>NC_090444.1:1179091103-1179399853 GCF_031143425.1 Pleurodeles waltl
GCTAAGAGGCAACAGCAATATAATAATGGGAATGTGAAAAGGGTAGAACTATGCAAATAATATCCCTTCATGCCTAATTCGGTCTGAGATGGTCCCCAGCTTCTTCTGTGATATGGCATCAACCATATGTCCTTCGGCAGGATTCTAAAGCTGCCAACCAGTCTCAGGCTAAGGATTTTGCCACTCCAAGGGCATACATAGTGAATCCACTCTCATTTAGCAGGGAGCCTAATTGCCTGCAGTCTGCCTCTATACAGAACTTGGGCGTTCGTGGGCGTTCGGGGGCTTCGAGGGCTTGCTTCCCAGGCTACTGACTGAGATTGGGTTAAGGAGCCCAGCCCAGCCCAGCCCAGCCCAGCCCAGCCCAGCCCAGCCCTGGCCTGGCCTGGCCTGGCCACACCAGACCAGACCAGACCAGCCACAACCTAGGCTTCTGACTCAGACCGGGCTGCATACAGCTACAGCAAAAACTCCAGGCCAGGCAGTGCCAGCCTCAGGCCAGGCCTGGGTAGACCAGACCAGACCAGACCAGCTGGTAAAACCCCAGTCCCAGCCTCAGGCCAGGCCTGGCCAGTCAACACCAGACCAGACCAGCCACCTGCTCCTCCCTTCACCTGCAACAGTAGGCATAATTCAGGACTTGGAAAGCAAAGGCCTAACACTGCCCATGTCTACCTCTTTAAAACATTAAAGGGCTCAGATTTGACCTTCGTGTGTAGCCAACTGCACAGACATTATTCCTCTCTTGTTTTGAGACATCAACTGACATCAAAAAAACTGAAGAAAACACCATTATTCACCCTATTTTATTACCCATACAGCACACCTCCTCACAGAAGGGTGCTTGGGTATGGCTTAAGACCTCATTCTGCACTACGAAACATCACGTTTAAAGAAAAACCTTTTGAATTAATAAATGATAATAACGCTTTGCCCCGATTTCATGCACGTGAACGAGGCGAGCCACATTTGTCAAAAAAAAAAAAAAAAAAGAAACAACAGAGAACAGCTCAAATTGCTCTTCTGTTTTCCCCAAGTAAAAAAAATATCACAAAATAAAACATAAAAACGCAATGCCAGAGACTTTGACTCTTGAAGAAGACTTAAATGGCACCTTGCTGCCAAAGTAGGGATATGAATCCTTGTCCTAGCAAACACCTGTGATAGGCAAGGCCAAAAACCTTGCGTCTGAGCTAAAGCATCTACAACAGCTCCTGTACTGCAGGAGATACTATCAGCAACACACAGACCTCAGCATCATTACTCATGGGTCGTATTGCCCATAAAGGAGGATGGTCATTATATATGGAAGCATTGGTAGGCTTCTCATACGGAAGTCAGTGTGGGCCGGCAGCTTAGGTCCTGACTTCCAACCAGCCACCTGGGGAGGGGTCAAAGGGAGCAACATTTGTAGTTTTGGGACACCTTCGCAAAATAAAAAAACACTCCCAGTGCTTCTCTGTTTTTTAAAGGGAAAAATAAGGTATTGAACAAAGGTACAGAGTTGGAGGTTTTCACTTATAAAGACAATCTAAGCCACTCTTTACACCATAGGCGGGATTTGAACTCTTGCACAAGAGGACCCTCCAGCATCAAGCACGCAAGACATTGCCTCTGATCTACAGCCCCCAGCATGACCTTGCTCGTGCAGGAAACACTATCATCAACACACAGGCTGCAGCGCCATTGCCTATGAAAACCAGTGCCCATAAAAAAAGGATGGCCATGATAAAGGGAAGCTTTGACAGGTTACTCACATGGATGCTAGTGTAGGTAAGGTCCTGACTTCCAAGACACTGGAAACAAGAGGATCGCCAGAAGAAAAAATTCTACATTTGTGGTGACACTGGTGCAGAAAGAAATAAATGGAATGGTTTACATTTCTTCTCTTTTTTCTCAGTTGAACAAATCTTAGTGTACAAAAGTACAACCCTAGAGTTTAAAACATTAATCATGACCTAAAGAGCCCTTGATACCATGGGCAGGACTTGAACCCTTGCACAAGAGGTAGCAGGGCCACTAAATTATCAAGACTTTGCCACTGCGCTACAGCTCTGCATGTTTTTGTTTTGGTGCAGGAGACACTATCAGCAACATACATGCTTGAGCATCATCACCTATATAAACCATTGCCCATAAAAGAGGATGGTCATGATCCAAGGAAGCTTTGACAGCCTGTTCACATGGTAGCTAGTGTAGGTAAGGTCCTGACTTCCAAGACACTGAAAAGGAAGGGATCACCAGAAAGAACAGTGCTACTTTTGTGGTGACACTAGTGCAAAAATAAAAGAAATAAAAAAGGAACATCTTAAATTGCTCCTCTGTTTTCTCAGGTTAAAAAAAATCTTAGTGTACCAAAAATACAATGCTAGAGGTTTTGACTCTTAATGATGTCCTAAACAATGCTAGACACCATAGGTGGGACTTGAACCCCTGCACAAGAAATACCAGCCACATAAAGTGCTCAAGACCTTGCCCCTGAGCTATGGCCACAGCTACCTTTCACTTGCTGCAGGAGACGCTATCAGCAACATACACGCCTGACCGTCATCGCCTTTAGAACCCATTGCCCATCAGAGAGGATGGCCATGATATAGGGAAGCTCTGACAGGCTACTTACACGGAAGCTAGTGTAGATAAGGTACTAACTTCCAGGCCACCAAAAGGAGACGAGCAAAAGCTCTACTTTTGAGGTGACACTAGTAGAAAAACAAAGGAATGGCTCAAAATGCTCCTCTGTTTTCTCACATAAAACATGATATCAGTAAATAAAAAAGGCTCTGGAGATTTTTTTCCCTCTTCATGATAAGCTAAATGCACCTTGGTGCCACAGGAGGGATTTGAATCCTTGACCAACAGGTGCCCATGACACCAAAGCCTCAAGACTTAAACGCTGAGCTACTGCTCCTGGTAGGTTTAGTGCGGTGGAGAAGACACTATCAGGGTCATCCAGGCCTCAGTGCCACTGCATATGGGTCTCGGTGCCCATGAAAGAACAGGGCCATGCTATAGGGAAGTTTTGCCAGAGTATCAAAAGGGAAACCTGTGTGGTCCAGTGGGTAAGTTCCTGACTTCCAACTAGACGACCAGGGTTCTAATCCTGGCAGCGGCACTCTCTGCAGGCAATGAGCCACTAGCTTCCCTGTCACACTGAGGGTATAGTATTCATGGCCTATATTTTCACTGCCACCCCACTCCCCCACCCACATTTTGTTTTTTTGGGGGGGCGGCCACTCAAATTTGGGGTTACCAATATTAACGGTGCGAGGGTGGATGAGCGTTTTCACGGGGGGGTCATAGAAGGCTCAGAACGATGCATTGAGTTTAAATTTGGGGTACCCCTTAGATTTTCATTGTCACTCCACACACAGGGGCATCCCAAAAATGGATAGGGATAAGGGAGTGGTGTCCGGGGACAAGGTCCTGCCTTTTCTTATTGCCCAACACAAGGGGCCACCACACAGTCCAACTACGGTTCTGGTATTGAAAGAGGGGATAAAGAAAAAATTGATGGGATGGTTGGAGGGACGGGGCACCCCATGATTTTATTGCCCACTGCTGGGCATCTAAAAAGGTCTCCTGCCATGGTTGAAATGAAAGCAGTTACATGAGGTACTGAAGGAAGGGTTTCTCTTAGTTGGTTTATTGCCTAACCGCCACCCCTTTGGGGTAAACCCACCAAACAGTGATTTATTTGACACTGTTGAAAGGGCCCTATGCGGATTAGAAAAAATCTGGCACGTGTTTGCAATTTCTGGGGCAGTTCACACTCATTTTTTATAGACTCAGCACAAGAGGCAACTGATGTGGTGGTACTGAAACGGGTTATATGATGTGCAAAAGACTTGCTTACGGTGACACTTGGTGGAGTGGTGAACTGAGCAGGGTTGAGATACTCACAGAGAGAGGGTAAAGAGGGGCAAGAGCATGAGCAGAGATGCTGATCTTAGCACACAGGAGCTCTAATATTTGGCAAGTTAAAGGGGTCGGCAGATTAGACGAATGAGGCAGGGAGAGGGTACCTGTGACAAATGGATAGAGGGGACATAGAGAGTAATCATGGCGTGCAAAAAGTTAGCCGCGCATGGGCTGGCAGCATCTGTAGTGTTGGCCAAGTTATTTCTGCTCTACAGATTGGCTATATGATCTACAGAGGGAAAAGCCAGGCTTACCGTGAGGAGGATCATGGATGTGTCTATTGATGAAGCGTAGTCTGGGTGTGTAGAAAGGTGGTCCACAGAGTGGTAACTGCCTGGAACACTGAAAATTGGGCATCCAACATGCCACTGGGGAATGAACAGAGGCAGAAGCATCTGATTTACTGAGAGGGTGTAAATATAGGGTGAGAGGAAGGGTGTCTGTGGTGACTGAAAGTGTTGAAAACAGGTTGATAGGGCAGCAATCTTTGGGGCACTAGGAGGGAACATTTGAAGGGGCAAATAGACGGGGGTTGGCGGGAACAAGTGGTGAAAACAGGTGTCAAAGGCACATACGTAAGGGGCACCTGGTCCCGCAATATAAGGGATAAATGTCTCTGCTAGAGTTAGTTGCCCCTCCCTGACAATCTTTTGCCCAGCCTGGCTCCATCTGTATTTTTCTCTCCACCCTCTTTCTATATTCTAGATGACTGGCGCAAGCTTTGCAGGTGTTTTCTGGGCCTCAACCCTCCAAGGGAGAGCCTGACAATTCTGTTCCAAGGATATTCCGAAAGTGTGTGCTACTGATAGTCTGAGACTTTGCACATTTCTCCACCAAACTAGGGAAATCTTTCAACCTGCAAGTAGCCCGATGGTGTAAGTCTTTTTGTTTTGGTGGAAATCGTCTTCTCTGCTTCCCCTTGCATCTGAATACTGTGAAGCAGCTGTTCCTCTCTCACATGTCCATTCGAAGAAACAGATGATACACTCAATCCAATTGATCAGCAAACTCCTATGCTTTGACCCTATTGTCATGCTGTTTCCTTCCCAATACCCCCCTTCCCCGCAGAAACAGGTCCATCATTCCTCATTACTCACTCAGCTAGTCACAGCAGACCTCCACTCTATAGGCTAAGCAAACCCAACATGGACAAGAGGTATGCCAGCAAGAAGATCTGAAGCCTCTCTGTGTCATTATGTTTATGCTGCTGCCGCCCTCTTGTGACGCTAAGAGGCAACAGCAATATAATAATGGGAATGTGAAAAGGGTAGAACTATGCAAATAATATCCCTTCATGCCTAATTCGGTCTGAGATGGTCCCCAGCTTCTTCTGTGATATGGCATCAACCATATGTCCTTCGGCAGGATTCTAAAGCTGCCAACCAGTCTCAGGCTAAGGATTTTGCCACTCCAAGGGCATACATAGTGAATCCACTCTCATTTAGCAGGGAGCCTAATTGCCTGCAGTCTGCCTCTATACAGAACTTGGGCGTTCGTGGGCGTTCGGGGGCTTCGAGGGCTTGCTTCCCAGGCTACTGACTGAGATTGGGTTAAGGAGCCCAGCCCAGCCCAGCCCAGCCCAGCCCAGCCCAGCCCAGCCCTGGCCTGGCCTGGCCTGGCCACACCAGACCAGACCAGACCAGCCACAACCTAGGCTTCTGACTCAGACCGGGCTGCATACAGCTACAGCAAAAACTCCAGGCCAGGCAGTGCCAGCCTCAGGCCAGGCCTGGGTAGACCAGACCAGACCAGACCAGCTGGTAAAACCCCAGTCCCAGCCTCAGGCCAGGCCTGGCCAGTCAACACCAGACCAGACCAGCCACCTGCTCCTCCCTTCACCTGCAACAGTAGGCATAATTCAGGACTTGGAAAGCAAAGGCCTAACACTGCCCATGTCTACCTCTTTAAAACATTAAAGGGCTCAGATTTGACCTTCGTGTGTAGCCAACTGCACAGACATTATTCCTCTCTTGTTTTGAGACATCAACTGACATAAAAAAAACTGAAGAAAACACCATTATTCACCCTATTTTATTACCCATACAGCACACCTCCTCACAGAAGGGTGCTTGGGTATGGCTTAAGACCTCATTCTGCACTACGAAACATCACGTTTAAAGAAAAACCTTTTGAATTAATAAATGATAATAACGCTTTGCCCCGATTTCATGCACGTGAACGAGGCGAGCCACATTTGTCAACAAAAAAAAAAAAAAAAGAAACAACAGAGAACAGCTCAAATTGCTCTTCTGTTTTCCCCAAGTAAAAAAAATATCACAAAATAAAACATAAAAACGCAATGCCAGAGACTTTGACTCTTGAAGAAGACTTAAATGGCACCTTGCTGCCAAAGTAGGGATATGAATCCTTGTCCTAGCAAACACCTGTGATAGGCAAGGCCAAAAACCTTGCGTCTGAGCTAAAGCATCTACAACAGCTCCTGTACTGCAGGAGATACTATCAGCAACACACAGACCTCAGCATCATTACTCATGGGTCGTATTGCCCATAAAGGAGGATGGTCATTATATATGGAAGCATTGGTAGGCTTCTCATACGGAAGTCAGTGTGGGCCGGCAGCTTAGGTCCTGACTTCCAACCAGCCACCTGGGGAGGGGTCAAAGGGAGCAACATTTGTAGTTTTGGGACACCTTCGCAAAATAAAAAAACACTCCCAGTGCTTCTCTGTTTTTTAAAGGGAAAAATAAGGTATTGAACAAAGGTACAGAGTTGGAGGTTTTCACTTATAAAGACAATCTAAGCCACTCTTTACACCATAGGCGGGATTTGAACTCTTGCACAAGAGGACCCTCCAGCATCAAGCACGCAAGACATTGCCTCTGATCTACAGCCCCCAGCATGACCTTGCTCGTGCAGGAAACACTATCATCAACACACAGGCTGCAGCGCCATTGCCTATGAAAACCAGTGCCCATAAAAAAAGGATGGCCATGATAAAGGGAAGCTTTGACAGGTTACTCACATGGATGCTAGTGTAGGTAAGGTCCTGACTTCCAAGACACTGGAAACAAGAGGATCGCCAGAAGAAAAAATTCTACATTTGTGGTGACACTGGTGCAGAAAGAAATAAATGGAATGGTTTACATTTCTTCTCTTTTTTCTCAGTTGAACAAATCTTAGTGTACAAAAGTACAACCCTAGAGTTTAAAACATTAATCATGACCTAAAGAGCCCTTGATACCATGGGCAGGACTTGAACCCTTGCACAAGAGGTAGCAGGGCCACTAAATTATCAAGACTTTGCCACTGCGCTACAGCTCTGCATGTTTTTGTTTTGGTGCAGGAGACACTATCAGCAACATACATGCTTGAGCATCATCACCTATATAAACCATTGCCCATAAAAGAGGATGGTCATGATCCAAGGAAGCTTTGACAGCCTGTTCACATGGTAGCTAGTGTAGGTAAGGTCCTGACTTCCAAGACACTGAAAAGGAAGGGATCACCAGAAAGAACAGTGCTACTTTTGTGGTGACACTAGTGCAAAAATAAAAGAAATAAAAAAGGAACATCTTAAATTGCTCCTCTGTTTTCTCAGGTTAAAAAAAATCTTAGTGTACCAAAAATACAATGCTAGAGGTTTTGACTCTTAATGATGTCCTAAACAATGCTAGACACCATAGGTGGGACTTGAACCCCTGCACAAGAAATACCAGCCACATAAAGTGCTCAAGACCTTGCCCCTGAGCTATGGCCACAGCTACCTTTCACTTGCTGCAGGAGACGCTATCAGCAACATACACGCCTGACCGTCATCGCCTTTAGAACCCATTGCCCATCAGAGAGGATGGCCATGATATAGGGAAGCTCTGACAGGCTACTTACACGGAAGCTAGTGTAGATAAGGTACTAACTTCCAGGCCACCAAAAGGAGACGAGCAAAAGCTCTACTTTTGAGGTGACACTAGTAGAAAAACAAAGGAATGGCTCAAAATGCTCCTCTGTTTTCTCACATAAAACATGATATCAGTAAATAAAAAAGGCTCTGGAGATTTTTTTCCCTCTTCATGATAAGCTAAATGCACCTTGGTGCCACAGGAGGGATTTGAATCCTTGACCAACAGGTGCCCATGACACCAAAGCCTCAAGACTTAAACGCTGAGCTACTGCTCCTGGTAGGTTTAGTGCGGTGGAGAAGACACTATCAGGGTCATCCAGGCCTCAGTGCCACTGCATATGGGTCTCGGTGCCCATGAAAGAACAGGGCCATGCTATAGGGAAGTTTTGCCAGAGTATCAAAAGGGAAACCTGTGTGGTCCAGTGGGTAAGTTCCTGACTTCCAACTAGACGACCAGGGTTCTAATCCTGGCAGCGGCACTCTCTGCAGGCAATGAGCCACTAGCTTCCCTGTCACACTGAGGGTATAGTATTCATGGCCTATATTTTCACTGCCACCCCACTCCCCCACCCACATTTTGTTTTTTTGGGGGGGCGGCCACTCAAATTTGGGGTTACCAATATTAACGGTGCGAGGGTGGATGAGCGTTTTCACGGGGGGGTCATAGAAGGCTCAGAACGATGCATTGAGTTTAAATTTGGGGTACCCCTTAGATTTTCATTGTCACTCCACACACAGGGGCATCCCAAAAATGGATAGGGATAAGGGAGTGGTGTCCGGGGACAAGGTCCTGCCTTTTCTTATTGCCCAACACAAGGGGCCACCACACAGTCCAACTACGGTTCTGGTATTGAAAGAGGGGATAAAGAAAAAATTGATGGGATGGTTGGAGGGACGGGGCACCCCATGATTTTATTGCCCACTGCTGGGCATCTAAAAAGGTCTCCTGCCATGGTTGAAATGAAAGCAGTTACATGAGGTACTGAAGGAAGGGTTTCTCTTAGTTGGTTTATTGCCTAACCGCCACCCCTTTGGGGTAAACCCACCAAACAGTGATTTATTTGACACTGTTGAAAGGGCCCTATGCGGATTAGAAAAAATCTGGCACGTGTTTGCAATTTCTGGGGCAGTTCACACTCATTTTTTATAGACTCAGCACAAGAGGCAACTGATGTGGTGGTACTGAAACGGGTTATATGATGTGCAAAAGACTTGCTTACGGTGACACTTGGTGGAGTGGTGAACTGAGCAGGGTTGAGATACTCACAGAGAGAGGGTAAAGAGGGGCAAGAGCATGAGCAGAGATGCTGATCTTAGCACACAGGAGCTCTAATATTTGGCAAGTTAAAGGGGTCGGCAGATTAGACGAATGAGGCAGGGAGAGGGTACCTGTGACAAATGGATAGAGGGGACATAGAGAGTAATCATGGCGTGCAAAAAGTTAGCCGCGCATGGGCTGGCAGCATCTGTAGTGTTGGCCAAGTTATTTCTGCTCTACAGATTGGCTATATGATCTACAGAGGGAAAAGCCAGGCTTACCGTGAGGAGGATCATGGATGTGTCTATTGATGAAGCGTAGTCTGGGTGTGTAGAAAGGTGGTCCACAGAGTGGTAACTGCCTGGAACACTGAAAATTGGGCATCCAACATGCCACTGGGGAATGAACAGAGGCAGAAGCATCTGATTTACTGAGAGGGTGTAAATATAGGGTGAGAGGAAGGGTGTCTGTGGTGACTGAAAGTGTTGAAAACAGGTTGATAGGGCAGCAATCTTTGGGGCACTAGGAGGGAACATTTGAAGGGGCAAATAGACGGGGGTTGGCGGGAACAAGTGGTGAAAACAGGTGTCAAAGGCACATACGTAAGGGGCACCTGGTCCCGCAATATAAGGGATAAATGTCTCTGCTAGAGTTAGTTGCCCCTCCCTGACAATCTTTTGCCCAGCCTGGCTCCATCTGTATTTTTCTCTCCACCCTCTTTCTATATTCTAGATGACTGGCGCAAGCTTTGCAGGTGTTTTCTGGGCCTCAACCCTCCAAGGGAGAGCCTGACAATTCTGTTCCAAGGATATTCCGAAAGTGTGTGCTACTGATAGTCTGAGACTTTGCACATTTCTCCACCAAACTAGGGAAATCTTTCAACCTGCAAGTAGCCCGATGGTGTAAGTCTTTTTGTTTTGGTGGAAATCGTCTTCTCTGCTTCCCCTTGCATCTGAATACTGTGAAGCAGCTGTTCCTCTCTCACATGTCCATTCGAAGAAACAGATGATACACTCAATCCAATTGATCAGCAAACTCCTATGCTTTGACCCTATTGTCATGCTGTTTCCTTCCCAATACCCCCCTTCCCCGCAGAAACAGGTCCATCATTCCTCATTACTCACTCAGCTAGTCACAGCAGACCTCCACTCTATAGGCTAAGCAAACCCAACATGGACAAGAGGTATGCCAGCAAGAAGATCTGAAGCCTCTCTGTGTCATTATGTTTATGCTGCTGCCGCCCTCTTGTGACGCTAAGAGGCAACAGCAATATAATAATGGGAATGTGAAAAGGGTAGAACTATGCAAATAATATCCCTTCATGCCTAATTCGGTCTGAGATGGTCCCCAGCTTCTTCTGTGATATGGCATCAACCATATGTCCTTCGGCAGGATTCTAAAGCTGCCAACCAGTCTCAGGCTAAGGATTTTGCCACTCCAAGGGCATACATAGTGAATCCACTCTCATTTAGCAGGGAGCCTAATTGCCTGCAGTCTGCCTCTATACAGAACTTGGGCGTTCGTGGGCGTTCGGGGGCTTCGAGGGCTTGCTTCCCAGGCTACTGACTGAGATTGGGTTAAGGAGCCCAGCCCAGCCCAGCCCAGCCCAGCCCAGCCCAGCCCAGCCCTGGCCTGGCCTGGCCTGGCCACACCAGACCAGACCAGACCAGCCACAACCTAGGCTTCTGACTCAGACCGGGCTGCATACAGCTACAGCAAAAACTCCAGGCCAGGCAGTGCCAGCCTCAGGCCAGGCCTGGGTAGACCAGACCAGACCAGACCAGCTGGTAAAACCCCAGTCCCAGCCTCAGGCCAGGCCTGGCCAGTCAACACCAGACCAGACCAGCCACCTGCTCCTCCCTTCACCTGCAACAGTAGGCATAATTCAGGACTTGGAAAGCAAAGGCCTAACACTGCCCATGTCTACCTCTTTAAAACATTAAAGGGCTCAGATTTGACCTTCGTGTGTAGCCAACTGCACAGACATTATTCCTCTCTTGTTTTGAGACATCAACTGACATCAAAAAAACTGAAGAAAACACCATTATTCACCCTATTTTATTACCCATACAGCACACCTCCTCACAGAAGGGTGCTTGGGTATGGCTTAAGACCTCATTCTGCACTACGAAACATCACGTTTAAAGAAAAACCTTTTGAATTAATAAATGATAATAACGCTTTGCCCCGATTTCATGCACGTGAACGAGGCGAGCCACATTTGTCAAAAAAAAAAAAAAAAAAGAAACAACAGAGAACAGCTCAAATTGCTCTTCTGTTTTCCCCAAGTAAAAAAAATATCACAAAATAAAACATAAAAACGCAATGCCAGAGACTTTGACTCTTGAAGAAGACTTAAATGGCACCTTGCTGCCAAAGTAGGGATATGAATCCTTGTCCTAGCAAACACCTGTGATAGGCAAGGCCAAAAACCTTGCGTCTGAGCTAAAGCATCTACAACAGCTCCTGTACTGCAGGAGATACTATCAGCAACACACAGACCTCAGCATCATTACTCATGGGTCGTATTGCCCATAAAGGAGGATGGTCATTATATATGGAAGCATTGGTAGGCTTCTCATACGGAAGTCAGTGTGGGCCGGCAGCTTAGGTCCTGACTTCCAACCAGCCACCTGGGGAGGGGTCAAAGGGAGCAACATTTGTAGTTTTGGGACACCTTCGCAAAATAAAAAAACACTCCCAGTGCTTCTCTGTTTTTTAAAGGGAAAAATAAGGTATTGAACAAAGGTACAGAGTTGGAGGTTTTCACTTATAAAGACAATCTAAGCCACTCTTTACACCATAGGCGGGATTTGAACTCTTGCACAAGAGGACCCTCCAGCATCAAGCACGCAAGACATTGCCTCTGATCTACAGCCCCCAGCATGACCTTGCTCGTGCAGGAAACACTATCATCAACACACAGGCTGCAGCGCCATTGCCTATGAAAACCAGTGCCCATAAAAAAAGGATGGCCATGATAAAGGGAAGCTTTGACAGGTTACTCACATGGATGCTAGTGTAGGTAAGGTCCTGACTTCCAAGACACTGGAAACAAGAGGATCGCCAGAAGAAAAAATTCTACATTTGTGGTGACACTGGTGCAGAAAGAAATAAATGGAATGGTTTACATTTCTTCTCTTTTTTCTCAGTTGAACAAATCTTAGTGTACAAAAGTACAACCCTAGAGTTTAAAACATTAATCATGACCTAAAGAGCCCTTGATACCATGGGCAGGACTTGAACCCTTGCACAAGAGGTAGCAGGGCCACTAAATTATCAAGACTTAGCCACTGCGCTACAGCTCTGCATGTTTTTGTTTTGGTGCAGGAGACACTATCAGCAACATACATGCTTGAGCATCATCACCTATATAAACCATTGCCCATAAAAGAGGATGGTCATGATCCAAGGAAGCTTTGACAGCCTGTTCACATGGTAGCTAGTGTAGGTAAGGTCCTGACTTCCAAGACACTGAAAAGGAAGGGATCACCAGAAAGAACAGTGCTACTTTTGTGGTGACACTAGTGCAAAAATAAAAGAAATAAAAAAGGAACATCTTAAATTGCTCCTCTGTTTTCTCAGGTTAAAAAAAATCTTAGTGTACCAAAAATACAATGCTAGAGGTTTTGACTCTTAATGATGTCCTAAACAATGCTAGACACCATAGGTGGGACTTGAACCCCTGCACAAGAAATACCAGCCACATAAAGTGCTCAAGACCTTGCCCCTGAGCTATGGCCACAGCTACCTTTCACTTGCTGCAGGAGACGCTATCAGCAACATACACGCCTGACCGTCATCGCCTTTAGAACCCATTGCCCATCAGAGAGGATGGCCATGATATAGGGAAGCTCTGACAGGCTACTTACACGGAAGCTAGTGTAGATAAGGTACTAACTTCCAGGCCACCAAAAGGAGACGAGCAAAAGCTCTACTTTTGAGGTGACACTAGTAGAAAAACAAAGGAATGGCTCAAAATGCTCCTCTGTTTTCTCACATAAAACATGATATCAGTAAATAAAAAAGGCTCTGGAGATTTTTTTCCCTCTTCATGATAAGCTAAATGCACCTTGGTGCCACAGGAGGGATTTGAATCCTTGACCAACAGGTGCCCATGACACCAAAGCCTCAAGACTTAAACGCTGAGCTACTGCTCCTGGTAGGTTTAGTGCGGTGGAGAAGACACTATCAGGGTCATCCAGGCCTCAGTGCCACTGCATATGGGTCTCGGTGCCCATGAAAGAACAGGGCCATGCTATAGGGAAGTTTTGCCAGAGTATCAAAAGGGAAGCCTGTGTGGTCCAGTGGGTAAGTTCCTGACTTCCAACTAGACGACCAGGGTTCTAATCCTGGCAGCGGCACTCTCTGCAGGCAATGAGCCACTAGCTTCCCTGTCACACTGAGGGTATAGTATTCATGGCCTATATTTTCACTGCCACCCCACTCCCCCACCCACATTTTGTTTTTTTGGGGGGGCGGCCACTCAAATTTGGGGTTACCAATATTAACGGTGCGAGGGTGGATGAGCGTTTTCACGGGGGGTCATAGAAGGCTCAGAACGATGCATTGAGTTTAAATTTGGGGTACCCCTTAGATTTTCATTGTCACTCCACACACAGGGGCATCCCAAAAATGGATAGGGATAAGGGAGTGGTGTCCGGGGACAAGGTCCTGCCTTTTCTTATTGCCCAACACAAGGGGCCACCACACAGTCCAACTACGGTTCTGGTATTGAAAGAGGGGATAAAGAAAAAATTGATGGGATGGGTGGAGGGACGGGGCACCCCATGATTTTATTGCCCACTGCTGGGCATCTAAAAAGGTCTCCTGCCATGGTTGAAATGAAAGCAGTTACATGAGGTACTGAAGGAAGGGTTTCTCTTAGTTGGTTTATTGCCTAACCGCCACCCCTTTGGGGTAAACCCACCAAACAGTGATTTATTTGACACTGTTGAAAGGGCCCTATGCGGATTAGAAAAAATCTGGCACGTGTTTGCAATTTCTGGGGCAGTTCACACTCATTTTTTATAGACTCAGCACAAGAGGCAACTGATGTGGTGGTACTGAAACGGGTTATATGATGTGCAAAAGACTTGCTTACGGTGACACTTGGTGGAGTGGTGAACTGAGCAGGGTTGAGATACTCACAGAGAGAGGGTAAAGAGGGGCAAGAGCATGAGCAGAGATGCTGATCTTAGCACACAGGAGCTCTAATATTTGGCAAGTTAAAGGGGTCGGCAGATTAGACGAATGAGGCAGGGAGAGGGTACCTGTGACAAATGGATAGAGGGGACATAGAGAGTAATCATGGCGTGCAAAAAGTTAGCCGCGCATGGGCTGGCAGCATCTGTAGTGTTGGCCAAGTTATTTCTGCTCTACAGATTGGCTATATGATCTACAGAGGGAAAAGCCAGGCTTACCGTGAGGAGGATCATGGATGTGTCTATTGATGAAGCGTAGTCTGGGTGTGCAGAAAGGTGGTCCACAGAGTGGTAACTGCCTGGAACACTGAAAATTGGGCATCCAACATGCCACTGGGGAATGAACAGAGGCAGAAGCATCTGATTTACTGAGAGGGTGTAAATATAGGGTGAGAGGAAGGGTGTCTGTGGTGACTGAAAGTGTTGAAAACAGGTTGATAGGGCAGCAATCTTTGGGGCACTAGGAGGGAACATTTGAAGGGGCAAATAGACGGGGGTTGAGGGGATCAAGTGGTGAAAACAGGTGTCAAAGGCACATACGTAAGGGGCACCTGGTCCCGCAATATAAGGGATAAATGTCTCTGCTAGAGTTAGTTGCCCCTCCCTGACAATCTTTTGCCCAGCCTGGCTCCATCTGTATTTTTCTCTCCACCCTCTTTCTATATTCTAGATGACTGGCGCAAGCTTTGCAGGTGTTTTCTGGGCCTCAACCCTCCAAGGGAGAGCCTGACAATTCTGTTCCAAGGATATTCCGAAAGTGTGTGCTACTGATAGTCTGAGACTTTGCACATTTCTCCACCAAACTAGGGAAATCTTTCAACCTGCAAGTAGCCCGATGGTGTAAGTCTTTTTGTTTTGGTGGAAATCGTCTTCTCTGCTTCCCCTTGCATCTGAATACTGTGAAGCAGCTGTTCCTCTCTCACATGTCCATTCGAAGAAACAGATGATACACTCAATCCAATTGATCAGCAAACTCCTATGCTTTGACCCTATTGTCATGCTGTTTCCTTCCCAATACCCCCCTTCCCCGCAGAAACAGGTCCATCATTCCTCATTACTCACTCAGCTAGTCACAGCAGACCTCCACTCTATAGGCTAAGCAAACCCAACATGGACAAGAGGTATGCCAGCAAGAAGATCTGAAGCCTCTCTGTGTCATTATGTTTATGCTGCTGCCGCCCTCTTGTGACGCTAAGAGGCAACAGCAATATAATAATGGGAATGTGAAAAGGGTAGAACTATGCAAATAATATCCCTTCATGCCTAATTCGGTCTGAGATGGTCCCCAGCTTCTTCTGTGATATGGCATCAACCATATGTCCTTCGGCAGGATTCTAAAGCTGCCAACCAGTCTCAGGCTAAGGATTTTGCCACTCCAAGGGCATACATAGTGAATCCACTCTCATTTAGCAGGGAGCCTAATTGCCTGCAGTCTGCCTCTATACAGAACTTGGGCGTTCGTGGGCGTTCGGGGGCTTCGAGGGCTTGCTTCCCAGGCTACTGACTGAGATTGGGTTAAGGAGCCCAGCCCAGCCCAGCCCAGCCCAGCCCAGCCCAGCCCAGCCCAGCCCAGCCCTGGCCTGGCCTGGCCTGGCCACACCAGACCAGACCAGACCAGCCACAACCTAGGCTTCTGACTCAGACCGGGCTGCATACAGCTACAGCAAAAACTCCAGGCCAGGCAGTGCCAGCCTCAGGCCAGGCCTGGGTAGACCAGACCAGACCAGACCAGCTGGTAAAACCCCAGTCCCAGCCTCAGGCCAGGCCTGGCCAGTCAACACCAGACCAGACCAGCCACCTGCTCCTCCCTTCACCTGCAACAGTAGGCATAATTCAGGACTTGGAAAGCAAAGGCCTAACACTGCCCATGTCTACCTCTTTAAAACATTAAAGGGCTCAGATTTGACCTTCGTGTGTAGCCAACTGCACAGACATTATTCCTCTCTTGTTTTGAGACATCAACTGACATAAAAAAAACTGAAGAAAACACCATTATTCACCCTATTTTATTACCCATACAGCACACCTCCTCACAGAAGGGTGCTTGGGTATGGCTTAAGACCTCATTCTGCACTACGAAACATCACGTTTAAAGAAAAACCTTTTGAATTAATAAATGATAATAACGCTTTGCCCCGATTTCATGCACGTGAACGAGGCGAGCCACATTTGTCAAAAAAAAAAAAAAAAAAGAAACAACAGAGAACAGCTCAAATTGCTCTTCTGTTTTCCCCAAGTAAAAAAAATATCACAAAATAAAACATAAAAACGCAATGCCAGAGACTTTGACTCTTGAAGAAGACTTAAATGGCACCTTGCTGCCAAAGTAGGGATATGAATCCTTGTCCTAGCAAACACCTGTGATAGGCAAGGCCAAAAACCTTGCGTCTGAGCTAAAGCATCTACAACAGCTCCTGTACTGCAGGAGATACTATCAGCAACACACAGACCTCAGCATCATTACTCATGGGTCGTATTGCCCATAAAGGAGGATGGTCATTATATATGGAAGCATTGGTAGGCTTCTCATACGGAAGTCAGTGTGGGCCGGCAGCTTAGGTCCTGACTTCCAACCAGCCACCTGGGGAGGGGTCAAAGGGAGCAACATTTGTAGTTTTGGGACACCTTCGCAAAATAAAAAAACACTCCCAGTGCTTCTCTGTTTTTTAAAGGGAAAAATAAGGTATTGAACAAAGGTACAGAGTTGGAGGTTTTCACTTATAAAGACAATCTAAGCCACTCTTTACACCATAGGCGGGATTTGAACTCTTGCACAAGAGGACCCTCCAGCATCAAGCACGCAAGACATTGCCTCTGATCTACAGCCCCCAGCATGACCTTGCTCGTGCAGGAAACACTATCATCAACACACAGGCTGCAGCGCCATTGCCTATGAAAACCAGTGCCCATAAAAAAAGGATGGCCATGATAAAGGGAAGCTTTGACAGGTTACTCACATGGATGCTAGTGTAGGTAAGGTCCTGACTTCCAAGACACTGGAAACAAGAGGATCGCCAGAAGAAAAAATTCTACATTTGTGGTGACACTGGTGCAGAAAGAAATAAATGGAATGGTTTACATTTCTTCTCTTTTTTCTCAGTTGAACAAATCTTAGTGTACAAAAGTACAACCCTAGAGTTTAAAACATTAATCATGACCTAAAGAGCCCTTGATACCATGGGCAGGACTTGAACCCTTGCACAAGAGGTAGCAGGGCCACTAAATTATCAAGACTTTGCCACTGCGCTACAGCTCTGCATGTTTTTGTTTTGGTGCAGGAGACACTATCAGCAACATACATGCTTGAGCATCATCACCTATATAAACCATTGCCCATAAAAGAGGATGGTCATGATCCAAGGAAGCTTTGACAGCCTGTTCACATGGTAGCTAGTGTAGGTAAGGTCCTGACTTCCAAGACACTGAAAAGGAAGGGATCACCAGAAAGAACAGTGCTACTTTTGTGGTGACACTAGTGCAAAAATAAAAGAAATAAAAAAGGAACATCTTAAATTGCTCCTCTGTTTTCTCAGGTTAAAAAAAATCTTAGTGTACCAAAAATACAATGCTAGAGGTTTTGACTCTTAATGATGTCCTAAACAATGCTAGACACCATAGGTGGGACTTGAACCCCTGCACAAGAAATACCAGCCACATAAAGTGCTCAAGACCTTGCCCCTGAGCTATGGCCACAGCTACCTTTCACTTGCTGCAGGAGACGCTATCAGCAACATACACGCCTGACCGTCATCGCCTTTAGAACCCATTGCCCATCAGAGAGGATGGCCATGATATAGGGAAGCTCTGACAGGCTACTTACACGGAAGCTAGTGTAGATAAGGTACTAACTTCCAGGCCACCAAAAGGAGACGAGCAAAAGCTCTACTTTTGAGGTGACACTAGTAGAAAAACAAAGGAATGGCTCAAAATGCTCCTCTGTTTTCTCACATAAAACATGATATCAGTAAATAAAAAAGGCTCTGGAGATTTTTTTCCCTCTTCATGATAAGCTAAATGCACCTTGGTGCCACAGGAGGGATTTGAATCCTTGACCAACAGGTGCCCATGACACCAAAGCCTCAAGACTTAAACGCTGAGCTACTGCTCCTGGTAGGTTTAGTGCGGTGGAGAAGACACTATCAGGGTCATCCAGGCCTCAGTGCCACTGCATATGGGTCTCGGTGCCCATGAAAGAACAGGGCCATGCTATAGGGAAGTTTTGCCAGAGTATCAAAAGGGAAACCTGTGTGGTCCAGTGGGTAAGTTCCTGACTTCCAACTAGACGACCAGGGTTCTAATCCTGGCAGCGGCACTCTCTGCAGGCAATGAGCCACTAGCTTCCCTGTCACACTGAGGGTATAGTATTCATGGCCTATATTTTCACTGCCACCCCACTCCCCCACCCACATTTTGTTTTTTTGGGGGGGCGGCCACTCAAATTTGGGGTTACCAATATTAACGGTGCGAGGGTGGATGAGCGTTTTCACGGGGGGTCATAGAAGGCTCAGAACGATGCATTGAGTTTAAATTTGGGGTACCCCTTAGATTTTCATTGTCACTCCACACACAGGGGCATCCCAAAAATGGATAGGGATAAGGGAGTGGTGTCCGGGGACAAGGTCCTGCCTTTTCTTATTGCCCAACACAAGGGGCCACCACACAGTCCAACTACGGTTCTGGTATTGAAAGAGGGGATAAAGAAAAAATTGATGGGATGGTTGGAGGGACGGGGCACCCCATGATTTTATTGCCCACTGCTGGGCATCTAAAAAGGTCTCCTGCCATGGTTGAAATGAAAGCAGTTACATGAGGTACTGAAGGAAGGGTTTCTCTTAGTTGGTTTATTGCCTAACCGCCACCCCTTTGGGGTAAACCCACCAAACAGTGATTTATTTGACACTGTTGAAAGGGCCCTATGCGGATTAGAAAAAATCTGGCACGTGTTTGCAATTTCTGGGGCAGTTCACACTCATTTTTTATAGACTCAGCACAAGAGGCAACTGATGTGGTGGTACTGAAACGGGTTATATGATGTGCAAAAGACTTGCTTACGGTGACACTTGGTGGAGTGGTGAACTGAGCAGGGTTGAGATACTCACAGAGAGAGGGTAAAGAGGGGCAAGAGCATGAGCAGAGATGCTGATCTTAGCACACAGGAGCTCTAATATTTGGCAAGTTAAAGGGGTCGGCAGATTAGACGAATGAGGCAGGGAGAGGGTACCTGTGACAAATGGATAGAGGGGACATAGAGAGTAATCATGGCGTGCAAAAAGTTAGCCGCGCATGGGCTGGCAGCATCTGTAGTGTTGGCCAAGTTATTTCTGCTCTACAGATTGGCTATATGATCTACAGAGGGAAAAGCCAGGCTTACCGTGAGGAGGATCATGGATGTGTCTATTGATGAAGCGTAGTCTGGGTGTGTAGAAAGGTGGTCCACAGAGTGGTAACTGCCTGGAACACTGAAAATTGGGCATCCAACATGCCACTGGGGAATGAACAGAGGCAGAAGCATCTGATTTACTGAGAGGGTGTAAATATAGGGTGAGAGGAAGGGTGTCTGTGGTGACTGAAAGTGTTGAAAACAGGTTGATAGGGCAGCAATCTTTGGGGCACTAGGAGGGAACATTTGAAGGGGCAAATAGACGGGGGTTGGCGGGAACAAGTGGTGAAAACAGGTGTCAAAGGCACATACGTAAGGGGCACCTGGTCCCGCAATATAAGGGATAAATGTCTCTGCTAGAGTTAGTTGCCCCTCCCTGACAATCTTTTGCCCAGCCTGGCTCCATCTGTATTTTTCTCTCCACCCTCTTTCTATATTCTAGATGACTGGCGCAAGCTTTGCAGGTGTTTTCTGGGCCTCAACCCTCCAAGGGAGAGCCTGACAATTCTGTTCCAAGGATATTCCGAAAGTGTGTGCTACTGATAGTCTGAGACTTTGCACATTTCTCCACCAAACTAGGGAAATCTTTCAACCTGCAAGTAGCCCGATGGTGTAAGTCTTTTTGTTTTGGTGGAAATCGTCTTCTCTGCTTCCCCTTGCATCTGAATACTGTGAAGCAGCTGTTCCTCTCTCACATGTCCATTCGAAGAAACAGATGATACACTCAATCCAATTGATCAGCAAACTCCTATGCTTTGACCCTATTGTCATGCTGTTTCCTTCCCAATACCCCCCTTCCCCGCAGAAACAGGTCCATCATTCCTCATTACTCACTCAGCTAGTCACAGCAGACCTCCACTCTATAGGCTAAGCAAACCCAACATGGACAAGAGGTATGCCAGCAAGAAGATCTGAAGCCTCTCTGTGTCATTATGTTTATGCTGCTGCCGCCCTCTTGTGACGCTAAGAGGCAACAGCAATATAATAATGGGAATGTGAAAAGGGTAGAACTATGCAAATAATATCCCTTCATGCCTAATTCGGTCTGAGATGGTCCCCAGCTTCTTCTGTGATATGGCATCAACCATATGTCCTTCGGCAGGATTCTAAAGCTGCCAACCAGTCTCAGGCTAAGGATTTTGCCACTCCAAGGGCATACATAGTGAATCCACTCTCATTTAGCAGGGAGCCTAATTGCCTGCAGTCTGCCTCTATACAGAACTTGGGCGTTCGTGGGCGTTCGGGGGCTTCGAGGGCTTGCTTCCCAGGCTACTGACTGAGATTGGGTTAAGGAGCCCAGCCCAGCCCAGCCCAGCCCAGCCCAGCCCAGCCCAGCCCTGGCCTGGCCTGGCCTGGCCACACCAGACCAGACCAGACCAGCCACAACCTAGGCTTCTGACTCAGACCGGGCTGCATACAGCTACAGCAAAAACTCCAGGCCAGGCAGTGCCAGCCTCAGGCCAGGCCTGGGTAGACCAGACCAGACCAGACCAGCTGGTAAAACCCCAGTCCCAGCCTCAGGCCAGGCCTGGCCAGTCAACACCAGACCAGACCAGCCACCTGCTCCTCCCTTCACCTGCAACAGTAGGCATAATTCAGGACTTGGAAAGCAAAGGCCTAACACTGCCCATGTCTACCTCTTTAAAACATTAAAGGGCTCAGATTTGACCTTCGTGTGTAGCCAACTGCACAGACATTATTCCTCTCTTGTTTTGAGACATCAACTGACATCAAAAAAACTGAAGAAAACACCATTATTCACCCTATTTTATTACCCATACAGCACACCTCCTCACAGAAGGGTGCTTGGGTATGGCTTAAGACCTCATTCTGCACTACGAAACATCACGTTTAAAGAAAAACCTTTTGAATTAATAAATGATAATAACGCTTTGCCCCGATTTCATGCACGTGAACGAGGCGAGCCACATTTGTCAAAAAAAAAAAAAAAAAAGAAACAACAGAGAACAGCTCAAATTGCTCTTCTGTTTTCCCCAAGTAAAAAAAATATCACAAAATAAAACATAAAAACGCAATGCCAGAGACTTTGACTCTTGAAGAAGACTTAAATGGCACCTTGCTGCCAAAGTAGGGATATGAATCCTTGTCCTAGCAAACACCTGTGATAGGCAAGGCCAAAAACCTTGCGTCTGAGCTAAAGCATCTACAACAGCTCCTGTACTGCAGGAGATACTATCAGCAACACACAGACCTCAGCATCATTACTCATGGGTCGTATTGCCCATAAAGGAGGATGGTCATTATATATGGAAGCATTGGTAGGCTTCTCATACGGAAGTCAGTGTGGGCCGGCAGCTTAGGTCCTGACTTCCAACCAGCCACCTGGGGAGGGGTCAAAGGGAGCAACATTTGTAGTTTTGGGACACCTTCGCAAAATAAAAAAACACTCCCAGTGCTTCTCTGTTTTTTAAAGGGAAAAATAAGGTATTGAACAAAGGTACAGAGTTGGAGGTTTTCACTTATAAAGACAATCTAAGCCACTCTTTACACCATAGGCGGGATTTGAACTCTTGCACAAGAGGACCCTCCAGCATCAAGCACGCAAGACATTGCCTCTGATCTACAGCCCCCAGCATGACCTTGCTCGTGCAGGAAACACTATCATCAACACACAGGCTGCAGCGCCATTGCCTATGAAAACCAGTGCCCATAAAAAAAGGATGGCCATGATAAAGGGAAGCTTTGACAGGTTACTCACATGGATGCTAGTGTAGGTAAGGTCCTGACTTCCAAGACACTGGAAACAAGAGGATCGCCAGAAGAAAAAATTCTACATTTGTGGTGACACTGGTGCAGAAAGAAATAAATGGAATGGTTTACATTTCTTCTCTTTTTTCTCAGTTGAACAAATCTTAGTGTACAAAAGTACAACCCTAGAGTTTAAAACATTAATCATGACCTAAAGAGCCCTTGATACCATGGGCAGGACTTGAACCCTTGCACAAGAGGTAGCAGGGCCACTAAATTATCAAGACTTTGCCACTGCGCTACAGCTCTGCATGTTTTTGTTTTGGTGCAGGAGACACTATCAGCAACATACATGCTTGAGCATCATCACCTATATAAACCATTGCCCATAAAAGAGGATGGTCATGATCCAAGGAAGCTTTGACAGCCTGTTCACATGGTAGCTAGTGTAGGTAAGGTCCTGACTTCCAAGACACTGAAAAGGAAGGGATCACCAGAAAGAACAGTGCTACTTTTGTGGTGACACTAGTGCAAAAATAAAAGAAATAAAAAAGGAACATCTTAAATTGCTCCTCTGTTTTCTCAGGTTAAAAAAAATCTTAGTGTACCAAAAATACAATGCTAGAGGTTTTGACTCTTAATGATGTCCTAAACAATGCTAGACACCATAGGTGGGACTTGAACCCCTGCACAAGAAATACCAGCCACATAAAGTGCTCAAGACCTTGCCCCTGAGCTATGGCCACAGCTACCTTTCACTTGCTGCAGGAGACGCTATCAGCAACATACACGCCTGACCGTCATCGCCTTTAGAACCCATTGCCCATCAGAGAGGATGGCCATGATATAGGGAAGCTCTGACAGGCTACTTACACGGAAGCTAGTGTAGATAAGGTACTAACTTCCAGGCCACCAAAAGGAGACGAGCAAAAGCTCTACTTTTGAGGTGACACTAGTAGAAAAACAAAGGAATGGCTCAAAATGCTCCTCTGTTTTCTCACATAAAACATGATATCAGTAAATAAAAAAGGCTCTGGAGATTTTTTTCCCTCTTCATGATAAGCTAAATGCACCTTGGTGCCACAGGAGGGATTTGAATCCTTGACCAACAGGTGCCCATGACACCAAAGCCTCAAGACTTAAACGCTGAGCTACTGCTCCTGGTAGGTTTAGTGCGGTGGAGAAGACACTATCAGGGTCATCCAGGCCTCAGTGCCACTGCATATGGGTCTCGGTGCCCATGAAAGAACAGGGCCATGCTATAGGGAAGTTTTGCCAGAGTATCAAAAGGGAAGCCTGTGTGGTCCAGTGGGTAAGTTCCTGACTTCCAACTAGACGACCAGGGTTCTAATCCTGGCAGCGGCACTCTCTGCAGGCAATGAGCCACTAGCTTCCCTGTCACACTGAGGGTATAGTATTCATGGCCTATATTTTCACTGCCACCCCACTCCCCCACCCACATTTTGTTTTTTTGGGGGGGCGGCCACTCAAATTTGGGGTTACCAATATTAACGGTGCGAGGGTGGATGAGCGTTTTCACGGGGGGTCATAGAAGGCTCAGAACGATGCATTGAGTTTAAATTTGGGGTACCCCTTAGATTTTCATTGTCACTCCACACACAGGGGCATCCCAAAAATGGATAGGGATAAGGGAGTGGTGTCCGGGGACAAGGTCCTGCCTTTTCTTATTGCCCAACACAAGGGGCCACCACACAGTCCAACTACGGTTCTGGTATTGAAAGAGGGGATAAAGAAAAAATTGATGGGATGGGTGGAGGGACGGGGCACCCCATGATTTTATTGCCCACTGCTGGGCATCTAAAAAGGTCTCCTGCCATGGTTGAAATGAAAGCAGTTACATGAGGTACTGAAGGAAGGGTTTCTCTTAGTTGGTTTATTGCCTAACCGCCACCCCTTTGGGGTAAACCCACCAAACAGTGATTTATTTGACACTGTTGAAAGGGCCCTATGCGGATTAGAAAAAATCTGGCACGTGTTTGCAATTTCTGGGGCAGTTCACACTCATTTTTTATAGACTCAGCACAAGAGGCAACTGATGTGGTGGTACTGAAACGGGTTATATGATGTGCAAAAGACTTGCTTACGGTGACACTTGGTGGAGTGGTGAACTGAGCAGGGTTGAGATACTCACAGAGAGAGGGTAAAGAGGGGCAAGAGCATGAGCAGAGATGCTGATCTTAGCACACAGGAGCTCTAATATTTGGCAAGTTAAAGGGGTCGGCAGATTAGACGAATGAGGCAGGGAGAGGGTACCTGTGACAAATGGATAGAGGGGACATAGAGAGTAATCATGGCGTGCAAAAAGTTAGCCGCGCATGGGCTGGCAGCATCTGTAGTGTTGGCCAAGTTATTTCTGCTCTACAGATTGGCTATATGATCTACAGAGGGAAAAGCCAGGCTTACCGTGAGGAGGATCATGGATGTGTCTATTGATGAAGCGTAGTCTGGGTGTGCAGAAAGGTGGTCCACAGAGTGGTAACTGCCTGGAACACTGAAAATTGGGCATCCAACATGCCACTGGGGAATGAACAGAGGCAGAAGCATCTGATTTACTGAGAGGGTGTAAATATAGGGTGAGAGGAAGGGTGTCTGTGGTGACTGAAAGTGTTGAAAACAGGTTGATAGGGCAGCAATCTTTGGGGCACTAGGAGGGAACATTTGAAGGGGCAAATAGACGGGGGTTGAGGGGATCAAGTGGTGAAAACAGGTGTCAAAGGCACATACGTAAGGGGCACCTGGTCCCGCAATATAAGGGATAAATGTCTCTGCTAGAGTTAGTTGCCCCTCCCTGACAATCTTTTGCCCAGCCTGGCTCCATCTGTATTTTTCTCTCCACCCTCTTTCTATATTCTAGATGACTGGCGCAAGCTTTGCAGGTGTTTTCTGGGCCTCAACCCTCCAAGGGAGAGCCTGACAATTCTGTTCCAAGGATATTCCGAAAGTGTGTGCTACTGATAGTCTGAGACTTTGCACATTTCTCCACCAAACTAGGGAAATCTTTCAACCTGCAAGTAGCCCGATGGTGTAAGTCTTTTTGTTTTGGTGGAAATCGTCTTCTCTGCTTCCCCTTGCATCTGAATACTGTGAAGCAGCTGTTCCTCTCTCACATGTCCATTCGAAGAAACAGATGATACACTCAATCCAATTGATCAGCAAACTCCTATGCTTTGACCCTATTGTCATGCTGTTTCCTTCCCAATACCCCCCTTCCCCGCAGAAACAGGTCCATCATTCCTCATTACTCACTCAGCTAGTCACAGCAGACCTCCACTCTATAGGCTAAGCAAACCCAACATGGACAAGAGGTATGCCAGCAAGAAGATCTGAAGCCTCTCTGTGTCATTATGTTTATGCTGCTGCCGCCCTCTTGTGACGCTAAGAGGCAACAGCAATATAATAATGGGAATGTGAAAAGGGTAGAACTATGCAAATAATATCCCTTCATGCCTAATTCGGTCTGAGATGGTCCCCAGCTTCTTCTGTGATATGGCATCAACCATATGTCCTTCGGCAGGATTCTAAAGCTGCCAACCAGTCTCAGGCTAAGGATTTTGCCACTCCAAGGGCATACATAGTGAATCCACTCTCATTTAGCAGGGAGCCTAATTGCCTGCAGTCTGCCTCTATACAGAACTTGGGCGTTCGTGGGCGTTCGGGGGCTTCGAGGGCTTGCTTCCCAGGCTACTGACTGAGATTGGGTTAAGGAGCCCAGCCCAGCCCAGCCCAGCCCAGCCCAGCCCTGGCCTGGCCTGGCCTGGCCTGGCCACACCAGACCAGACCAGACCAGACCAGCCACAACCTAGGCTTCTGACTCAGACCGGGCTGCATACAGCTACAGCAAAAACTCCAGGCCAGGCAGTGCCAGCCTCAGGCCAGGCCTGGGCAGACCAGACCAGACCAGACCAGCTGGTAAAACCCCAGTCCCAGCCTCAGGCCAGGCCTGGCCAGTCAACACCAGACCAGACCAGCCACCTGCTCCTCCCTTCACCTGCAACAGTAGGCATAATTCAGGACTTGGAAAGCAAAGGCCTGACACTGCCCATGTCTACCTCTTTAAAACATTAAAGGGCTCAGATTTGACCTTCGTGTGTAGCCAACTGCACAGACATTATTCCTCTCTTGTTTTGTGACATCAACTGACATCAAAAAAACTGAAGAAAACACCATTATTCACCCTATTTTATTACCCATACAGCACACCTCCTCACAGAAGGGTGCTTGGGTATGGCTTAAGACCTCATTCTGCACTACGAAACATCACGTTTAAAGAAAAACCTTTTGAATTAATAAATGATAATAACGCTTTGCCCCGATTTCATGCACGTGAACGAGGCGAGCCACATTTGTCAAAAAAAAAAGAAACAACAGAAAACAGCTCAAATTGCTCTTCTGTTTTCCCCAAGTAAAAAAAATATCACAAAATAAAACATAAAAACGCAATGCCAGAGACTTTGACTCTTGAAGAAGACTTAAATGGCACCTTGCTGCCAAAGTAGGGATATGAATCCTTGTCCTAGCAAACACCTGTGATAGGCAAGGCCAAAAACCTTGCGTCTGAGCTAAAGCATCTACAACAGCTCCTGTACTGCAGGAGATACTATCAGCAACACACAGACCTCAGCATCATTACTCATGGGTCGTATTGCCCATAAAGGAGGATGGTCATTATATATGGAAGCATTGGTAGGCTTCTCATACGGAAGTCAGTGTGGGCCGGCAGCTTAGGTCCTGACTTCCAACCAGCCACCTGGGGAGGGGTCAAAGGGAGCAACATTTGTAGTTTTGGGACACCTTCGCAAAATAAAAAAACACTCCCAGTGCTTCTCTGTTTTTTAAAGGGAAAAATAAGGTATTGAACAAAGGTACAGAGTTGGAGGTTTTCACTTATAAAGACAATCTAAGCCACTCTTTACACCATAGGAGGGATTTGAACTCTTGCACAAGAGGACCCTCCAGCATCAAGCACGCAAGACATTGCCTCTGATCTACAGCCCCCAGCATGACCTTGCTCGTGCAGGAAACACTATCATCAACACACAGGCTGCAGCGCCATTGCCTATGAAAACCAGTGCCCATAAAAAAAGGATGGCCATGATAAAGGGAAGCTTTGACAGGTTACTCACATGGATGCTAGTGTAGGTAAGGTCCTGACTTCCAAGACACTGGAAACAAGAGGATCGCCAGAAGAAAAAATTCTACATTTGTGGTGACACTGGTGCAGAAAGAAATAAATGGAATGGTTTACATTTCTTCTCTTTTTTCTCAGTTGAACAAATCTTAGTGTACAAAAGTACAACCTTAGAGTTTAAAACATTAATCATGACCTAAAGAGCCCTTGATACCATGGGCAGGACTTGTACCCTTGCACAAGAGGTAGCAGGGCCACTAACTTATCAAGACTTTGCCACTGCGCTACAGCTCTGCATGTTTTTGTTTTGGTGCAGGAGACACTATCAGCAACATACATGCTTGAGCATCATCACCTATATAAACCATTGCCCATAAAAGAGGATGGTCATGATCCAAGGAAGCTTTGACAGCCTGTTCACATGGTAGCTAGTGTAGGTAAGGTCCTGACTTCCAAGACACTGAAAAGGAAGGGATCACCAGAAAGAACAGTGCTACTTTTGTGGTGACACTAGTGCAAAAATAAAAGAAATAAAAAAGGAACATCTTAAATTGCTCCTCTGTTTTCTCAGGTTAAAAAAAATCTTAGTGTACCAAAAATACAATGCTAGAGGTTTTGACTCTTAATGATGTCCTAAACAATGCTAGACACCATAGGTGGGACTTGAACCCCTGCACAAGAAATACCAGCCACATAAAGTGCTCAAGACCTTGCCCCTGAGCTATGGCCACAGCTACCTTTCACTTGCTGCAGGAGACGCTATCAGCAACATACACGCCTGACCGTCATCGCCTTTAGAACCCATTGCCCATCAGAGAGGATGGCCATGATATAGGGAAGCTCTGACAGGCTACTTACACGGAAGCTAGTGTAGATAAGGTACTAACTTCCAGGCCACCAAAAGGAGACGAGCAAAAGCTCTACTTTTGAGGTGACACTAGTAGAAAAACAAAGGAATGGCTCAAAATGCTCCTCTGTTTTCTCACATAAAACATGATATCAGTAAATAAAAAAGGCTCTGGAGATTTTTTTCCCTCTTCATGATAAGCTAAATGCACCTTGGTGCCACAGGAGGGATTTGAATCCTTGACCAACAGGTGCCCATGACACCAAAGCCTCAAGACTTAAACGCTGAGCTACTGCTCCTGGTAGGTTTAGTGCGGTGGAGAAGACACTATCAGGGTCATCCAGGCCTCAGTGCCACTGCATATGGGTCTCGGTGCCCATGAAAGAACAGGGCCATGCTATAGGGAAGTTTTGCCAGAGTATCAAAAGGGAAGCCTGTGTGGTCCAGTGGGTAAGTTCCTGACTTCCAACTAGACGACCAGGGTTCTAATCCTGGCAGCGGCACTCTCTGCAGGCAATGAGCCACTAGCTTCCCTGTCACACTGAGGGTATAGTATTCATGGCCTATATTTTCACTGCCACCCCACTCCCCCACCCACATTTTGTTTTTTTGGGGGGGCGGCCACTCAAATTTGGGGTTACCAATATTAACGGTGCGAGGGTGGATGAGCGTTTTCACGGGGGGGTCATAGAAGGCTCAGAACGATGCATTGAGTTTAAATTTGGGGTACCCCTTAGATTTTCATTGTCACTCCACACACAGGGGCATCCCAAAAATGGATAGGGATAAGGGAGTGGTGTCCGGGGACAAGGTCCTGCCTTTTCTTATTGCCCAACACAAGGGGCCACCACACAGTCCAACTACGGTTCTGGTATTGAAAGAGGGGATAAAGAAAAAATTGATGGGATGGGTGGAGGGACGGGGCACCCCATGATTTTATTGCCCACTGCTGGGCATCTAAAAAGGTCTCCTGCCATGGTTGAAATGAAAGCAGTTACATGAGGTACTGAAGGAAGGGTTTCTCTTAGTTGGTTTATTGCCTAACCGCCACCCCTTTGGGGTAAACCCACCAAACAGTGATTTATTTGACACTGTTGAAAGGGCCCTATGCGGATTAGAAAAAATCTGGCACGTGTTTGCAATTTCTGGGGCAGTTCACACTCATTTTTTATAGACTCAGCACAAGAGGCAACTGATGTGGTGGTACTGAAACGGGTTATATGATGTGCAAAAGACTTGCTTACGGTGACACTTGGTGGAGTGGTGAACTGAGCAGGGTTGAGATACTCACAGAGAGAGGGTAAAGAGGGGCAAGAGCATGAGCAGAGATGCTGATCTTAGCACACAGGAGCTCTAATATTTGGCAAGTTAAAGGGGTCGGCAGATTAGACGAATGAGGCAGGGAGAGGGTACCTGTGACAAATGGATAGAGGGGACATAGAGAGTAATCATGGCGTGCAAAAAGTTAGCCGCGCATGGGCTGGCAGCATCTGTAGTGTTGGCCAAGTTATTTCTGCTCTACAGATTGGCTATATGATCTACAGAGGGAAAAGCCAGGCTTACCGTGAGGAGGATCATGGATGTGTCTATTGATGAAGCGTAGTCTGGGTGTGCAGAAAGGTGGTCCACAGAGTGGTAACTGCCTGGAACACTGAAAATTGGGCATCCAACATGCCACTGGGGAATGAACAGAGGCAGAAGCATCTGATTTACTGAGAGGGTGTAAATATAGGGTGAGAGGAAGGGTGTCTGTGGTGACTGAAAGTGTTGAAAACAGGTTGATAGGGCAGCAATCTTTGGGGCACTAGGAGGGAACATTTGAAGGGGCAAATAGACGGGGGTTGAGGGGATCAAGTGGTGAAAACAGGTGTCAAAGGCACATATGTAAGGGGCACCTGGTCCCGCAATATAAGGGATAAATGTCTCTGCTAGAGTTAGTTGCCCCTCCCTGACAATCTTTTGCCCAGCCTGGCTCCATCTGTATTTTTCTCTCCACCCTCTTTTTATATTCTAGATGACTGGCGCAAGCTTTGCAGGTGTTTTCTGGGCCTCAACCCTCCAAGGGAGAGCCTGACAATTCTGTTCCAAGGATATTCCGAAAGTGTGTGCTACTGATAGTCTGAGACTTTGCACATTTCTCCACCAAACTAGGGAAATCTTTCAACCTGCAAGTAGCCCGATGGTGTAAGTCTTTTTGTTTTGGTGGAAATCGTCTTCTCTGCTTCCCCTTGCATCTGAATACTGTGAAGCAGCTGTTCCTCTCTCACATGTCCATTCAAAGAAACAGATGATACACTCAATCCAATTGATCAGCAAACTCCTATGCTTTGACCCTATTGTCATGCTGTTTCCTTCCCAATACCCCCCTTCCCCGCAGAAACAGGTCCATCATTCCTCATTACTCACTCAGCTAGTCACAGCAGACCTCCACTCTATAGGCTAAGCAAACCCAACATGGACAAGAGGTATGCCAGCAAGAAGATCTGAAGCCTCTCTGTGTCATTATGTTTATGCTGCTGCCGCCCTCTTGTGACGCTAAGAGGCAACAGCAATATAATAATGGGAATGTGAAAAGGGTAGAACTATGCAAATAATATCCCTTCATGCCTAATTCGGTCTGAGATGGTCCCCAGCTTCTTCTGTGATATGGCATCAACCATATGTCCTTCGGCAGGATTCTAAAGCTGCCAACCAGTCTCAGGCTAAGGATTTTGCCACTCCAAGGGCATACATAGTGAATCCACTCTCATTTAGCAGGGAGCCTAATTGCCTGCAGTCTGCCTCTATACAGAACTTGGGCGTTCGTGGGCGTTCGGGGGCTTCGAGGGCTTGCTTCCCAGGCTACTGACTGAGATTGGGTTAAGGAGCCCAGCCCAGCCCAGCCCAGCCCAGCCCAGCCCAGCCCTGGCCTGGCCTGGCCTGGCCTGGCCACACCAGACCAGACCAGACCAGACCAGCCACAACCTAGGCTTCTGACTCAGACCGGGCTGCATACAGCTACAGCAAAAACTCCAGGCCAGGCAGTGCCAGCCTCAGGCCAGGCCTGGGCAGACCAGACCAGACCAGACCAGCTGGTAAAACCCCAGTCCCAGCCTCAGGCCAGGCCTGGCCAGTCAACACCAGACCAGACCAGCCACCTGCTCCTCCCTTCACCTGCAACAGTAGGCATAATTCAGGACTTGGAAAGCAAAGGCCTGACACTGCCCATGTCTACCTCTTTAAAACATTAAAGGGCTCAGATTTGACCTTCGTGTGTAGCCAACTGCACAGACATTATTCCTCTCTTGTTTTGTGACATCAACTGACATCAAAAAAACTGAAGAAAACACCATTATTCACCCTATTTTATTACCCATACAGCACACCTCCTCACAGAAGGGTGCTTGGGTATGGCTTAAGACCTCATTCTGCACTACGAAACATCACGTTTAAAGAAAAACCTTTTGAATTAATAAATGATAATAACGCTTTGCCCCGATTTCATGCACGTGAACGAGGCGAGCCACATTTGTCAAAAAAAAAAGAAACAACAGAAAACAGCTCAAATTGCTCTTCTGTTTTCCCCAAGTAAAAAAAATATCACAAAATAAAACATAAAAACGCAATGCCAGAGACTTTGACTCTTGAAGAAGACTTAAATGGCACCTTGCTGCCAAAGTAGGGATATGAATCCTTGTCCTAGCAAACACCTGTGATAGGCAAGGCCAAAAACCTTGCGTCTGAGCTAAAGCATCTACAACAGCTCCTGTACTGCAGGAGATACTATCAGCAACACACAGACCTCAGCATCATTACTCATGGGTCGTATTGCCCATAAAGGAGGATGGTCATTATATATGGAAGCATTGGTAGGCTTCTCATACGGAAGTCAGTGTGGGCCGGCAGCTTAGGTCCTGACTTCCAACCAGCCACCTGGGGAGGGGTCAAAGGGAGCAACATTTGTAGTTTTGGGACACCTTCGCAAAATAAAAAAACACTCCCAGTGCTTCTCTGTTTTTTAAAGGGAAAAATAAGGTATTGAACAAAGGTACAGAGTTGGAGGTTTTCACTTATAAAGACAATCTAAGCCACTCTTTACACCATAGGAGGGATTTGAACTCTTGCACAAGAGGACCCTCCAGCATCAAGCACGCAAGACATTGCCTCTGATCTACAGCCCCCAGCATGACCTTGCTCGTGCAGGAAACACTATCATCAACACACAGGCTGCAGCGCCATTGCCTATGAAAACCAGTGCCCATAAAAAAAGGATGGCCATGATAAAGGGAAGCTTTGACAGGTTACTCACATGGATGCTAGTGTAGGTAAGGTCCTGACTTCCAAGACACTGGAAACAAGAGGATCGCCAGAAGAAAAAATTCTACATTTGTGGTGACACTGGTGCAGAAAGAAATAAATGGAATGGTTTACATTTCTTCTCTTTTTTCTCAGTTGAACAAATCTTAGTGTACAAAAGTACAACCCTAGAGTTTAAAACATTAATCATGACCTAAAGAGCCCTTGATACCATGGGCAGGACTTGTACCCTTGCACAAGAGGTAGCAGGGCCACTAACTTATCAAGACTTTGCCACTGCGCTACAGCTCTGCATGTTTTTGTTTTGGTGCAGGAGACACTATCAGCAACATACATGCTTGAGCATCATCACCTATATAAACCATTGCCCATAAAAGAGGATGGTCATGATCCAAGGAAGCTTTGACAGCCTGTTCACATGGTAGCTAGTGTAGGTAAGGTCCTGACTTCCAAGACACTGAAAAGGAAGGGATCACCAGAAAGAACAGTGCTACTTTTGTGGTGACACTAGTGCAAAAATAAAAGAAATAAAAAAGGAACATCTTAAATTGCTCCTCTGTTTTCTCAGGTTAAAAAAAATCTTAGTGTACCAAAAATACAATGCTAGAGGTTTTGACTCTTAATGATGTCCTAAACAATGCTAGACACCATAGGTGGGACTTGAACCCCTGCACAAGAAATACCAGCCACATTAAGTGCTCAAGACCTTGCCCCTGAGCTATGGCCACAGCTACCTTTCACTTGCTGCAGGAGACGCTATCAGCAACATACACGCCTGACCGTCATCGCCTTTAGAACCCATTGCCCATCAGAGAGGATGGCCATGATATAGGGAAGCTCTGACAGGCTACTTACACGGAAGCTAGTGTAGATAAGGTACTAACTTCCAGGCCACCAAAAGGAGACGAGCAAAAGCTCTACTTTTGAGGTGACACTAGTAGAAAAACAAAGGAATGGCTCAAAATGCTCCTCTGTTTTCTCACATAAAACATGATATCAGTAAATAAAAAAAGCTCTGGAGATTTTTTTCCCTCTTCATGATAAGCTAAATGCACCTTGGTGCCACAGGAGGGATTTGAATCCTTGACCAACAGGTGCCCATGACACCAAAGCCTCAAGACTTAAACGCTGAGCTACTGCTCCTGGTAGGTTTAGTGCGGTGGAGAAGACACTATCAGGGTCATCCAGGCCTCAGTGCCACTGCATATGGGTCTCGGTGCCCATGAAAGAACAGGGCCATGCTATAGGGAAGTTTTGCCAGAGTATCAAAAGGGAACCCTGTGTGGTCCAGTGGGTAAGTTGCTGACTTCCAACTAGACGACCAGGGTTCAAATCCTGGCAGCGGCACTCTCTGCAGGCAATGAGCCACTTGCTTCCCTGTCACACTGAGGGTATAGTATTCATGGCCTATATTTTCACTGCCACCCCACTCCCCCACCCACATTTTGTTTTTTTGGGGGGGCGGCCACTCAAATTTGGGGTTACCAATATTAACGGTGCGAGGGTGGATGAGCGTTTTCACGGGGGGTCATAGAAGGCTCAGAACGATGCATTGAGTTTAAATTTGGGGTACCCCTTAGATTTTCATTGTCACTCCACACACAGGGGCATCCCAAAAATGGCTAGGGATAAGGGAGTGGTGTCCGGGGACAAGGTCCTGCCTTTTTTTATTGCCCAACACAAGGGGCCACCACACAGTCCAACTACGGTTCTGGTATTGAAAGAGGGGATAAAGAAAAAATTGATGGGATGGGTGGAGGGACGGGGCACCCCATGATTTTATTGCCCACTGCTGGGCATCTAAAAAGGTCTCCTGCCATGGTTGAAATGAAAGCAGTTACATGAGGTACTGAAGGAAGGGTTTCTCTTAGTTGGTTTATTGCCTAACCGCCACCCCTTTGGGGTAAACCCACCAAACAGTGATTTATTTAACACTGTTGAAAGGGCCCTATGCGGATTAGAAAAAATCTGGCACGTGTTTGCAATTTCTGGGGCAGTTCACACTCATTTTTTATGGACTCAGCACAAGAGGCAACTGATGTGGTGGTACTGAAAAGGGTTATATGATGTGCAAAAGACTTGCTTACGGTGACACTTGGTGGAGTGGTGAACTGAGCACGGTTGAGATACTCACAGAGAGAGGGTAAAGAGGGGCAAGAGCATGAGCAGAGATGCTGATCTTAGCACACAGGAGCTCTAATATTTGGCAAGTTAAAGGGGTCGGCAGATTAGACGAATGAGGCAGGGAGAGGGTACCTGTGACAAATGGATAGAGGGGACATGGAGAGTAATCATGGCGTGCAAAAAGTTAGCCGCGCATGGGCTGGCAGCATCTGTAGTGTTGGCCAAGTTATTTCTGCTCTACAGATTGGCTATATGATCTACAGAGGGAAAAGCCAGGCTTACCGTGAGGAGGATCATGGATGTGTCTATTGATGAAGCGTAGTCTGGGTGTGCAGAAAGGTGGTCCACAGAGTGGTAACTGCCTGGAACACTGAAAATTGGGCATCCAACATGCCACTGGGGAATGAACAGAGGCAGAAGCATCTGATTTACTGAGAGGGTGTAAATATAGGGTGAGAGGAAGGGTGTCTGTGGTGACTGAAAGTGTTGAAAACAGGTTGATAGGGCAGCAATCTTTGGGGCACTAGGAGGGAACATTTGAAGGGGCAAATAGACGGGGTTGAGGGGATCAAGTGGTGAAAACAGGTGTCAAAGGCACATACGTAAGGGGCACCTGGTCCCGCAATATAAGGGATAAATGTCTCTGCTAGAGTTAGTTGCCCCTCCCTGACAATCTTTTGCCCAGCCTGGCTCCATCTGTATTTTTCTCTCCACCCTCTTTTTATATTCTAGATGACTGGCGCAAGCTTTGCAGGTGTTTTCTGGGCCTCAACCCTCCAAGGGAGAGCCTGACAATTCTGTTCCAAGGATATTCCGAAAGTGTGTGCTACTGATAGTCTGAGACTTTGCACATTTCTCCACCAAACTAGGGAAATCTTTCAACCTGCAAGTAGCCCGATGGTGTAAGTCTTTTTGTTTTGGTGGAAATCGTCTTCTCTGCTTCCCCTTGCATCTGAATACTGTGAAGCAGCTGTTCCTCTCTCACATGTCCATTCAAAGAAACAGATGATACACTCAATCCAATTGATCAGCAAACTCCTATGCTTTGACCCTATTGTCATGCTGTTTCCTTCCCAATACCCCCCTTCCCCGCAGAAACAGGTCCATCATTCCTCATTACTCACTCAGCTAGTCACAGCAGACCTCCACTCTATAGGCTAAGCAAACCCAACATGGACAAGAGGTATGCCAGCAAGAAGATCTGAAGCCTCTCTGTGTCATTATGTTTATGCTGCTGCCACCCTCTTGTGACGCTAAGAGGCAACAGCAATATAATAATGGGAATGTGAAAAGGGTAGAACTATGCAAATAATATCCCTTCATGCCTAATTCGGTCTGAGATGGTCCCCAGCTTCTTCTGTGATATGGCATCAACCATATGTCCTTCGGCAGGATTCTAAAGCTGCCAACCAGTCTCAGGCTAAGGATTTTGCCACTCCAAGGGCATACATAGTGAATCCACTCTCATTTAGCAGGGAGCCTAATTGCCTGCAGTCTGCCTCTATACAGAACTTGGGCGTTCGTGGGCGTTCGGGGGCTTCGAGGGCTTGCTTCCCAGGCTACTGACTGAGATTGGGTTAAGGAGCCCAGCCCAGCCCAGCCCAGCCCAGCCCAGCCCAGCCCAGCCCTGGCCTGGCCTGGCCTGGCCTGGCCACACCAGACCAGACCAGACCAGACCAGCCACAACCTAGGCTTCTGACTCAGACCGGGCTGCATACAGCTACAGCAAAAACTCCAGGCCAGGCAGTGCCAGCCTCAGGCCAGGCCTGGGCAGACCAGACCAGACCAGACCAGCTGGTAAAACCCCAGTCCCAGCCTCAGGCCAGGCCTGGCCAGTCAACACCAGACCAGACCAGCCACCTGCTCCTCCCTTCACCTGCAACAGTAGGCATAATTCAGGACTTGGAAAGCAAAGGCCTAACACTGCCCATGTCTACCTCTTTAAAACATTAAAGGGCTCAGATTTGACCTTCGTGTGTAGCCAACTGCACAGACATTATTCCTCTCTTGTTTTGAGACATCAACTGACATCAAAAAAACTGAAGAAAACACCATTATTCACCCTATTTTATTACCCATACAGCACACCTCCTCACAGAAGGGTGCTTGGGTATGGCTTAAGACCTCATTCTGCACTACGAAACATCACGTTTAAAGAAAAACCTTTTGAATTAATAAATGATAATAACGCTTTGCCCCGATTTCATGCACGTGAACGAGGCGAGCCACATTTGTCAAAAAAAAAAGAAACAACAGAAAACAGCTCAAATTGCTCTTCTGTTTTCCCCAAGTAAAAAAAATATCACAAAATAAAACATAAAAACGCAATGCCAGAGACTTTGACTCTTGAAGAAGACTTAAATGGCACCTTGCTGCCAAAGTAGGGATATGAATCCTTGTCCTAGCAAACACCTGTGATAGGCAAGGCCAAAAACCTTGCGTCTGAGCTAAAGCATCTACAACAGCTCCTGTACTGCAGGAGATACTATCAGCAACACACAGACCTCAGCATCATTACTCATGGGTCGTATTGCCCATAAAGGAGGATGGTCATTATATATGGAAGCATTGGTAGGCTTCTCATACGGAAGTCAGTGTGGGCCGGCAGCTTAGGTCCTGACTTCCAACCAGCCACCTGGGGAGGGGTCAAAGGGAGCAACATTTGTAGTTTTGGGACACCTTCGCAAAATAAAAAAACACTCCCAGTGCTTCTCTGTTTTTTAAAGGGAAAAATAAGGTATTGAACAAAGGTACAGAGTTGGAGGTTTTCACTTATAAAGACAATCTAAGCCACTCTTTACACCATAGGAGGGATTTGAACTCTTGCACAAGAGGACCCTCCAGCATCAAGCACGCAAGACATTGCCTCTGATCTACAGCCCCCAGCATGACCTTGCTCGTGCAGGAAACACTATCATCAACACACAGGCTGCAGCGCCATTGCCTATGAAAACCAGTGCCCATAAAAAAAGGATGGCCATGATAAAGGGAAGCTTTGACAGGTTACTCACATGGATGCTAGTGTAGGTAAGGTCCTGACTTCCAAGACACTGGAAACAAGAGGATCGCCAGAAGAAAAAATTCTACATTTGTGGTGACACTGGTGCAGAAAGAAATAAATGGAATGGTTTACATTTCTTCTCTTTTTTCTCAGTTGAACAAATCTTAGTGTACAAAAGTACAACCCTAGAGTTTAAAACATTAATCATGACCTAAAGAGCCCTTGATACCATGGGCAGGACTTGTACCCTTGCACAAGAGGTAGCAGGGCCACTAACTTATCAAGACTTTGCCACTGCGCTACAGCTCTGCATGTTTTTGTTTTGGTGCAGGAGACACTATCAGCAACATACATGCTTGAGCATCATCACCTATTTAAACCATTGCCCATAAAAGAGGATGGTCATGATCCAAGGAAGCTTTGACAGCCTGTTCACATGGTAGCTAGTGTAGGTAAGGTCCTGACTTCCAAGACACTGAAAAGGAAGGGATCACCAGAAAGAACAGTGCTACTTTTGTGGTGACACTAGTGCAAAAATAAAAGAAATAAAAAAGGAACATCTTAAATTGCTCCTCTGTTTTCTCAGGTTAAAAAAAATCTTAGTGTACCAAAAATACAATGCTAGAGGTTTTGACTCTTAATGATGTCCTAAACAATGCTAGACACCATAGGTGGGACTTGAACCCCTGCACAAGAAATACCAGCCACATTAAGTGCTCAAGACCTTGCCCCTGAGCTATGGCCACAGCTACCTTTCACTTGCTGCAGGAGACGCTATCAGCAACATACACGCCTGACCGTCATCGCCTTTAGAACCCATTGCCCATCAGAGAGGATGGCCATGATATAGGGAAGCTCTGACAGGCTACTTACACGGAAGCTAGTGTAGATAAGGTACTAACTTCCAGGCCACCAAAAGGAGACGAGCAAAAGCTCTACTTTTGAGGTGACACTAGTAGAAAAACAAAGGAATGGCTCAAAATGCTCCTCTGTTTTCTCACATAAAACATGATATCAGTAAATAAAAAAAGCTCTGGAGATTTTTTTCCCTCTTCATGATAAGCTAAATGCACCTTGGTGCCACAGGAGGGATTTGAATCCTTGACCAACAGGTGCCCATGACACCAAAGCCTCAAGACTTAAACGCTGAGCTACTGCTCCTGGTAGGTTTAGTGCGGTGGAGAAGACACTATCAGGGTCATCCAGGCCTCAGTGCCACTGCATATGGGTCTCGGTGCCCATGAAAGAACAGGGCCATGCTATAGGGAAGTTTTGCCAGAGTATCAAAAGGGAAGCCTGTGTGGTCCAGTGGGTAAGTTCCTGACTTCCAACTAGACGACCAGGGTTCAAATCCTGGCAGCGGCACTCTCTGCAGGCAATGAGCCACTTGCTTCCCTGTCACACTGAGGGTATAGTATTCATGGCCTATATTTTCACTGCCACCCCACTCCCCCACCCACATTTTGTTTTTTTGGGGGGGCGGCCACTCAAATTTGGGGTTACCAATATTAACGGTGCGAGGGTGGATGAGCGTTTTCACGGGGGGGTCATAGAAGGCTCAGAACGATGCATTGAGTTTAAATTTGGGGTACCCCTTAGATTTTCATTGTCACTCCACACACAGGGGCATCCCAAAAATGGCTAGGGATAAGGGAGTGGTGTCCGGGGACAAGGTCCTGCCTTTTTTTATTGCCCAACACAAGGGGCCACCACACAGTCCAACTACGGTTCTGGTATTGAAAGAGGGGATAAAGAAAAAATTGATGGGATGGGTGGAGGGACGGGGCACCCCATGATTTTATTGCCCACTGCTGGGCATCTAAAAAGGTCTCCTGCCATGGTTGAAATGAAAGCAGTTACATGAGGTACTGAAGGAAGGGTTTCTCTTAGTTGGTTTATTGCCTAACCGCCACCCCTTTGGGGTAAACCCACCAAACAGTGATTTATTTAACACTGTTGAAAGGGCCCTATGCGGATTAGAAAAAATCTGGCACGTGTTTTCAATTTCTGGGGCAGTTCACACTCATTTTTTATGGACTCAGCACAAGAGGCAACTGATGTGGTGGTACTGAAAAGGGTTATATGATGTGCAAAAGACTTGCTTACGGTGACACTTGGTGGAGTGGTGAACTGAGCACGGTTGAGATACTCACAGAGAGAGGGTAAAGAGGGGCAAGAGCATGAGCAGAGATGCTGATCTTAGCACACAGGAGCTCTAATATTTGGCAAGTTAAAGGGGTCGGCAGATTAGACGAATGAGGCAGGGAGAGGGTACCTGTGACAAATGGATAGAGGGGACATGGAGAGTAATCATGGCGTGCAAAAAGTTAGCCGCGCATGGGCTGGCAGCATCTGTAGTGTTGGCCAAGTTATTTCTGCTCTACAGATTGGCTATATGATCTACAGAGGGAAAAGCCAGGCTTACCGTGAGGAGGATCATGGATGTGTCTATTGATGAAGCGTAGTCTGGGTGTGCAGAAAGGTGGTCCACAGAGTGGTAACTGCCTGGAACACTGAAAATTGGGCATCCAACATGCCACTGGGGAATGAACAGAGGCAGAAGCATCTGATTTACTGAGAGGGTGTAAATATAGGGTGAGAGGAAGGGTGTCTGTGGTGACTGAAAGTGTTGAAAACAGGTTGATAGGGCAGCAATCTTTGGGGCACTAGGAGGGAACATTTGAAGGGGCAAATAGACGGGGTTGAGGGGATCAAGTGGTGAAAACAGGTGTCAAAGGCACATACGTAAGGGGCACCTGGTCCCGCAATATAAGGGATAAATGTCTCTGCTAGAGTTAGTTGCCCCTCCCTGACAATCTTTTGCCCAGCCTGGCTCCATCTGTATTTTTCTCTCCACCCTCTTTCTATATTCTAGATGACTGGCGCAAGCTTTGCAGGTGTTTTCTGGGCCTCAACCCTCCAAGGGAGAGCCTGACAATTCTGTTCCAAGGATATTCCGAAAGTGTGTGCTACTGATAGTCTGAGACTTTGCACATTTCTCCACCAAACTAGGGAAATCTTTCAACCTGCAAGTAGCCCGATGGTGTAAGTCTTTTTGTTTTGGTGGAAATCGTCTTCTCTGCTTCCCCTTGCATCTGAATACTGTGAAGCAGCTGTTCCTCTCTCACATGTCCATTCAAAGAAACAGATGATACACTCAATCCAATTGATCAGCAAACTCCTATGCTTTGACCCTATTGTCATGCTGTTTCCTTCCCAATACCCCCCTTCCCCGCAGAAACAGGTCCATCATTCCTCATTACTCACTCAGCTAGTCACAGCAGACCTCCACTCTATAGGCTAAGCAAACCCAACATGGACAAGAGGTATGCCAGCAAGAAGATCTGAAGCCTCTCTGTGTCATTATGTTTATGCTGCTGCCGCCCTCTTGTGACGCTAAGAGGCAACAGCAATATAATAATGGGAATGTGAAAAGGGTAGAACTATGCAAATAATATCCCTTCATGCCTAATTCGGTCTGAGATGGTCCCCAGCTTCTTCTGTGATATGGCATCAACCATATGTCCTTCGGCAGGATTCTAAAGCTGCCAACCAGTCTCAGGCTAAGGATTTTGCCACTCCAAGGGCATACATAGTGAATCCACTCTCATTTAGCAGGGAGCCTAATTGCCTGCAGTCTGCCTCTATACAGAACTTGGGCGTTCGTGGGTGTTCGGGGGCTTCGAGGGCTTGCTTCCCAGGCTACTGACTGAGATTGGGTTAAGGAGCCCAGCCCAGCCCAGCCCAGCCCAGCCCAGCCCAGCCCAGCCCAGCCCTGGCCTGGCCTGGCCACACCAGACCAGACCAGACCAGACCAGACCAGCCACAACCTAGGCTTCTGACTCAGACCGGGCTGCATACAGCTACAGCAAAAACTCCAGGCCAGGCAGTGCCAGCCTCAGGCCAGGCCTGGGTAGACCAGACCAGACCAGACCAGCTGGTAAAACCCCAGTCCCAGCCTCAGGCCAGGCCTGGCCAGTCAACACCAGACCAGACCAGCCACCTGCTCCTCCCTTCACCTGCAACAGTAGGCATAATTCAGGACTTGGAAAGCAAAGGCCTAACACTGCCCATGTCTACCTCTTTAAAACATTAAAGGGCTCAGATTTGACCTTCGTGTGTAGCCAACTGCACAGACATTATTCCTCTCTTGTTTTGAGACATCAACTGACATCAAAAAAACTGAAGAAAACACCATTATTCACCCTATTTTATTACCCATACAGCACACCTCCTCACAGAAGGGTGCTTGGGTATGGCTTAAGACCTCATTCTGCACTACGAAACATCACGTTTAAAGAAAAACCTTTTGAATTAATAAATGATAATAACGCTTTGCCCCGATTTCATGCACGTGAACGAGGCGAGCCACATTTGTCAAAAAAAAAAGAAACAACAGAAAACAGCTCAAATTGCTCTTCTGTTTTCCCCAAGTAAAAAAAATATCACAAAATAAAACATAAAAACGCAATGCCAGAGACTTTGACTCTTGAAGAAGACTTAAATGGCACCTTGCTGCCAAAGTAGGGATATGAATCCTTGTCCTAGCAAACACCTGTGATAGGCAAGGCCAAAAACCTTGCGTCTGAGCTAAAGCATCTACAACAGCTCCTGTACTGCAGGAGATACTATCAGCAACACACAGACCTCAGCATCATTACTCATGGGTCGTATTGCCCATAAAGGAGGATGGTCATTATATATGGAAGCATTGGTAGGCTTCTCATACGGAAGTCAGTGTGGGCCGGCAGCTTAGGTCCTGACTTCCAACCAGCCACCTGGGGAGGGGTCAAAGGGAGCAACATTTGTAGTTTTGGGACACCTTCGCAAAATAAAAAAACACTCCCAGTGCTTCTCTGTTTTTTAAAGGGAAAAATAAGGTATTGAACAAAGGTACAGAGTTGGAGGTTTTCACTTATAAAGACAATCTAAGCCACTCTTTACACCATAGGAGGGATTTGAACTCTTGCACAAGAGGACCCTCCAGCATCAAGCACGCAAGACATTGCCTCTGATCTACAGCCCCCAGCATGACCTTACTCGTGCAGGAAACACTATCATCAACACACAGGCTGCAGCGCCATTGCCTATGAAAACCAGTGCCCATAAAAAAAGGATGGCCATGATAAAGGGAAGCTTTGACAGGTTACTCACATGGATGCTAGTGTAGGTAAGGTCCTGACTTCCAAGACACTGGAAACAAGACGATCGCCAGAAGAAAAAATTCTACATTTGTGGTGACACTGGTGCAGAAAGAAATAAATGGAATGGTTTACATTTCTTCTCTTTTTTCTCAGTTGAACAAATCTTAGTGTACAAAAGTACAACCCTAGAGTTTAAAACATTAATCATGACCTAAAGAGCCCTTGATACCATGGGCAGGACTTGTACCCTTGCACAAGAGGTAGCAGGGCCACTAAATTATCAAGACTTTGCCACTGCGCTACAGCTCTGCATGTTTTTGTTTTGGTGCAGGAGACACTATCAGCAACATACATGCTTGAGCATCATCACCTATATAAACCATTGCCCATAAAAGAGGATGGTCATGATCCAAGGAAGCTTTGACAGCCTGTTCACATGGTAGCTAGTGTAGGTAAGGTCCTGACTTCCAAGACACTGAAAAGGAAGGGATCACCAGAAAGAACAGTGCTACTTTTGTGGTGACACTAGTGCAAAAATAAAAGAAATAAAAAAGGAACATCTTAAATTGCTCCTCTGTTTTCTCAGGTTAAAAAAAATCTTAGTGTACCAAAAATACAATGCTAGAGGTTTTGACTCTTAATGATGTCCTAAACAATGCTAGACACCATAGGTGGGGCTTGAACCCCTGCACAAGAAATACCAGCCACATTAAGTGCTCAAGACCTTGCCCCTGAGCTATGGCCACAGCTACCTTTCACTTGCTGCAGGAGACGCTATCAGCAACATACACGCCTGACCGTCATCGCCTTTAGAACCCATTGCCCATCAGAGAGGATGGCCATGATATAGGGAAGCTCTGACAGGCTACTTACACGGAAGCTAGTGTAGATAAGGTACTAACTTCCAGGCCACCAAAAGGAGACGAGCAAAAGCTCTACTTTTGAGGTGACACTAGTAGAAAAACAAAGGAATGGCTCAAAATGCTCCTCTGTTTTCTCACATAAAACATGATATCAGTAAATAAAAAAAGCTCTGGAGATTTTTTTCCCTCTTCATGATAAGCTAAATGCACCTTGGTGCCACAGGAGGGATTTGAATCCTTGACCAACAGGTGCCCATGACACCAAAGCCTCAAGACTTAAACGCTGAGCTACTGCTCCTGGTAGGTTTAGTGTGGTGGAGAAGACACTATCAGGGTCATCCAGGCCTCAGTGCCACTGCATATGGGTCTCGGTGCCCATGAAAGAACAGGGCCATGCTATAGGGAAGTTTTGCCAGAGTATCAAAAGGGAAGCCTGTGTGGTCCAGTGGGTAAGTTCCTGACTTCCAACTAGACGACCAGGGTTCAAATCCTGGCAGCGGCACTCTCTGCAGGCAATGAGCCACTTGCTTCCCTGTCACACTGAGGGTATAGTATTCATGGCCTATATTTTCACTGCCACCCCACTCCCCCACCCACATTTTGTTTTTTTGGGGGGGCGGCCACTCAAATTTGGGGTTACCAATATTAACGGTGCGAGGGTGGATGAGCGTTTTCACGGGGGGGTCATAGAAGGCTCAGAACGATGCATTGAGTTTAAATTTGGGGTACCCCTTAGATTTTCATTGTCACTCCACACACAGGGGCATCCCAAAAATGGATAGGGATAAGGGAGTGGTGTCCGGGGACAAGGTCCTGCCTTTTTTTATTGCCCAACACAAGGGGCCACCACACAGTACAACTACGGTTCTGGTATTGAAAGAGGGGATAAAGAAAAAATTGATGGGATGGGTGGAGGGACGGGGCACCCCATGATTTTATTGCCCACTGCTGGGCATCTAAAAAGGTCTCCTGCCATGGTTGAAATGAAAGCAGTTACATGAGGTACTGAAGGAAGGGTTTCTCTTAGTTGGTTTATTGCCTAACCGCCACCCCTTTGGGGTAAACCCACCAAACAGTGATTTATTTAACACTGTTGAAAGGGCCCTATGCGGATTAGAAAAAATCTGGCACGTGTTTGCAATTTCTGGGGCAGTTCACACTCATTTTTTATGGACTCAGCACAAGAGGCAACTGATGTGGTGGTACTGAAAAGGGTTATATGATGTGCAAAAGACTTGCTTACGGTGACACTTGGTGGAGTGGTGAACTGAGCACGGTTGAGATACTCACAGAGAGAGGGTAAAGAGGGGCAAGAGCATGAGCAGAGATGCTGATCTTAGCACACAGGAGCTCTAATATTTGGCAAGTTAAAGGGGTCGGCAGATTAGACGAATGAGGCAGGGAGAGGGTACCTGTGACAAATGGATAGAGGGGACATGGAGAGTAATCATGGCGTGCAAAAAGTTAGCCGCGCATGGGCTGGCAGCATCTGTAGTGTTGGCCAAGTTATTTCTGCTCTACAGATTGGCTATATGATCTACAGAGGGAAAAGCCAGGCTTACCGTGAGGAGGATCATGGATGTGTCTATTGATGAAGCGTAGTCTGGGTGTGCAGAAAGGTGGTACACAGAGTGGTAACTGCCTGGAACACTGAAAATTGGGCATCCAACATGCCACTGGGGAATGAACAGAGGCAGAAGCATCTGATTTACTGAGAGGGTGTAAATATAGGGTGAGAGGAAGGGTGTCTGTGGTGACTGAAAGTGTTGAAAACAGGTTGATAGGGCAGCAATCTTTGGGGCACTAGGAGGGAACATTTGAAGGGGCAAATAGACGGGGTTGAGGGGATCAAGTGGTGAAAACAGGTGTCAAAGGCACATACGTAAGGGGCACCTGGTCCCGCAATATAAGGGATAAATGTCTCTGCTAGAGTTAGTTGCCCCTCCATGACAATCTTTTGCCCAGCCTGGCTCCATCTGTATTTTTCTCTCCACCCTCTTTCTATATTCTAGATGACTGGCGCAAGCTTTGCAGGTGTTTTCTGGGCCTCAACCCTCCAAGGGAGAGCCTGACAATTCTGTTCCAAGGATATTCCGAAAGTGTGTGCTACTGATAGTCTGAGACTTTGCACATTTCTCCACCAAACTAGGGAAATCTTTCAACCTGCAAGTAGCCCGATGGTGTAAGTCTTTTTGTTTTGGTGGAAATCGTCTTCTCTGCTTCCCCTTGCATCTGAATACTGTGAAGCAGCTGTTCCTCTCTCACATGTCCATTCAAAGAAACAGATGATACACTCAATCCAATTGATCAGCAAACTCCTATGCTTTGACCCTATTGTCATGCTGTTTCCTTCCCAATACCCCCCTTCCCCGCAGAAACAGGTCCATCATTCCTCATTACTCACTCAGCTAGTCACAGCAGACCTCCACTCTATAGGCTAAGCAAACCCAACATGGACAAGAGGTATGCCAGCAAGAAGATCTGAAGCCTCTCTGTGTCATTATGTTTATGCTGCTGCCGCCCTCTTGTGACGCTAAGAGGCAACAGCAATATAATAATGGGAATGTGAAAAGGGTAGAACTATGCAAATAATATCCCTTCATGCCTAATTCGGTCTGAGATGGTCCCCAGCTTCTTCTGTGATATGGCATCAACCATATGTCCTTCGGCAGGATTCTAAAGCTGCCAACCAGTCTCAGGCTAAGGATTTTGCCACTCCAAGGGCATACATAGTGAATCCACTCTCATTTAGCAGGGAGCCTAATTGCCTGCAGTCTGCCTCTATACAGAACTTGGGCGTTCGTGGGTGTTCGGGGGCTTCGAGGGCTTGCTTCCCAGGCTACTGACTGAGATTGGGTTAAGGAGCCCAGCCCAGCCCAGCCCAGCCCAGCCCAGCCCAGCCCAGCCCTGGCCTGGCCTGGCCACACCAGACCAGACCAGACCAGACCAGACCAGACCAGCCACAACCTAGGCTTCTGACTCAGACCCGGCTGCATACAGCTACAGCAAAAACTCCAGGCCAGGCAGTGCCAGCCTCAGGCCAGGCCTGGGCAGACCAGACCAGACCAGACCAGCTGGTAAAACCCCAGTCCCAGCCTCAGGCCAGGCCTGGCCAGTCAACACCAGACCAGACCAGCCACCTGCTCCTCCCTTCACCTGCAACAGTAGGCATAATTCAGGACTTGGAAAGCAAAGGCCTAACACTGCCCATGTCTACCTCTTTAAAACATTAAAGGGCTCAGATTTGACCTTCGTGTGTAGCCAACTGCACAGACATTATTCCTCTCTTGTTTTGAGACATCAACTGACATCAAAAAAACTGAAGAAAACACCATTATTCACCCTATTTTATTACCCATACAGCACACCTCCTCACAGAAGGGTGCTTGGGTATGGCTTAAGACCTCATTCTGCACTACGAAACATCACGTTTAAAGAAAAACCTTTTGAATTAATAAATGATAATAACGCTTTGCCCCGATTTCATGCACGTGAACGAGGCGAGCCACATTTGTCAAAAAAAAAAGAAACAACAGAAAACAGCTCAAATTGCTCTTCTGTTTTCCCCAAGTAAAAAAAATATCACAAAATAAAACATAAAAACGCAATGCCAGAGACTTTGACTCTTGAAGAAGACTTAAATGGCACCTTGCTGCCAAAGTAGGGATATGAATCCTTGTCCTAGCAAACACCTGTGATAGGCAAGGCCAAAAACCTTGCGTCTGAGCTAAAGCATCTACAACAGCTCCAGTACTGCAGGAGATACTATCAGCAACACACAGACCTCAGCATCATTACTCATGGGTCGTATTGCCCATAAAGGAGGATGGTCATTATATATGGAAGCATTGGTAGGCTTCTCATACGGAAGTCAGTGTGGGCCGGCAGCTTAGGTCCTGACTTCCAACCAGCCACCTGGGGAGGGGTCAAAGGGAGCAACATTTGTAGTTTTGGGACACCTTCGCAAAATAAAAAAACACTCCCAGTGCTTCTCTGTTTTTTAAAGGGAAAAATAAGGTATTGAACAAAGGTACAGAGTTGGAGGTTTTCACTTATAAAGACAATCTAAGCCACTCTTTACACCATAGGAGGGATTTGAACTCTTGCACAAGAGGACCCTCCAGCATCAAGCACGCAAGACATTGCCTCTGATCTACAGCCCCCAGCATGACCTTGCTCGTGCAGGAAACACTATCATCAACACACAGGCTGCAGCGCCATTGCCTATGAAAACCAGTGCCCATAAAAAAAGGATGGCCATGATAAAGGGAAGCTTTGACAGGTTACTCACATGGATGCTAGTGTAGGTAAGGTCCTGACTTCCAAGACACTGGAAACAAGACGATCGCCAGAAGAAAAAATTCTACATTTGTGGTGACACTGGTGCAGAAAGAAATAAATGGAATGGTTTACATTTCTTCTCTTTTTTCTCAGTTGAACAAATCTTAGTGTACAAAAGTACAACCCTAGAGTTTAAAACATTAATCATGACCTAAAGAGCCCTTGATACCATGGGCAGGACTTGAACCCTTGCTCAAGAGGTAGCAGGGCCACTAAATTATCAAGACTTTGCCACTGCGCTACAGCTCTGCATGTTTTTGTTTTGGTGCAGGAGACACTATCAGCAACATACATGCTTGAGCATCATCACCTATATAAACCATTGCCCATAAAAGAGGATGGTCATGATCCAAGGAAGCTTTGACAGCCTGTTCACATGGTAGCTAGTGTAGGTAAGGTCCTGACTTCCAAGACACTGAAAAGGAAGGGATCACCAGAAAGAACAGTGCTACTTTTGTGGTGACACTAGTGCAAAAATAAAAGAAATAAAAAAGGAACATCTTAAATTGCTCCTCTGTTTTCTCAGGTTAAAAAAAATCTTAGTGTACCAAATAATACAATGCTAGAGGTTTTGACTCTTAATGATGTCCTAAACAATGCTAGACACCATAGGTGGGACTTGAACCCCTGCACAAGAAATACCAGCCACATTAAATGCTCAAGACCTTGCCCCTGAGCTATGGCCACAGCTACCTTTCACTTGCTGCAGGAGACGCTATCAGCAACATACACGCCTGACCGTCATCGCCTTTAGAACCCATTGCCCATCAGAGAGGATGGCCATGATATAGGGAAGCTCTGACAGGCTACTTACACGGAAGCTAGTGTAGATAAGGTACTAACTTCCAGGCCACCAAAAGGAGACGAGCAAAAGCTCTACTTTTGAGGTGACACTAGTAGAAAAACAAAGGAATGGCTCAAAATGCTCCTCTGTTTTCTCACATAAAACATGATATCAGTAAATAAAAAAAGCTCTGGAGATTTTTTTCCCTCTTCATGATAAGCTAAATGCACCTTGGTGCCACAGGAGGGATTTGAATCCTTGACCAACAGGTGCCCATGACACCAAAGCCTCAAGACTTAAACGCTGAGCTACTGCTCCTGGTAGGTTTAGTGCGGTGGAGAAGACACTATCAGGGTCATCCAGGCCTCAGTGCCACTGCATATGGGTCTCGGTGCCCATGAAAGAACAGGGCCATGCTATAGGGAAGTTTTGCCAGAGTATCAAAAGGGAAGCCTGTGTGGTCCAGTGGGTAAGTTCCTGACTTCCAACTAGACGACCAGGGTTCAAATCCTGGCAGCGGCACTCTCTGCAGGCAATGAGCCACTTGCTTCCCTGTCACACTGAGGGTATAGTATTCATGGCCTATATTTTCACTGCCACCCCACTCCCCCACCCACATTTTGTTTTTTTGGGGGGGCGGCCACTCAAATTTGGGGTTACCAATATTAACGGTGCGAGGGTGGATGAGCGTTTTCACGGGGGGGTCATAGAAGGCTCAGAACGATGCATTGAGTTTAAATTTGGGGTACCCCTTAGATTTTCATTGTCACTCCACACACAGGGGCATCCCAAAAATGGCTAGGGATAAGGGAGTGGTGTCCGGGGACAAGGTCCTGCCTTTTTTTATTGCCCAACACAAGGGGCCACCACACAGTCCAACTACGGTTCTGGTATTGAAAGAGGGGATAAAGAAAAAATTGATGGGATGGGTGGAGGGACGGGGCACCCCATGATTTTATTGCCCACTGCTGGGCATCTAAAAAGGTCTCCTGCCATGGTTGAAATGAAAGCAGTTACATGAGGTACTGAAGGAAGGGTTTCTCTTAGTTGGTTTATTGCCTAACCGCCACCCCTTTGGGGTAAACCCACCAAACAGTGATTTATTTAACACTGTTGAAAGGGCCCTATGCGGATTAGAAAAAATCTGGCACGTGTTTGCAATTTCTGGGGCAGTTCACACTCATTTTTTATGGACTCAGCACAAGAGGCAACTGATGTGGTGGTACTGAAAAGGGTTATATGATGTGCAAAAGACTTGCTTACGGTGACACTTGGTGGAGTGGTGAACTGAGCACGGTTGAGATACTCACAGAGAGAGGGTAAAGAGGGGCAAGAGCATGAGCAGAGATGCTGATCTTAGCACACAGGAGCTCTAATATTTGGCAAGTTAAAGGGGTCGGCAGATTAGACGAATGAGGCAGGGAGAGGGTACCTGTGACAAATGGATAGAGGGGACATGGAGAGTAATCATGGCGTGCAAAAAGTTAGCCGCGCATGGGCTGGCAGCATCTGTAGTGTTGGGCAAGTTATTTCTGCTCTACAGATTGGCTATATGATCTACAGAGGGAAAAGCCAGGCTTACCGTGAGGAGGATCATGGATGTGTCTATTGATGAAGCGTAGTCTGGGTGTGCAGAAAGGTGGTCCACAGAGTGGTAACTGCCTGGAACACTGAAAATTGGGCATCCAACATGCCACTGGGGAATGAACAGAGGCAGAAGCATCTGATTTACTGAGAGGGTGTAAATATAGGGTGAGAGGAAGGGTGTCTGTGGTGACTGAAAGTGTTGAAAACAGGTTGATAGGGCAGCAATCTTTGGGGCACTAGGAGGGAACATTTGAAGGGGCAAATAGACGGGGTTGAGGGGATCAAGTGGTGAAAACAGGTGTCAAAGGCACATACGTAAGGGGCACCTGGTCCCGCAATATAAGGGATAAATGTCTCTGCTAGAGTTAGTTGCCCCTCCCTGACAATCTTTTGCCCAGCCTGGCTCCATCTGTATTTTTCTCTCCACCCTCTTTCTATATTCTAGATGACTGGCGCAAGCTTTGCAGGTGTTTTCTGGGCCTCAACCCTCCAAGGGAGAGCCTGACAATTCTGTTCCAAGGATATTCCGAAAGTGTGTGCTACTGATAGTCTGAGACTTTGCACATTTCTCCACCAAACTAGGGAAATCTTTCAACCTGCAAGTAGCCCGATGGTGTAAGTCTTTTTGTTTTGGTGGAAATCGTCTTCTCTGCTTCCCCTTGCATCTGAATACTGTGAAGCAGCTGTTCCTCTCTCACATGTCCATTCAAAGAAACAGATGATACACTCAATCCAATTGATCAGCAAACTCCTATGCTTTGACCCTATTGTCATGCTGTTTCCTTCCCAATACCCCCCTTCCCCGCAGAAACAGGTCCATCATTCCTCATTACTCACTCAGCTAGTCACAGCAGACCTCCACTCTATAGGCTAAGCAAACCCAACATGGACAAGAGGTATGCCAGCAAGAAGATCTGAAGCCTCTCTGTGTCATTATGTTTATGCTGCTGCCGCCCTCTTGTGACGCTAAGAGGCAACAGCAATATAATAATGGGAATGTGAAAAGGGTAGAACTATGCAAATAATATCCCTTCATGCCTAATTCGGTCTGAGATGGTCCCCAGCTTCTTCTGTGATATGGCATCAACCATATGTCCTTCGGCAGGATTCTAAAGCTGCCAACCAGTCTCAGGCTAAGGATTTTGCCACTCCAAGGGCATACATAGTGAATCCACTCTCATTTAGCAGGGAGCCTAATTGCCTGCAGTCTGCCTCTATACAGAACTTGGGCGTTCGTGGGTGTTCGGGGGCTTCGAGGGCTTGCTTCCCAGGCTACTGACTGAGATTGGGTTAAGGAGCCCAGCCCAGACCAGCCCAGCCCAGCCCAGCCCAGCCCTGGCCTGGCCTGGCCTGGCCTGGCCACACCAGACCAGACCAGACCAGACCAGCCACAACCTAGGCTTCTGACTCAGACCGGGCTGCATACAGCTACAGCAAAAACTCCAGGCCAGGCAGTGCCAGCCTCAGGCCAGGCCTGGGCAGACCAGACCAGACCAGACCAGCTGGTAAAACCCCAGTCCCAGCCTCAGGCCAGGCCTGGCCAGTCAACACCAGACCAGACCAGCCACCTGCTCCTCCCTTCACCTGCAACAGTAGGCATAATTCAGGACTTGGAAAGCAAAGGCCTAACACTGCCCATGTCTACCTCTTTAAAACATTAAAGGGCTCAGATTTGACCTTCGTGTGTAGCCAACTGCACAGACATTATTCCTCTCTTGTTTTGTGACATCAACTGACATCAAAAAAACTGAAGAAAACACCATTATTCACCCTATTTTATTACCCATACAGCACACCTCCTCACAGAAGGGTGCTTGGGTATGGCTTAAGACCTCATTCTGCACTACGAAACATCACGTTTAAAGAAAAACCTTTTGAATTAATAAATGATAATAACGCTTTGCCCCGATTTCATGCACGTGAACGAGGCGAGCCACATTTGTCAAAAAAAAAAGAAACAACAGAAAACAGCTCAAATTGCTCTTCTGTTTTCCCCAAGTAAAAAAAATATCACAAAATAAAACATAAAAACGCAATGCCAGAGACTTTGACTCTTGAAGAAGACTTAAATGGCACCTTGCTGCCAAAGTAGGGATATGAATCCTTGTCCTAGCAAACACCTGTGATAGGCAAGGCCAAAAACCTTGCGTCTGAGCTAAAGCATCTACAACAGCTCCTGTACTGCAGGAGATACTATCAGCAACACACAGACCTCAGCATCATTACTCATGGGTCGTATTGCCCATAAAGGAGGATGGTCATTATATATGGAAGCATTGGTAGGCTTCTCATACGGAAGTCAGTGTGGGCCGGCAGCTTAGGTCCTGACTTCCAACCAGCCACCTGGGGAGGGGTCAAAGGGAGCAACATTTGTAGTTTTGGGACACCTTCGCAAAATAAAAAAACACTCCCAGTGCTTCTCTGTTTTTTAAAGGGAAAAATAAGGTATTGAACAAAGGTACAGAGTTGGAGGTTTTCACTTATAAAGACAATCTAAGCCACTCTTTACACCATAGGAGGGATTTGAACTCTTGCACAAGAGGACCCTCCAGCATCAAGCACGCAAGACATTGCCTCTGATCTACAGCCCCCAGCATGACCTTGCGCGTGCAGGAAACACTATCATCAACACACAGGCTGCAGCGCCATTGCCTATGAAAACCAGTGCCCATAAAAAAAGGATGGCCATGATAAAGGGAAGCTTTGACAGGTTACTCACATGGATGCTAGTGTAGGTAAGGTCCTGACTTCCAAGACACTGGAAACAAGAGGATCGCCAGAAGAAAAAATTCTACATTTGTGGTGACACTGGTGCAGAAAGAAATAAATGGAATGGTTTACATTTCTTCTCTTTTTTCTCAGTTGAACAAATCTTAGTGTACAAAAGTACAACCCTAGAGTTTAAAACATTAATCATGACCTAAAGAGCCCTTGATACCATGGGCAGGACTTGTACCCTTGCACAAGAGGCAGCAGGGCCACTAACTTATCAAGACTTTGCCACTGCGCTACAGCTCTGCATGTTTTTGTTTTGGTGCAGGAGACACTATCAGCAACATACATGCTTGAGCATCATCACCTATATAAACCATTGCCCATAAAAGAGGATGGTCATGATCCAAGGAAGCTTTGACAGCCTGTTCACATGGTAGCTAGTGTAGGTAAGGTCCTGACTTCCAAGACACTGAAAAGGAAGGGATCACCAGAAAGAACAGTGCTACTTTTGTGGTGACACTAGTGCAAAAATAAAAGAAATAAAAAAGGAACATCTTAAATTGCTCCTCTGTTTTCTCAGGTTAAAAAAAATCTTAGTGTACCAAAAATACAATGCTAGAGGTTTTGACTCTTAATGATGTCCTAAACAATGCTAGACACCATAGGTGGGACTTGAACCCCTGCACAAGAAATACCAGCCACATTAAGTGCTCAAGACCTTGCCCCTGAGCTATGGCCACAGCTACCTTTCACTTGCTGCAGGAGACGCTATCAGCAACATACACGCCTGACCGTCATCGCCTTTAGAACCCATTGCCCATCAGAGAGGATGGCCATGATATAGGGAAGCTCTGACAGGCTACTTACACGGAAGCTAGTGTAGATAAGGTACTAACTTCCAGGCCACCAAAAGGAGACGAGCAAAAGCTCTACTTTTGAGGTGACACTAGTAGAAAAACAAAGGAATGGCTCAAAATGCTCCTCTGTTTTCTCACATAAAACATGATATCAGTAAATAAAAAAAGCTCAGGAGATTTTTTTCCCTCTTCATGATAAGCTAAATGCACCTTGGTGCCACAGAAGGGATTTGAATCCTTGACCAACAGGTGCCCATGACACCAAAGCCTCAAGACTTAAACGCTGAGCTACTGCTCCTGGTAGGTTTAGTGCGGTGGAGAAGACACTATCAGGGTCATCCAGGCCTCAGTGCCACTGCATATGGGTCTCGGTGCCCATGAAAGAACAGGGCCATGCTATAGGGAAGTTTTGCCAGAGTATCAAAAGGGAACCCTGTGTGGTCCAGTGGGTAAGTTCCTGACTTCCAACTAGACGACCAGGGTTCAAATCCTGGCAGTGGCACTCTCTGCAGGCAATGAGCCACTTGCTTCCCTGTCACACTGAGGGTATAGTATTCATGGCCTATATTTTCACTGCCACCCCACTCCCCCACCCACATTTTGTTTTTTTGGGGGGGCGGCCACTCAAATTTGGGGTTACCAATATTAACGGTGCGAGGGTGGATGAGCGTTTTCACGGGGGGGTCATAGAAGGCTCAGAACGATGCATTGAGTTTAAATTTGGGGTACCCCTTAGATTTTCATTGTCACTCCACACACAGGGGCATCCCAAAAATGGCTAGGGATAAGGGAGTGGTGTCCGGGGACAAGGTCCTGCCTTTTTTTATTGCCCAACACAAGGGGCCACCACACAGTCCAACTACGGTTCTGGTATTGAAAGAGGGGATAAAGAAAAAATTGATGGGATGGGTGGAGGGACGGGGCACCCCATGATTTTATTGCCCACTGCTGGGCATCTAAAAAGGTCTCCTGCCATGGTTGAAATGAAAGCAGTTACATGAGGTACTGAAGGAAGGGTTTCTCTTAGTTGGTTTATTGCCTAACCGCCACCCCTTTGGGGTAAACCCACCAAACAGTGATTTATTTAACACTGTTGAAAGGGCCCTATGCGGATTAGAAAAAATCTGGCACGTGTTTGCAATTTCTGGGGCAGTTCACACTCATTTTTTATGGACTCAGCACAAGAGGCAACTGATGTGGTGGTACTGAAAAGGGTTATATGATGTGCAAAAGACTTGCTTACGGTGACACTTGGTGGAGTGGTGAACTGAGCACGGTTGAGATACTCACAGAGAGAGGGTAAAGAGGGGCAAGAGCATGAGCAGAGATGCTGATCTTAGCACACAGGAGCTCTAATATTTGGCAAGTTAAAGGGGTCGGCAGATTAGACGAATGAGGCAGGGAGAGGGTACCTGTGACAAATGGATAGAGGGGACATGGAGAGTAATCATGGCGTGCAAAAAGTTAGCCGCGCATGGGCTGGCAGCATCTGTAGTGTTGGCCAAGTTATTTCTGCTCTACAGATTGGCTATATGATCTACAGAGGGAAAAGCCAGGCTTACCGTGAGGAGGATCATGGATGTGTCTATTGATGAAGCGTAGTCTGGGTGTGCAGAAAGGTGGTCCACAGAGTGGTAACTGCCTGGAACACTGAAAATTGGGCATCCAACATGCCACTGGGGAATGAACAGAGGCAGAAGCATCTGATTTACTGAGAGGGTGTAAATATAGGGTGAGAGGAAGGGTGTCTGTGGTGACTGAAAGTGTTGAAAACAGGTTGATAGGGCAGCAATCTTTGGGGCACTAGGAGGGAACATTTGAAGGGGCAAATAGACGGGGTTGAGGGGATCAAGTGGTGAAAACAGGTGTCAAAGGCACATACGTAAGGGGCACCTGGTCCCGCAATATAAGGGATAAATGTCTCTGCTAGAGTTAGTTGCCCCTCCCTGACAATCTTTTGCCCAGCCTGGCTCCATCTGTATTTTTCTCTCCACCCTCTTTTTATATTCTAGATGACTGGCGCAAGCTTTGCAGGTGTTTTCTGGGCCTCAACCCTCCAAGGGAGAGCCTGACAATTCTGTTCCAAGGATATTCCGAAAGTGTGTGCTACTGATAGTCTGAGACTTTGCACATTTCTCCACCAAACTAGGGAAATCTTTCAACCTGCAAGTAGCCCGATGGTGTAAGTCTTTTTGTTTTGGTGGAAATCGTCTTCTCTGCTTCCCCTTGCATCTGAATACTGTGAAGCAGCTGTTCCTCTCTCACATGTCCATTCAAAGAAACAGATGATACACTCAATCCAATTGATCAGCAAACTCCTATGCTTTGACCCTATTGTCATGCTGTTTCCTTCCCAATACCCCCCTTCCCCGCAGAAACAGGTCCATCATTCCTCATTACTCACTCAGCTAGTCACAGCAGACCTCCACTCTATAGGCTAAGCAAACCCAACATGGACAAGAGGTATGCCAGCAAGAAGATCTGAAGCCTCTCTGTGTCATTATGTTTATGCTGCTGCCGCCCTCTTGTGACGCTAAGAGGCAACAGCAATATAATAATGGGAATGTGAAAAGGGTAGAACTATGCAAATAATATCCCTTCATGCCTAATTCGGTCTGAGATGGTCCCCAGCTTCTTCTGTGATATGGCATCAACCATATGTCCTTCGGCAGGATTCTAAAGCTGCCAACCAGTCTCAGGCTAAGGATTTTGCCACTCCAAGGGCATACATAGTGAATCCACTCTCATTTAGCAGGGAGCCTAATTGCCTGCAGTCTGCCTCTATACAGAACTTGGGCGTTCGTGGGCGTTCGGGGGCTTCGAGGGCTTGCTTCCCAGGCTACTGACTGAGATTGGGTTAAGGAGCCCAGCCCAGCCCAGCCCAGCCCAGCCCAGCCCTGGCCTGGCCTGGCCTGGCCTGGCCACACCAGACCAGACCAGACCAGACCAGCCACAACCTAGGCTTCTGACTCAGACCGGGCTGCATACAGCTACAGCAAAAACTCCAGGCCAGGCAGTGCCAGCCTCAGGCCAGGCCTGGGCAGACCAGACCAGACCAGACCAGCTGGTAAAACCCCAGTCCCAGCCTCAGGCCAGGCCTGGCCAGTCAACACCAGACCAGACCAGCCACCTGCTCCTCCCTTCACCTGCAACAGTAGGCATAATTCAGGACTTGGAAAGCAAAGGCCTAACACTGCCCATGTCTACCTCTTTAAAACATTAAAGGGCTCAGATTTGACCTTCGTGTGTAGCCAACTGCACAGACATTATTCCTCTCTTGTTTTGAGACATCAACTGACATCAAAAAAACTGAAGAAAACACCATTATTCACCCTATTTTATTACCCATACAGCACACCTCCTCACAGAAGGGTGCTTGGGTATGGCTTAAGACCTCATTCTGCACTACGAAACATCACGTTTAAAGAAAAACCTTTTGAATTAATAAATGATAATAACGCTTTGCCCCGATTTCATGCACGTGAACGAGGCGAGCCACATTTGTCAAAAAAAAAAGAAACAACAGAAAACAGCTCAAATTGCTCTTCTGTTTTCCCCAAGTAAAAAAAATATCACAAAATAAAACATAAAAACGCAATGCCAGAGACTTTGACTCTTGAAGAAGACTTAAATGGCACCTTGCTGCCAAAGTAGGGATATGAATCCTTGTCCTAGCAAACACCTGTGATAGGCAAGGCCAAAAACCTTGCGTCTGAGCTAAAGCATCTACAACAGCTCCTGTACTGCAGGAGATACTATCAGCAACACACAGACCTCAGCATCATTACTCATGGGTCGTATTGCCCATAAAGGAGGATGGTCATTATATATGGAAGCATTGGTAGGCTTCTCATACGGAAGTCAGTGTGGGCCGGCAGCTTAGGTCCTGACTTCCAACCAGCCACCTGGGGAGGGGTCAAAGGGAGCAACATTTGTAGTTTTGGGACACCTTCGCAAAATAAAAAAACACTCCCAGTGCTTCTCTGTTTTTTAAAGGGAAAAATAAGGTATTGAACAAAGGTACAGAGTTGGAGGTTTTCACTTATAAAGACAATCTAAGCCACTCTTTACACCATAGGAGGGATTTGAACTCTTGCACAAGAGGACCCTCCAGCATCAAGCACGCAAGACATTGCCTCTGATCTACAGCCCCCAGCATGACCTTGCTCGTGCAGGAAACACTATCATCAACACACAGGCTGCAGCGCCATTGCCTATGAAAACCAGTGCCCATAAAAAAAGGATGGCCATGATAAAGGGAAGCTTTGACAGGTTACTCACATGGATGCTAGTGTAGGTAAGGTCCTGACTTCCAAGACACTGGAAACAAGAGGATCGCCAGAAGAAAAAATTCTACATTTGTGGTGACACTGGTGCAGAAATAAATAAATGGAATGGTTTACATTTCTTCTCTTTTTTCTCAGTTGAACAAATCTTAGTGTACAAAAGTACAACCCTAGAGTTTAAAACATTAATCATGACCTAAAGAGCCCTTGATACCATGGGCAGGACTTGTACCCTTGCACAAGAGGTAGCAGGGCCACTAACTTATCAAGACTTTGCCACTGCGCTACAGCTCTGCATGTTTTTGTTTTGGTGCAGGAGACACTATCAGCAACATACATGCTTGAGCATCATCACCTATTTAAACCATTGCCCATAAAAGAGGATGGTCATGATCCAAGGAAGCTTTGACAGCCTGTTCACATGGTAGCTAGTGTAGGTAAGGTCCTGACTTCCAAGACACTGAAAAGGAAGGGATCACCAGAAAGAACAGTGCTACTTTTGTGGTGACACTAGTGCAAAAATAAAAGAAATAAAAAAGGAACATCTTAAATTGCTCCTCTGTTTTCTCAGGTTAAAAAAAATCTTAGTGTACCAAAAATACAATGCTAGAGGTTTTGACTCTTAATGATGTCCTAAACAATGCTAGACACCATAGGTGGGACTTGAACCCCTGCACAAGAAATACCAGGCACATTAAGTGCTCAAGACCTTGCCCCTGAGCTATGGCCACAGCTACCTTTTACTTGCTGCAGGAGACGCTATCAGCAACATACAGGCCTGACCGTCATCGCCTTTAGAACCCATTGCCCATCAGAGAGGATGGCCATGATATAGGGAAGCTCTGACAGGCTACTTACACGGAAGCTAGTGTAGATAAGGTACTAACTTCCAGGCCACCAAAAGGAGACGAGCAAAAGCTCTACTTTTGAGGTGACACTAGTAGAAAAACAAAGGAATGGCTCAAAATGCTCCTCTGTTTTCTCACATAAAACATGATATCAGTAAATAAAAAAAGCTCTGGAGATTTTTTTCCCTCTTCATGATAAGCTAAATGCACCTTGGTGCCACAGGAGGGATTTGAATCCTTGACCAACAGGTGCCCATGACACCAAAGCCTCAAGACTTAAACGCTGAGCTACTGCTCCTGGTAGGTTTAGTGCGGTGGAGAAGACACTATCAGGGTCATCCAGGCCTCAGTGCCACTGCATATGGGTCTCGGTGCCCATGAAAGAACAGGGCCATGCTATAGGGAAGTTTTGCCAGAGTATCAAAAGGGAAGCCTGTGTGGTCCAGTGGGTAAGTTCCTGACTTCCAACTAGACGACCAGGGTTCAAATCCTGGCAGCGGCACTCTCTGCAGGCAATGAGCCACTTGCTTCCCTGTCACACTGAGGGTATAGTATTCATGGCCTATATTTTCACTGCCACCCCACTCCCCCACCCACATTTTGTTTTTTTGGGGGGGCGGCCACTCAAATTTGGGGTTACCAATATTAACGGTGCGAGGGTGGATGAGCGTTTTCACGGGGGGGTCATAGAAGGCTCAGAACGATGCATTGAGTTTAAATTTGGGGTACCCCTTAGATTTTCATTGTCACTCCACACACAGGGGCATCCCAAAAATGGCTAGGGATAAGGGAGTGGTGTCCGGGGACAAGGTCCTGCCTTTTTTTATTGCCCAACACAAGGGGCCACCACACAGTCCAACTACGGTTCTGGTATTGAAAGAGGGGATAAAGAAAAAATTGATGGGATGGGTGGAGGGACGGGGCACCCCATGATTTTATTGCCCACTGCTGGGCATCTAAAAAGGTCTCCTGCCATGGTTGAAATGAAAGCAGTTACATGAGGTACTGAAGGAAGGGTTTCTCTTAGTTGGTTTATTGCCTAACCGCCACCCCTTTGGGGTAAACCCACCAAACAGTGATTTATTTAACACTGTTGAAAGGGCCCTATGCGGATTAGAAAAAATCTGGCACGTGTTTGCAATTTCTGGGGCAGTTCACACTCATTTTTTATGGACTCAGCACAAGAGGCAACTGATGTGGTGGTACTGAAAAGGGTTATATGATGTGCAAAAGACTTGCTTACGGTGACACTTGGTGGAGTGGTGAACTGAGCACGGTTGAGATACTCACAGAGAGAGGGTAAAGAGGGGCAAGAGCATGAGCAGAGATGCTGATCTTAGCACACAGGAGCTCTAATATTTGGCAAGTTAAAGGGGTCGGCAGATTAGACGAATGAGGCAGGGAGAGGGTACCTGTGACAAATGGATAGAGGGGACATGGAGAGTAATCATGGCGTGCAAAAAGTTAGCCGCGCATGGGCTGGCAGCATCTGTAGTGTTGGCCAAGTTATTTCTGCTCTACAGATTGGCTATATGATCTACAGAGGGAAAAGCCAGGCTTACCGTGAGGAGGATCATGGATGTGTCTATTGATGAAGCGTAGTCTGGGTGTGCAGAAAGGTGGTCCACAGAGTGGTAACTGCCTGGAACACTGAAAATTGGGCATCCAACATGCCACTGGGGAATGAACAGAGGCAGAAGCATCTGATTTACTGAGAGGGTGTAAATATAGGGTGAGAGGAAGGGTGTCTGTGGTGACTGAAAGTGTTGAAAACAGGTTGATAGGGCAGCAATCTTTGGGACACTAGGAGGGAACATTTGAAGGGGCAAATAGACGGGGTTGAGGGGATCAAGTGGTGAAAACAGGTGTCAAAGGCACATACGTAAGGGGCACCTGGTCCCGCAATATAAGGGATAAATGTCTCTGCTAGAGTTAGTTGCCCCTCCCTGACAATCTTTTGCCCAGCCTGGCTCCATCTGTATTTTTCTCTCCACCCTCTTTCTATATTCTAGATGACTGGCGCAAGCTTTGCAGGTGTTTTCTGGGCCTCAACCCTCCAAGGGAGAGCCTGACAATTCTGTTCCAAGGATATTCCGAAAGTGTGTGCTACTGATAGTCTGAGACTTTGCACATTTCTCCACCAAACTAGGGAAATCTTTCAACCTGCAAGTAGCCCGATGGTGTAAGTCTTTTTGTTTTGGTGGAAATCGTCTTCTCTGCTTCCCCTTGCATCTGAATACTGTGAAGCAGCTGTTCCTCTCTCACATGTCCATTCAAAGAAACAGATGATACACTCAATCCAATTGATCAGCAAACTCCTATGCTTTGACCCTATTGTCATGCTGTTTCCTTCCCAATACCCCCCTTCCCCGCAGAAACAGGTCCATCATTCCTCATTACTCACTCAGCTAGTCACAGCAGACCTCCACTCTATAGGCTAAGCAAACCCAACATGGACAAGAGGTATGCCAGCAAGAAGATCTGAAGCCTCTCTGTGTCATTATGTTTATGCTGCTGCCGCCCTCTTGTGACGCTAAGAGGCAACAGCAATATAATAATGGGAATGTGAAAAGGGTAGAACTATGCAAATAATATCCCTTCATGCCTAATTCGGTCTGAGATGGTCCCCAGCTTCTTCTGTGATATGGCATCAACCATATGTCCTTCGGCAGGATTCTAAAGCTGCCAACCAGTCTCAGGCTAAGGATTTTGCCACTCCAAGGGCATACATAGTGAATCCACTCTCATTTAGCAGGGAGCCTAATTGCCTGCAGTCTGCCTCTATACAGAACTTGGGCGTTCGTGGGTGTTCGGGGGCTTCGAGGGCTTGCTTCCCAGGCTACTGACTGAGATTGGGTTAAGGAGCCCAGCCCAGCCCAGCCCAGCCCAGCCCAGCCCAGCCCAGCCCAGCCCAGCCCTGGCCTGGCCTGGCCACACCAGACCAGACCAGACCAGACCAGCCACAACCTAGGCTTCTGACTCAGACCCGGCTGCATACAGCTACAGCAAAAACTCCAGGCCAGGCAGTGCCAGCCTCAGGCCAGGCCTGGGCAGACCAGACCAGACCAGACCAGCTGGTAAAACCCCAGTCCCAGCCTCAGGCCAGGCCTGGCCAGTCAACACCAGACCAGACCAGCCACCTGCTCCTCCCTTCACCTGCAACAGTAGGCATAATTCAGGACTTGGAAAGCAAAGGCCTAACACTGCCCATGTCTACCTCTTTAAAACATTAAAGGGCTCAGATTTGACCTTCGTGTGTAGCCAACTGCACAGACATTATTCCTCTCTTGTTTTGAGACATCAACTGACATCAAAAAAACTGAAGAAAACACCATTATTCACCCTATTTTATTACCCATACAGCACACCTCCTCACAGAAGGGTGCTTGGGTATGGCTTAAGACCTCATTCTGCACTACGAAACATCACGTTTAAAGAAAAACCTTTTGAATTAATAAATGATAATAACGCTTTGCCCCGATTTCATGCACGTGAACGAGGCGAGCCACATTTGTCAAAAAAAAAAGAAACAACAGAAAACAGCTCAAATTGCTCTTCTGTTTTCCCCAAGTAAAAAAAATATCACAAAATAAAACATAAAAACTCATTGCCAGAGACTTTGACTCTTGAAGAAGACTTAAATGGCACCTTGCTGCCAAAGTAGGGATATGAATCCTTGTCCTAGCAAACACCTGTGATAGGCAAGGCCAAAAACCTTGCGTCTGAGCTAAAGCATCTACAACAGCTCCAGTACTGCAGGAGATACTATCAGCAACACACAGACCTCAGCATCATTACTCATGGGTCGTATTGCCCATAAAGGAGGATGGTCATTATATATGGAAGCATTGGTAGGCTTCTCATACGGAAGTCAGTGTGGGCCGGCAGCTTAGGTCCTGACTTCCAACCAGCCACCTGGGGAGGGGTCAAAGGGAGCAACATTTGTAGTTTTGGGACACCTTCGCAAAATAAAAAAACACTCCCAGTGCTTCTCTGTTTTTTAAAGGGAAAAATAAGGTATTGAACAAAGGTACAGAGTTGGAGGTTTTCACTTATATAGACAATCTAAGCCACTCTTTACACCATAGGAGGGATTTGAACTCTTGCACAAGAGGACCCTCCAGCATCAAGCACGCAAGACATTGCCTCTGATCTACAGCCCCCAGCATGACCTTGCTCGTGCAGGAAACACTATCATCAACACACAGGCTGCAGCGCCATTGCCTATGAAAACCAGTGCCCATAAAAAAAGGATGGCCATGATAAAGGGAAGCTTTGACAGGTTACTCACATGGATGCTAGTGTAGGTAAGGTCCTGACTTCCAAGACACTGGAAACAAGACGATCGCCAGAAGAAAAAATTCTACATTTGTGGTGACACTGGTGCAGAAAGAAATAAATGGAATGGTTTACATTTCTTCTCTTTTTTCTCAGTTGAACAAATCTTAGTGTACAAAAGTACAACCCTAGAGTTTAAAACATTAATCATGACCTAAAGAGCCCTTGATACCATGGGCAGGACTTGAACCCTTGCTCAAGAGGTAGCAGGGCCACTAAATTATCAAGACTTTGCCACTGCGCTACAGCTCTGCATGTTTTTGTTTTGGTGCAGGAGACACTATCAGCAACATACATGCTTGAGCATCATCACCTATATAAACCATTGCCCATAAAAGAGGATGGTCATGATCCAAGGAAGCTTTGACAGCCTGTTCACATGGTAGCTAGTGTAGGTAAGGTCCTGACTTCCAAGACACTGAAAAGGAAGGGATCACCAGAAAGAACAGTGCTACTTTTGTGGTGACACTAGTGCAAAAATAAAAGAAATAAAAAAGGAACATCTTAAATTGCTCCTCTGTTTTCTCAGGTTAAAAAAAATCTTAGTGTACCAAAAAATACAATGCTAGAGGTTTTGACTCTTAATGATGTCCTAAACAATGCTAGACACCATAGGTGGGACTTGAACCCCTGCACAAGAAATACCAGCCACATTAAGTGCTCAAGACCTTGCCCCTGAGCTATGGCCACAGCTACCTTTCACTTGCTGCAGGAGACGCTATCAGCAACATACACGCCTGACCGTCATCGCCTTTAGAACCCATTGCCCATCAGAGAGGATGGCCATGATATAGGGAAGCTCTGACAGGCTACTTACACGGAAGCTAGTGTAGATAAGGTACTAACTTCCAGGCCACCAAAAGGAGACGAGCAAAAGCTCTACTTTTGAGGTGACACTAGTAGAAAAACAAAGGAATGGCTCAAAATGCTCCTCTGTTTTCTCACATAAAACATGATATCAGTAAATAAAAAAAGCTCTGGAGATTTTTTTCCCTCTTCATGATAAGCTAAATGCACCTTGGTGCCACAGGAGGGATTTGAATCCTTGACCAACAGGTGCCCATGACACCAAAGCCTCAAGACTTAAACGCTGAGCTACTGCTCCTGGTAGGTTTAGTGCGGTGGAGAAGACACTATCAGGGTCATCCAGGCCTCAGTGCCACTGCATATGGGTCTCGGTGCCCATGAAAGAACAGGGCCATGCTATAGGGAAGTTTTGCCAGAGTATCAAAAGGGAAGCCTGTGTGGTCCAGTGGGTAAGTTCCTGACTTCCAACTAGACGACCAGGGTTCAAATCCTGGCAGCGGCACTCTCTGCAGGCAATGAGCCACTTGCTTCCCTGTCACACTGAGGGTATAGTATTCATGGCCTATATTTTCACTGCCACCCCACTCCCCCACCCACATTTTGTTTTTTTGGGGGGGCGGCCACTCAAATTTGGGGTTACCAATATTAACGGTGCGAGGGTGGATGAGCGTTTTCACGGGGGGTCATAGAAGGCTCAGAACGATGCATTGAGTTTAAATTTGGGGTACCCCTTAGATTTTCATTGTCACTCCACACACAGGGGCATCCCAAAAATGGATAGGGATAAGGGAGTGGTGTCCGGGGACAAGGTCCTGCCTTTTTTTATTGCCCAACACAAGGGGCCACCACACAGTACAACTACGGTTCTGGTATTGAAAGAGGGGATAAAGAAAAAATTGATGGGATGGGTGGAGGGACGGGGCACCCCATGATTTTATTGCCCACTGCTGGGCATCTAAAAAGGTCTCCTGCCATGGTTGAAATGAAAGCAGTTACATGAGGTACTGAAGGAAGGGTTTCTCTTAGTTGGTTTATTGCCTAACCGCCACCCCTTTGGGGTAAACCCACCAAACAGTGATTTATTTAACACTGTTGAAAGGGCCCTATGCGGATTAGAAAAAATCTGGCACGTGTTTGCAATTTCTGGGGCAGTTCACACTCATTTTTTATGGACTCAGCACAAGAGGCAACTGATGTGGTGGTACTGAAAAGGGTTATATGATGTGCAAAAGACTTGCTTACGGTGACACTTGGTGGAGTGGTGAACTGAGCACGGTTGAGATACTCACAGAGAGAGGGTAAAGAGGGGCAAGAGCATGAGCAGAGATGCTGATCTTAGCACACAGGAGCTCTAATATTTGGCAAGTTAAAGGGGTCGGCAGATTAGACGAATGAGGCAGGGAGAGGGTACCTGTGACAAATGGATAGAGGGGACATGGAGAGTAATCATGGCGTGCAAAAAGTTAGCCGCGCATGGGCTGGCAGCATCTGTAGTGTTGGCCAAGTTATTTCTGCTCTACAGATTGGCTATATGATCTACAGAGGGAAAAGCCAGGCTTACCGTGAGGAGGATCATGGATGTGTCTATTGATGAAGCGTAGTCTGGGTGTGCAGAAAGGTGGTCCACAGAGTGGTAACTGCCTGGAACACTGAAAATTGGGCATCCAACATGCCACTGGGGAATGAACAGAGGCAGAAGCATCTGATTTACTGAGAGGGTGTAAATATAGGGTGAGAGGAAGGGTGTCTGTGGTGACTGAAAGTGTTGAAAACAGGTTGATAGGGCAGCAATCTTTGGGGCACTAGGAGGGAACATTTGAAGGGGCAAATAGACGGGGTTGAGGGGATCAAGTGGTGAAAACAGGTGTCAAAGGCACATACGTAAGGGGCACCTGGTCCCGCAATATAAGGGATAAATGTCTCTGCTAGAGTTAGTTGCCCCTCCCTGACAATCTTTTGCCCAGCCTGGCTCCATCTGTATTTTTCTCTCCACCCTCTTTCTATATTCTAGATGACTGGCGCAAGCTTTGCAGGTGTTTTCTGGGCCTCAACCCTCCAAGGGAGAGCCTGACAATTCTGTTCCAAGGATATTCCGAAAGTGTGTGCTACTGATAGTCTGAGACTTTGCACATTTCTCCACCAAACTAGGGAAATCTTTCAACCTGCAAGTAGCCCGATGGTGTAAGTCTTTTTGTTTTGGTGGAAATCGTCTTCTCTGCTTCCCCTTGCATCTGAATACTGTGAAGCAGCTGTTCCTCTCTCACATGTCCATTCAAAGAAACAGATGATACACTCAATCCAATTGATCAGCAAACTCCTATGCTTTGACCCTATTGTCATGCTGTTTCCTTCCCAATACCCCCCTTCCCCGCAGAAACAGGTCCATCATTCCTCATTACTCACTCAGCTAGTCACAGCAGACCTCCACTCTATAGGCTAAGCAAACCCAACATGGACAAGAGGTATGCCAGCAAGAAGATCTGAAGCCTCTCTGTGTCATTATGTTTATGCTGCTGCCACCCTCTTGTGACGCTAAGAGGCAACAGCAATATAATAATGGGAATGTGAAAAGGGTAGAACTATGCAAATAATATCCCTTCATGCCTAATTCGGTCTGAGATGGTCCCCAGCTTCTTCTGTGATATGGCATCAACCATATGTCCTTCGGCAGGATTCTAAAGCTGCCAACCAGTCTCAGGCTAAGGATTTTGCCACTCCAAGGGCATACATAGTGAATCCACTCTCATTTAGCAGGGAGCCTAATTGCCTGCAGTCTGCCTCTATACAGAACTTGGGCGTTCGTGGGTGTTCGGGGGCTTCGAGGGCTTGCTTCCCAGGCTACTGACTGAGATTGGGTTAAGGAGCCCAGCCCAGCCCAGCCCAGCCCAGCCCAGCCCAGCCCTGGCCTGGCCTGGCCTGGCCTGGCCTGGCCACACCAGACCAGACCAGACCAGACCAGCCACAACCTAGGCTTCTGACTCAGACCGGGCTGCATACAGCTACAGCAAAAACTCCAGGCCAGGCAGTGCCAGCCTCAGGCCAGGCCTGGGCAGACCAGACCAGACCAGACCAGCTGGTAAAACCCCAGTCCCAGCCTCAGGCCAGGCCTGGCCAGTCAACACCAGACCAGACCAGCCACCTGCTCCTCCCTTCACCTGCAACAGTAGGCATAATTCAGGACTTGGAAAGCAAAGGCCTAACACTGCCCATGTCTACCTCTTTAAAACATTAAAGGGCTCAGATTTGACCTTCGTGTGTAGCCAACTGCACAGACATTATTCCTCTCTTGTTTTGAGACATCAACTGACATCAAAAAAACTGAAGAAAACACCATTATTCACCCTATTTTATTACCCATACAGCACACCTCCTCACAGAAGGGTGCTTGGGTATGGCTTAAGACCTCATTCTGCACTACGAAACATCACGTTTAAAGAAAAACCTTTTGAATTAATAAATGATAATAACGCTTTGCCCCGATTTCATGCACGTGAACGAGGCGAGCCACATTTGTCAAAAAAAAAAGAAACAACAGAAAACAGCTCAAATTGCTCTTCTGTTTTCCCCAAGTAAAAAAAATATCACAAAATAAAACATAAAAACGCAATGCCAGAGACTTTGACTCTTGAAGAAGACTTAAATGGCACCTTGCTGCCAAAGTAGGGATATGAATCCTTGTCCTAGCAAACACCTGTGATAGGCAAGGCCAAAAACCTTGCGTCTGAGCTAAAGCATCTACAACAGCTCCTGTACTGCAGGAGATACTATCAGCAACACACAGACCTCAGCATCATTACTCATGGGTCGTATTGCCCATAAAGGAGGATGGTCATTATATATGGAAGCATTGGTAGGCTTCTCATACGGAAGTCAGTGTGGGCCGGCAGCTTAGGTCCTGACTTCCAACCAGCCACCTGGGGAGGGGTCAAAGGGAGCAACATTTGTAGTTTTGGGACACCTTCGCAAAATAAAAAAACACTCCCAGTGCTTCTCTGTTTTTTAAAGGGAAAAATAAGGTATTGAACAAAGGTACAGAGTTGGAGGTTTTCACTTATAAAGACAATCTAAGCCACTCTTTACACCATAGGAGGGATTTGAACTCTTGCACAAGAGGACCCTCCAGCATCAAGCACGCAAGACATTGCCTCTGATCTACAGCCCCCAGCATGACCTTGCTCGTGCAGGAAACACTATCATCAACACACAGGCTGCAGCGCCATTGCCTATGAAAACCAGTGCCCATAAAAAAAGGATGGCCATGATAAAGGGAAGCTTTGACAGGTTACTCACATGGATGCTAGTGTAGGTAAGGTCCTGACTTCCAAGACACTGGAAACAAGAGGATCGCCAGAAGAAAAAATTCTACATTTGTGGTGACACTGGTGCAGAAAGAAATAAATGGAATGGTTTACATTTCTTCTCTTTTTTCTCAGTTGAACAAATCTTAGTGTACAAAAGTACAACCCTAGAGTTTAAAACATTAATCATGACCTAAAGAGCCCTTGATACCATGGGCAGGACTTGTACCCTTGCACAAGAGGTAGCAGGGCCACTAACTTATCAAGACTTTGCCACTGCGCTACAGCTCTGCATGTTTTTGTTTTGGTGCAGGAGACACTATCAGCAACATACATGCTTGAGCATCATCACCTATTTAAACCATTGCCCATAAAAGAGGATGGTCATGATCCAAGGAAGCTTTGACAGCGTGTTCACATGGTAGCTAGTGTAGGTAAGGTCCTGACTTCCAAGACACTGAAAAGGAAGGGATCACCAGAAAGAACAGTGCTACTTTTGTGGTGACACTAGTGCAAAAATAAAAGAAATAAAAAAGGAACATCTTAAATTGCTCCTCTGTTTTCTCAGGTTAAAAAAAATCTTAGTGTACCAAAAATACAATGCTAGAGGTTTTGACTCTTAATGATGTCCTAAACAATGCTAGACACCATAGGTGGGACTTGAACCCCTGCACAAGAAATACCAGGCACATTAAGTGCTCAAGACCTTGCCCCTGAGCTATGGCCACAGCTACCTTTCACTTGCTGCAGGAGACGCTATCAGCAACATACAGGCCTGACCGTCATCGCCTTTAGAACCCATTGCCCATCAGAGAGGATGGCCATGATATAGGGAAGCTCTGACAGGCTACTTACACGGAAGCTAGTGTAGATAAGGTACTAACTTCCAGGCCACCAAAAGGAGACGAGCAAAAGCTCTACTTTTGAGGTGACACTAGTAGAAAAACAAAGGAATGGCTCAAAATGCTCCTCTGTTTTCTCATAAAACATGATATCAGTAAATAAAAAAAGCTCTGGAGATTTTTTTCCCTCTTCATGATAAGCTAAATGCACCTTGGTGCCACAGGAGGGATTTGAATCCTTGACCAACAGGTGCCCATGACACCAAAGCCTCAAGACTTAAACGCTGAGCTACTGCTCCTGGTAGGTTTAGTGCGGTGGAGAAGACACTATCAGGGTCATCCAGGCCTCAGTGCCACTGCATATGGGTCTCGGTGCCCATGAAAGAACAGGGCCATGCTATAGGGAAGTTTTGCCAGAGTATCAAAAGGGAAGCCTGTGTGGTCCAGTGGGTAAGTTCCTGACTTCCAACTAGACGACCAGGGTTCAAATCCTGGCAGCGGCACTCTCTGCAGGCAATGAGCCACTTGCTTCCCTGTCACACTGAGGGTATAGTATTCATGGCCTATATTTTCACTGCCACCCCACTCCCCCACCCACATTTTGTTTTTTTGGGGGGGCGGCCACTCAAATTTGGGGTTACCAATATTAACGGTGCGAGGGTGGATGAGCGTTTTCATGGGGGGGTCATAGAAGGCTCAGAACGATGCATTGAGTTTAAATTTGGGGTACCCCTTAGATTTTCATTGTCACTCCACACACAGGGGCATCCCAAAAATGGCTAGGGATAAGGGAGTGGTGTCCGGGGACAAGGTCCTGCCTTTTTTTATTGCCCAACACAAGGGGCCACCACACAGTCCAACTACGGTTCTGGTATTGAAAGAGGGGATAAAGAAAAAATTGATGGGATGGGTGGAGGGACGGGGCACCCCATGATTTTATTGCCCACTGCTGGGCATCTAAAAAGGTCTCCTGCCATGGTTGAAATGAAAGCAGTTACATGAGGTACTGAAGGAAGGGTTTCTCTTAGTTGGTTTATTGCCTAACCGCCACCCCTTTGGGGTAAACCCACCAAACAGTGATTTATTTAACACTGTTGAAAGGGCCCTATGCGGATTAGAAAAAATCTGGCACGTGTTTGCAATTTCTGGGGCAGTTCACACTCATTTTTTATGGACTCAGCACAAGAGGCAACTGATGTGGTGGTACTGAAAAGGGTTATATGATGTGCAAAAGACTTGCTTACGGTGACACTTGGTGGAGTGGTGAACTGAGCACGGTTGAGATACTCACAGAGAGAGGGTAAAGAGGGGCAAGAGCATGAGCAGAGATGCTGATCTTAGCACACAGGAGCTCTAATATTTGGCAAGTTAAAGGGGTCGGCAGATTAGACGAATGAGGCAGGGAGAGGGTACCTGTGACAAATGGATAGAGGGGACATGGAGAGTAATCATGGCGTGCAAAAAGTTAGCCGCGCATGGGCTGGCAGCATCTGTAGTGTTGGCCAAGTTATTTCTGCTCTACAGATTGGCTATATGATCTACAGAGGGAAAAGCCAGGCTTACCGTGAGGAGGATCATGGATGTGTCTATTGATGAAGCGTAGTCTGGGTGTGCAGAAAGGTGGTCCACAGAGTGGTAACTGCCTGGAACACTGAAAATTGGGCATCCAACATGCCACTGGGGAATGAACAGAGGCAGAAGCATCTGATTTACTGAGAGGGTGTAAATATAGGGTGAGAGGAAGGGTGTCTGTGGTGACTGAAAGTGTTGAAAACAGGTTGATAGGGCAGCAATCTTTGGGGCACTAGGAGGGAACATTTGAAGGGGCAAATAGACGGGGTTGAGGGGATCAAGTGGTGAAAACAGGTGTCAAAGGCACATACGTAAGGGGCACCTGGTCCCGCAATATAAGGGATAAATGTCTCTGCTAGAGTTAGTTGCCCCTCCCTGACAATCTTTTGCCCAGCCTGGCTCCATCTGTATTTTTCTCTCCACCCTCTTTCTATATTCTAGATGACTGGCGCAAGCTTTGCAGGTGTTTTCTGGGCCTCAACCCTCCAAGGGAGAGCCTGACAATTCTGTTCCAAGGATATTCCGAAAGTGTGTGCTACTGATAGTCTGAGACTTTGCACATTTCTCCACCAAACTAGGGAAATCTTTCAACCTGCAAGTAGCCCGATGGTGTAAGTCTTTTTGTTTTGGTGGAAATCGTCTTCTCTGCTTCCCCTTGCATCTGAATACTGTGAAGCAGCTGTTCCTCTCTCACATGTCCATTCAAAGAAACAGATGATACACTCAATCCAATTGATCAGCAAACTCCTATGCTTTGACCCTATTGTCATGCTGTTTCCTTCCCAATACCCCCCTTCCCCGCAGAAACAGGTCCATCATTCCTCATTACTCACTCAGCTAGTCACAGCAGACCTCCACTCTATAGGCTAAGCAAACCCAACATGGACAAGAGGTATGCCAGCAAGAAGATCTGAAGCCTCTCTGTGTCATTATGTTTATGCTGCTGCCGCCCTCTTGTGACGCTAAGAGGCAACAGCAATATAATAATGGGAATGTGAAAAGGGTAGAACTATGCAAATAATATCCCTTCATGCCTAATTCGGTCTGAGATGGTCCCCAGCTTCTTCTGTGATATGGCATCAACCATATGTCCTTCGGCAGGATTCTAAAGCTGCCAACCAGTCTCAGGCTAAGGATTTTGCCACTCCAAGGGCATACATAGTGAATCCACTCTCATTTAGCAGGGAGCCTAATTGCCTGCAGTCTGCCTCTATACAGAACTTGGGCGTTCGTGGGTGTTCGGGGGCTTCGAGGGCTTGCTTCCCAGGCTACTGACTGAGATTGGGTTAAGGAGCCCAGCCCAGCCCAGCCCAGCCCAGCCCAGCCCAGCCCTGGCCTGGCCTGGCCACACCAGACCAGACCAGACCAGACCAGACCAGCCACAACCTAGGCTTCTGACTCAGACCGGGCTGCATACAGCTACAGCAAAAACTCCAGGCCAGGCAGTGCCAGCCTCAGGCCAGGCCTGGGCAGACCAGACCAGACCAGACCAGCTGGTAAAACCCCAGTCCCAGCCTCAGGCCAGGCCTGGCCAGTCAACACCAGACCAGACCAGCCACCTGCTCCTCCCTTCACCTGCAACAGTAGACATAATTCAGGACTTGGAAAGCAAAGGCCTAACACTGCCCATGTCTACCTCTTTAAAACATTAAAGGGCTCAGATTTGACCTTCGTGTGTAGCCAACTGCACAGACATTATTCCTCTCTTGTTTTGAGACATCAACTGACATCAAAAAAACTGAAGAAAACACCATTATTCACCCTATTTTATTACCCATACAGCACACCTCCTCACAGAAGGGTGCTTGGGTATGGCTTAAGACCTCATTCTGCACTACGAAACATCACGTTTAAAGAAAAACCTTTTGAATTAATAAATGATAATAACGCTTTGCCCCGATTTCATGCACGTGAACGAGGCGAGCCACATTTGTCAAAAAAAAAAGAAACAACAGAAAACAGCTCAAATTGCTCTTCTGTTTTCCCCAAGTAAAAAAAATATCACAAAATAAAACATAAAAACGCAATGCCAGAGACTTTGACTCTTGAAGAAGACTTAAATGGCACCTTGCTGCCAAAGTAGGGATATGAATCCTTGTCCTAGCAAACACCTGTGATAGGCAAGGCCAAAAACCTTGCGTCTGAGCTAAAGCATCTACAACAGCTCCTGTACTGCAGGAGATACTATCAGCAACACACAGACCTCAGCATCATTACTCATGGGTCGTATTGCCCATAAAGGAGGATGGTCATTATATATGGAAGCATTGGTAGGCTTCTCATACGGAAGTCAGTGTGGGCCGGCAGCTTAGGTCCTGACTTCCAACCAGCCACCTGGGGAGGGGTCAAAGGGAGCAACATTTGTAGTTTTGGGACACCTTCGCAAAATAAAAAAACACTCCCAGTGCTTCTCTGTTTTTTAAAGGGAAAAATAAGGTATTGAACAAAGGTACAGAGTTGGAGGTTTTCACTTATAATGACAATCTTAGCCACTCTTTACACCATAGGAGGGATTTGAACTCTTGCACAAGAGGACCCTCCAGCATCAAGCACGCAAGACATTGCCTCTGATCTACAGCCCCCAGCATGACCTTGCTCGTGCAGGAAACACTATCATCAACACACAGGCTGCAGCGCCATTGCCTATGAAAACCAGTGCCCATAAAAAAAGGATGGCCATGATAAAGGGAAGCTTTGACAGGTTACTCACATGGATGCTAGTGTAGGTAAGGTCCTGACTTCTAAGACACTGGAAACAAGAGGATCGCCAGAAGAAAAAATTCTACATTTGTGGTGACACTGGTGCAGAAAGAAATAAATGGAATGGTTTACATTTCTTCTCTTTTTTCTCAGTTGAACAAATCTTAGTGTACAAAAGTACAACCCTAGAGTTTAAAACATTAATCATGACCTAAAGAGACCTTGATACCATGGGCAGGACTTGTACCCTTGCACAAGAGGTAGCAGGGCCACTAAATTATCAAGACTTTGCCACTGCGCTACAGCTCTGCATGTTTTTGTTTTGGTGCAGGAGACACTATCAGCAACATACATGCTTGAGCATCATCACCTATATAAACCATTGCCCATAAAAGAGGATGGTCATGATCCAAGGAAGCTTTGACAGCCTGTTCACATGGTAGCTAGTGTAGGTAAGGTCCTGACTTCCAAGACACTGAAAAGGAAGGGATCACCAGAAAGAACAGTGCTACTTTTGTGGTGACACTAGTGCAAAAATAAAAGAAATAAAAAAGGAACATCTTAAATTGCTCCTCTGTTTTCTCAGGTTAAAAAAAATCTTAGTGTACCAAAAATACAATGCTAGAGGTTTTGACTCTTAATGATGTCCTAAACAATGCTAGACACCATAGGTGGGGCTTGAACCCCTGCACAAGAAATACCAGCCACATTAAGTGCTCAAGACCTTGCCCCTGAGCTATGGCCACAGCTACCTTTCACTTGCTGCAGGAGACGCTATCAGCAACATACACGCCTGACCGTCATCGCCTTTAGAACCCATTGCCCATCAGAGAGGATGGCCATGATATAGGGAAGCTCTGACAGGCTACTTACACGGAAGCTAGTGTAGATAAGGTACTAACTTCCAGGCCACCAAAAGGAGACGAGCAAAAGCTCTACTTTTGAGGTGACACTAGTAGAAAAACAAAGGAATGGCTCAAAATGCTCCTCTGTTTTCTCACATAAAACATGATATCAGTAAATAAAAAAAGCTCTGGAGATTTTTTTCCCTCTTCATGATAAGCTAAATGCACCTTGGTGCCACAGGAGGGATTTGAATCCTTGACCAACAGGTGCCCATGACACCAAAGCCTCAAGACTTAAACGCTGAGCTACTGCTCCTGGTAGGTTTAGTGTGGTGGAGAAGACACTATCAGGGTCATCCAGGCCTCAGTGCCACTGCATATGGGTCTCGGTGCCCATGAAAGAACAGGGCCATGCTATAGGGAAGTTTTGCCAGAGTATCAAAAGGGAAGCCTGTGTGGTCCAGTGGGTAAGTTCCTGACTTCCAACTAGACGACCAGGGTTCAAATCCTGGCAGCGGCACTCTCTGCAGGCAATGAGCCACTTGCTTCCCTGTCACACTGAGGGTATAGTATTCATGGCCTATATTTTCACTGCCTCCCCCACCCACATTTTGTTTTTTTGGGGGGGCGGCCACTCAAATTTGGGGTTACCAATATTAACGGTGCGAGGGTGGATGAGCGTTTTCACGGGGGGGTCATAGAAGGCTCAGAACGATGCATTGAGTTTAAATTTGGGGTACCCCTTAGATTTTCATTGTCACTCCACACACAGGGGCATCCCAAAAATGGATAGGGATAAGGGAGTGGTGTCCGGGGACAAGGTCCTGCCTTTTTTTATTGCCCAACACAAGGGGCCACCACACAGTACAACTACGGTTCTGGTATTGAAAGAGGGGATAAAGAAAAAATTGATGGGATGGGTGGAGGGACGGGGCACCCCATGATTTTATTGCCCACTGCTGGGCATCTAAAAAGGTCTCCTGCCATGGTTGAAATGAAAGCAGTTACATGAGGTACTGAAGGAAGGGTTTCTCTTAGTTGGTTTATTGCCTAACCGCCACCCCTTTGGGGTAAACCCACCAAACAGTGATTTATTTAACACTGTTGAAAGGGCCCTATGCGGATTAGAAAAAATCTGGCACGTGTTTGCAATTTCTGGGGCAGTTCACACTCATTTTTTATGGACTCAGCACAAGAGGCAACTGATGTGGTGGTACTGAAAAGGGTTATATGATGTGCAAAAGACTTGCTTACGGTGACACTTGGTGGAGTGGTGAACTGAGCACGGTTGAGATACTCACAGAGAGAGGGTAAAGAGGGGCAAGAGCATGAGCAGAGATGCTGATCTTAGCACACAGGAGCTCTAATATTTGGCAAGTTAAAGGGGTCGGCAGATTAGACGAATGAGGCAGGGAGAGGGTACCTGTGACAAATGGATAGAGGGGACATGGAGAGTAATCATGGCGTGCAAAAAGTTAGCCGCGCATGGGCTGGCAGCATCTGTAGTGTTGGCCAAGTTATTTCTGCTCTACAGATTGGCTATATGATCTACAGAGGGAAAAGCCAGGCTTACCGTGAGGAGGATCATGGATGTGTCTATTGATGAAGCGTAGTCTGGGTGTGCAGAAAGGTGGTCCACAGAGTGGTAACTGCCTGGAACACTGAAAATTGGGCATCCAACATGCCACTGGGGAATGAACAGAGGCAGAAGCATCTGATTTACTGAGAGGGTGTAAATATAGGGTGAGAGGAAGGGTGTCTGTGGTGACTGAAAGTGTTGAAAACAGGTTGATAGGGCAGCAATCTTTGGGGCACTAGGAGGGAACATTTGAAGGGGCAAATAGACGGGGTTGAGGGGATCAAGTGGTGAAAACAGGTGTCAAAGGCACATACGTAAGGGGCACCTGGTCCCGCAATATAAGGGATAAATGTCTCTGCTAGAGTTAGTTGCCCCTCCATGACAATCTTTTGCCCAGCCTGGCTCCATCTGTATTTTTCTCTCCACCCTCTTTCTATATTCTAGATGACTGGCGCAAGCTTTGCAGGTGTTTTCTGGGCCTCAACCCTCCAAGGGAGAGCCTGACAATTCTGTTCCAAGGATATTCCGAAAGTGTGTGCTACTGATAGTCTGAGACTTTGCACATTTCTCCACCAAACTAGGGAAATCTTTCAACCTGCAAGTAGCCCGATGGTGTAAGTCTTTTTGTTTTGGTGGAAATCGTCTTCTCTGCTTCCCCTTGCATCTGAATACTGTGAAGCAGCTGTTCCTCTCTCACATGTCCATTCAAAGAAACAGATGATACACTCAATCCAATTGATCAGCAAACTCCTATGCTTTGACCCTATTGTCATGCTGTTTCCTTCCCAATACCCCCCTTCCCCGCAGAAACAGGTCCATCATTCCTCATTACTCACTCAGCTAGTCACAGCAGACCTCCACTCTATAGGCTAAGCAAACCCAACATGGACAAGAGGTATGCCAGCAAGAAGATCTGAAGCCTCTCTGTGTCATTATGTTTATGCTGCTGCCGCCCTCTTGTGACGCTAAGAGGCAACAGCAATATAATAATGGGAATGTGAAAAGGGTAGAACTATGCAAATAATATCCCTTCATGCCTAATTCGGTCTGAGATGGTCCCCAGCTTCTTCTGTGATATGGCATCAACCATATGTCCTTCGGCAGGATTCTAAAGCTGCCAACCAGTCTCAGGCTAAGGATTTTGCCACTCCAAGGGCATACATAGTGAATCCACTCTCATTTAGCAGGGAGCCTAATTGCCTGCAGTCTGCCTCTATACAGAACTTGGGCGTTCGTGGGTGTTCGGGGGCTTCGAGGGCTTGCTTCCCAGGCTACTGACTGAGATTGGGTTAAGGAGCCCAGCCCAGCCCAGCCCAGCCCAGCCCAGCCCAGCCCTGGCCTGGCCTGGCCACACCAGACCAGACCAGACCAGACCAGACCAGCCACAACCTAGGCTTCTGACTCAGACCCGGCTGCATACAGCTACAGCAAAAACTCCAGGCCAGGCAGTGCCAGCCTCAGGCCAGGCCTGGGCAGACCAGACCAGACCAGACCAGCTGGTAAAACCCCAGTCCCAGCCTCAGGCCAGGCCTGGCCAGTCAACACCAGACCAGACCAGCCACCTGCTCCTCCCTTCACCTGCAACAGTAGGCATAATTCAGGACTTGGAAAGCAAAGGCCTAACACTGCCCATGTCTACCTCTTTAAAACATTAAAGGGCTCAGATTTGACCTTCGTGTGTAGCCAACTGCACAGACATTATTCCTCTCTTGTTTTGAGACATCAACTGACATCAAAAAAACTGAAGAAAACACCATTATTCACCCTATTTTATTACCCATACAGCACACCTCCTCACAGAAGGGTGCTTGGGTATGGCTTAAGACCTCATTCTGCACTACGAAACATCACGTTTAAAGAAAAACCTTTTGAATTAATAAATGATAATAACGCTTTGCCCCGATTTCATGCACGTGAACGAGGCGAGCCACATTTGTCAAAAAAAAAAGAAACAACAGAAAACAGCTCAAATTGCTCTTCTGTTTTCCCCAAGTAAAAAAAATATCACAAAATAAAACATAAAAACGCAATGCCAGAGACTTTGACTCTTGAAGAAGACTTAAATGGCACCTTGCTGCCAAAGTAGGGATATGAATCCTTGTCCTAGCAAACACCTGTGATAGGCAAGGCCAAAAACCTTGCGTCTGAGCTAAAGCATCTACAACAGCTCCAGTACTGCAGGAGATACTATCAGCAACACACAGACCTCAGCATCATTACTCATGGGTCGTATTGCCCATAAAGGAGGATGGTCATTATATATGGAAGCATTGGTAGGCTTCTCATACGGAAGTCAGTGTGGGCCGGCAGCTTAGGTCCTGACTTCCAACCAGCCACCTGGGGAGGGGTCAAAGGGAGCAACATTTGTAGTTTTGGGACACCTTCGCAAAATAAAAAAACACTCCCAGTGCTTCTCTGTTTTTTAAAGGGAAAAATAAGGTATTGAACAAAGGTACAGAGTTGGAGGTTTTCACTTATAAAGACAATCTAAGCCACTCTTTACACCATAGGAGGGATTTGAACTCTTGCACAAGAGGACCCTCCAGCATCAAGCACGCAAGACATTGCCTCTGATCTACAGCCCCCAGCATGACCTTGCTCGTGCAGGAAACACTATCATCAACACACAGGCTGCAGCGCCATTGCCTATGAAAACCAGTGCCCATAAAAAAAGGATGGCCATGATAAAGGGAAGCTTTGACAGGTTACTCACATGGATGCTAGTGTAGGTAAGGTCCTGACTTCCAAGACACTGGAAACAAGAGGATCGCCAGAAGAAAAAATTCTACATTTGTGGTGACACTGGTGCAGAAAGAAATAAATGGAATGGTTTACATTTCTTCTCTTTTTTCTCAGTTGAACAAATCTTAGTGTACAAAAGTACAACCCTAGAGTTTAAAACATTAATCATGACCTAAAGAGCCCTTGATACCATGGGCAGGACTTGAACCCTTGCTCAAGAGGTAGCAGGGCCACTAAATTATCAAGACTTTGCCACTGCGCTACAGCTCTGCATGTTTTTGTTTTGGTGCAGGAGACACTATCAGCAACATACATGCTTGAGCATCATCACCTATATAAACCATTGCCCATAAAAGAGGATGGTCATGATCCAAGGAAGCTTTGACAGCCTGTTCACATGGTAGCTAGTGTAGGTAAGGTCCTGACTTCCAAGACACTGAAAAGGAAGGGATCACCAGAAAGAACAGTGCTACTTTTGTGGTGACACTAGTGCAAAAATAAAAGAAATAAAAAAGGAACATCTTAAATTGCTCCTCTGTTTTCTCAGGTTAAAAAAAATCTTAGTGTACCAAAAAATACAATGCTAGAGGTTTTGACTCTTAATGATGTCCTAAACAATGCTAGACACCATAGGTGGGACTTGAACCCCTGCACAAGAAATACCAGCCACATTAAGTGCTTAAGACCTTGCCCCTGAGCTATGGCCACAGCTACCTTTCACTTGCTGCAGGAGACGCTATCAGCAACATACACGCCTGACCGTCATCGCCTTTAGAACCCATTGCCCATCAGAGAGGATGGCCATGATATAGGGAAGCTCTGACAGGCTACTTACACGGAAGCTAGTGTAGATAAGGTACTAACTTCCAGGCCACCAAAAGGAGACGAGCAAAAGCTCTACTTTTGAGGTGACACTAGTAGAAAAACAAAGGAATGGCTCAAAATGCTCCTCTGTTTTCTCACATAAAACATGATATCAGTAAATAAAAAAAGCTCTGGAGATTTTTTTCCCTCTTCATGATAAGCTAAATGCACCTTGGTGCCACAGGAGGGATTTGAATCCTTGACCAACAGGTGCCCATGACACCAAAGCCTCATGACTTAAACGCTGAGCTACTGCTCCTGGTAGGTTTAGTGCGGTGGAGAAGACACTATCAGGGTCATCCAGGCCTCAGTGCCACTGCATATGGGTCTCGGTGCCCATGAAAGAACAGGGCCATGCTATAGGGAAGTTTTGCCAGAGTATCAAAAGGGAAGCCTGTGTGGTCCAGTGGGTAAGTTCCTGACTTCCAACTAGACGACCAGGGTTCAAATCCTGGCAGCGGCACTCTCTGCAGGCAATGAGCCACTTGCTTCCCTGTCACCCTGAGGGTATAGTATTCATGGCCTATATTTTCACTGCCACCCCACTCCCCCACCCACATTTTGTTTTTTTGGGGGGGCGGCCACTCAAATTTGGGGTTACCAATATTAACGGTGCGAGGGTGGATGAGCGTTTTCACGGGGGGGTCATAGAAGGCTCAGAACGATGCATTGAGTTTAAATTTGGGGTACCCCTTAGATTTTCATTGTCACTCCACACACAGGGGCATCCCAAAAATGGCTAGGGATAAGGGAGTGGTGTCCGGGGACAAGGTCCTGCCTTTTTTTATTGCCCAACACAAGGGGCCACCACACAGTCCAACTACGGTTCTGGTATTGAAAGAGGGGATAAAGAAAAAATTGATGGGATGGGTGGAGGGACGGGGCACCCCATGATTTTATTGCCCACTGCTGGGCATCTAAAAAGGTCTCCTGCCATGGTTGAAATGAAAGCAGTTACATGAGGTACTGAAGGAAGGGTTTCTCTTAGTTGGTTTATTGCCTAACCGCCACCCCTTTGGGGTAAACCCACCAAACAGTGATTTATTTAACACTGTTGAAAGGGCCCTATGCGGATTAGAAAAAATCTGGCACGTGTTTGCAATTTCTGGGGCAGTTCACACTCATTTTTTATGGACTCAGCACAAGAGGCAACTGATGTGGTGGTACTGAAAAGGGTTATATGATGTGCAAAAGACTTGCTTACGGTGACACTTGGTGGAGTGGTGAACTGAGCACGGTTGAGATACTCACAGAGAGAGGGTAAAGAGGGGCAAGAGCATGAGCAGAGATGCTGATCTTAGCACACAGGAGCTCTAATATTTGGCAAGTTAAAGGGGTCGGCAGATTAGACGAATGAGGCAGGGAGAGGGTACCTGTGACAAATGGATAGAGGGGACATGGAGAGTAATCATGGCGTGCAAAAAGTTAGCCGCGCATGGGCTGGCAGCATCTGTAGTGTTGGCCAAGTTATTTCTGCTCTACAGATTGGCTATATGATCTACAGAGGGAAAAGCCAGGCTTACCGTGAGGAGGATCATGGATGTGTCTATTGATGAAGCGTAGTCTGGGTGTGCAGAAAGGTGGTCCACAGAGTGGTAACTGCCTGGAACACTGAAAATTGGGCATCCAACATGCCACTGGGGAATGAACAGAGGCAGAAGCATCTGATTTACTGAGAGGGTGTAAATATAGGGTGAGAGGAAGGGTGTCTGTGGTGACTGAAAGTGTTGAAAACAGGTTGATAGGGCAGCAATCTTTGGGGCACTAGGAGGGAACATTTGAAGGGGCAAATAGACGGGGTTGAGGGGATCAAGTGGTGAAAACAGGTGTCAAAGGCACATACGTAAGGGGCACCTGGTCCCGCAATATAAGGGATAAATGTCTCTGCTAGAGTTAGTTGCCCCTCCCTGACAATCTTTTGCCCAGCCTGGCTCCATCTGTATTTTTCTCTCCACCCTCTTTCTATATTCTAGATGACTGGCGCAAGCTTTGCAGGTGTTTTCTGGGCCTCAACCCTCCAAGGGAGAGCCTGACAATTCTGTTCCAAGGATATTCCGAAAGTGTGTGCTACTGATAGTCTGAGACTTTGCACATTTCTCCACCAAACTAGGGAAATCTTTCAACCTGCAAGTAGCCCGATGGTGTAAGTCTTTTTGTTTTGGTGGAAATCGTCTTCTCTGCTTCCCCTTGCATCTGAATACTGTGAAGCAGCTGTTCCTCTCTCACATGTCCATTCAAAGAAACAGATGATACACTCAATCCAATTGATCAGCAAACTCCTATGCTTTGACCCTATTGTCATGCTGTTTCCTTCCCAATACCCCCCTTCCCCGCAGAAACAGGTCCATCATTCCTCATTACTCACTCAGCTAGTCACAGCAGACCTCCACTCTATAGGCTAAGCAAACCCAACATGGACAAGAGGTATGCCAGCAAGAAGATCTGAAGCCTCTCTGTGTCATTATGTTTATGCTGCTGCCGCCCTCTTGTGACGCTAAGAGGCAACAGCAATATAATAATGGGAATGTGAAAAGGGTAGAACTATGCAAATAATATCCCTTCATGCCTAATTCGGTCTGAGATGGTCCCCAGCTTCTTCTGTGATATGGCATCAACCATATGTCCTTCGGCAGGATTCTAAAGCTGCCAACCAGTCTCAGGCTAAGGATTTTGCCACTCCAAGGGCATACATAGTGAATCCACTCTCATTTAGCAGGGAGCCTAATTGCCTGCAGTCTGCCTCTATACAGAACTTGGGCGTTCGTGGGTGTTCGGGGGCATCGAGGGCTTGCTTCCCAGGCTACTGACTGAGATTGGGTTAAGGAGCCCAGCCCAGCCCAGCCCAGCCCAGCCCAGCCCAGCCCAGCCCAGCCCTGGCCTGGCCTGGCCACACCAGACCAGACCAGACCAGACCAGACCAGCCACAACCTAGGCTTCTGATTCAGACCGGGCTGCATACAGCTACAGCAAAAACTCCAGGCCAGGCAGTGCCAGCCTCAGGCCAGGCCTGGGCAGACCAGACCAGACCAGACCAGCTGGTAAAACCCCAGTCCCAGCCTCAGGCCAGGCCTGGCCAGTCAACACCAGACCAGACCAGCCACCTGCTCCTCCCTTCACCTGCAACAGTAGGCATAATTCAGGACTTGGAAAGCAAAGGCCTAACACTGCCCATGTCTACCTCTTTAAAACATTAAAGGGCTCAGATTTGACCTTCGTGTGTAGCCAACTGCACAGACATTATTCCTCTCTTGTTTTGAGACATCAACTGACATCAAAAAAACTGAAGAAAACACCATTATTCACCCTATTTTATTACCCATACAGCACACCTCCTCACAGAAGGGTGCTTGGGTATGGCTTAAGACCTCATTCTGCACTACGAAACATCACGTTTAAAGAAAAACCTTTTGAATTAATAAATGATAATAACGCTTTGCCCCGATTTCATGCACGTGAACGAGGCGAGCCACATTTGTCAAAAAAAAAAGAAACAACAGAAAACAGCTCAAATTGCTCTTCTGTTTTCCCCAAGTAAAAAAAATATCACAAAATAAAACATAAAAACGCAATGCCAGAGACTTTGACTCTTGAAGAAGACTTAAATGGCACCTTGCTGCCAAAGTAGGGATATGAATCCTTGTCCTAGCAAACACCTGTGATAGGCAAGGCCAAAAACCTTGCGTCTGAGCTAAAGCATCTACAACAGCTCCAGTACTGCAGGAGATACTATCAGCAACACACAGACCTCAGCATCATTACTCATGGGTCGTATTGCCCATAAAGGAGGATGGTCATTATATATGGAAGCATTGGTAGGCTTCTCATACGGAAGTCAGTGTGGGCCGGCAGCTTAGGTCCTGACTTCCAACCAGCCACCTGGGGAGGGGTCAAAGGGAGCAACATTTGTAGTTTTGGGACACCTTCGCAAAATAAAAAAACACTCCCAGTGCTTCTCTGTTTTTTAAAGGGAAAAATAAGGTATTGAACAAAGGTACAGAGTTGGAGGTTTTCACTTATAAAGACAATCTAAGCCACTCTTTACACCATAGGAGGGATTTGAACTCTTGCACAAGAGGACCCTCCAGCATCAAGCACGCAAGACATTGCCTCTGATCTACAGCCCCCAGCATGACCTTGCTCGTGCAGGAAACACTATCATCAACACACAGGCTGCAGCGCCATTGCCTATGAAAACCAGTGCCCATAAAAAAAGGATGGCCATGATAAAGGGAAGCTTTGACAGGTTACTCACATGGATGCTAGTGTAGGTAAGGTCCTGACTTCCAAGACACTGGAAACAAGACGATCGCCAGAAGAAAAAATTCTACATTTGTGGTGACACTGGTGCAGAAAGAAATAAATGGAATGGTTTACATTTCTTCTCTTTTTTCTCAGTTGAACAAATCTTAGTGTACAAAAGTACAACCCTAGAGTTTAAAACATTAATCATGACCTAAAGAGCCCTTGATACCATGGGCAGGACTTGAACCCTTGCTCAAGAGGTAGCAGGGCCACTAAATTATCAAGACTTTGCCACTGCGCTACAGCTCTGCATGTTTTTGTTCTGGTGCAGGAGACACTAACAGCAACATACATGCTTGAGCATCATCACCTATATAAACCATTGCCCATAAAAGAGGATGGTCATGATCCAAGGAAGCTTTGACAGCCTGTTCACATGGTAGCTAGTGTAGGTAAGGTCCTGACTTCCAAGACACTGAAAAGGAAGGGATCACCAGAAAGAACAGTGCTACTTTTGTGGTGACACTAGTGCAAAAATAAAAGAAATAAAAAAGGAACATCTTAAATTGCTCCTCTGTTTTCTCAGGTTAAAAAAAATCTTAGTGTACCAAAAAATACAATGCTAGAGGTTTTGACTCTTAATGATGTCCTAAACAATGCTAGACACCATAGGTGGGACTTGAACCCCTGCACAAGAAATACCAGCCACATTAAGTGCTCAAGACCTTGCCCCTGAGCTATGGCCACAGCTACCTTTCACTTGCTGCAGGAGACGCTATCAGCAACATACACGCCTGACCGTCATCGCCTTTAGAACCCATTGCCCATCAGAGAGGATGGCCATGATATAGGGAAGCTCTGACAGGCTACTTACACGGAAGCTAGTGTAGATAAGGTACTAACTTCCAGGCCACCAAAAGGAGACGAGCAAAAGCTCTACTTTTGAGGTGACACTAGTAGAAAAACAAAGGAATGGCTCAAAATGCTCCTCTGTTTTCTCACATAAAACATGATATCAGTAAATAAAAAAAGCTCTGGAGATTTTTTTCCCTCTTCATGATAAGCTAAATGCACCTTGGTGCCACAGGAGGGATTTGAATCCTTGACCAACAGGTGCCCATGACACCAAAGCCTCAAGACTTAAACGCTGAGCTACTGCTCCTGGTAGGTTTAGTGTGGTGGAGAAGACACTATCAGGGTCATCCAGGCCTCAGTGCCACTGCATATGGGTCTCGGTGCCCATGAAAGAACAGGGCCATGCTATAGGGAAGTTTTGCCAGAGTATCAAAAGGGAAGCCTGTGTGGTCCAGTGGGTAAGTTCCTGACTTCCAACTAGACGACCAGGGTTCAAATCCTGGCAGCGGCTCTCTCTGCAGGCAATGAGCCACTTGCTTCCCTGTCACACTGAGGGTATAGTATTCATGGCCTATATTTTCACTGCCACCCCACTCCCCCACCCACATTTTGTTTTTTTGGGGGGGCGGCCACTCAAATTTGGGGTTACCAATATTAACGGTGCGAGGGTGGATGAGCGTTTTCACGGGGGGGTCATAGAAGGCTCAGAACGATGCATTGAGTTTAAATTTGGGGTACCCCTTAGATTTTCATTGTCACTCCACACACAGGGGCATCCCAAAAATGGATAGGGATAAGGGAGTGGTGTCCGGGGACAAGGTCCTGCCTTTTTTTATTGCCCAACACAAGGGGCCACCACACAGTCCAACTACGGTTCTGGTATTGAAAGAGGGGATAAAGAAAAAATTGATGGGATGGGTGGAGGGACGGGGCACCCCATGATTTTATTGCCCACTGCTGGGCATCTAAAAAGGTCTCCTGCCATGGTTGAAATGAAAGCAGTTACATGAGGTACTGAAGGAAGGGTTTCTCTTAGTTGGTTTATTGCCTAACCGCCACCCCTTTGGGGTAAACCCACCAAACAGTGATTTATTTAACACTGTTGAAAGGGCCCTATGCGGATTAGAAAAAATCTGGCACGTGTTTGCAATTTCTGGGGCAGTTCACACTCATTTTTTATGGACTCAGCACAAGAGGCAACTGATGTGGTGGTACTGAAAAGGGTTATATGATGTGCAAAAGACTTGCTTACGGTGACACTTGGTGGAGTGGTGAACTGAGCACGGTTGAGATACTCACAGAGAGAGGGTAAAGAGGGGCAAGAGCATGAGCAGAGATGCTGATCTTAGCACACAGGAGCTCTAATATTTGGCAAGTTAAAGGGGTCGGCAGATTAGACGAATGAGGCAGGGAGAGGGTACCTGTGACAAATGGATAGAGGGGACATGGAGAGTAATCATGGCGTGCAAAAAGTTAGCCGCGCATGGGCTGGCAGCATCTGTAGTGTTGGCCAAGTTATTTCTGCTCTACAGATTGGCTATATGATCTACAGAGGGAAAAGCCAGGCTTACCGTGAGGAGGATCATGGATGTGTCTATTGATGAAGCGTAGTCTGGGTGTGCAGAAAGGTGGTCCACAGAGTGGTAACTGCCTGGAACACTGAAAATTGGGCATCCAACATGCCACTGGGGAATGAACAGAGGCAGAAGCATCTGATTTACTGAGAGGGTGTAAATATAGGGTGAGAGGAAGGGTGTCTGTGGTGACTGAAAGTGTTGAAAACAGGTTGATAGGGCAGCAATCTTTGGGGCACTAGGAGGGAACATTTGAAGGGGCAAATAGACGGGGTTGAGGGGATCAAGTGGTGAAAACAGGTGTCAAAGGCACATACGTAAGGGGCACCTGGTCCCGCAATATAAGGGATAAATGTCTCTGCTAGAGTTAGTTGCCCCTCCCTGACAATCTTTTGCCCAGCCTGGCTCCATCTGTATTTTTCTCTCCACCCTCTTTCTATATTCTAGATGACTGGCGCAAGCTTTGCAGGTGTTTTCTGGGCCTCAACCCTCCAAGGGAGAGCCTGACAATTCTGTTCCAAGGATATTCCGAAAGTGTGTGCTACTGATATTCTGAGACTTTGCACATTTCTCCACCAAACTAGGGAAATCTTTCAACCTGCAAGTAGCCCGATGGTGTAAGTCTTTTTGTTTTGGTGGAAATCGTCTTCTCTGCTTCCCCTTGCATCTGAATACTGTGAAGCAGCTGTTCCTCTCTCACATGTCCATTCAAAGAAACAGATGATACACTCAATCCAATTGATCAGCAAACTCCTATGCTTTGACCCTATTGTCATGCTGTTTCCTTCCCAATACCCCCCTTCCCCGCAGAAACAGGTCCATCATTCCTCATTACTCACTCAGCTAGTCACAGCAGACCTCCACTCTATAGGCTAAGCAAACCCAACATGGACAAGAGGTATGCCAGCAAGAAGATCTGAAGCCTCTCTGTGTCATTATGTTTATGCTGCTGCCGCCCTCTTGTGACGCTAAGAGGCAACAGCAATATAATAATGGGAATGTGAAAAGGGTAGAACTATGCAAATAATATCCCTTCATGCCTAATTCGGTCTGAGATGGTCCCCAGCTTCTTCTGTGATATGGCATCAACCATATGTCCTTCGGCAGGATTCTAAAGCTGCCAACCAGTCTCAGGCTAAGGATTTTGCCACTCCAAGGGCATACATAGTGAATCCACTCTCATTTAGCAGGGAGCCTAATTGCCTGCAGTCTGCCTCTATACAGAACTTGGGCGTTCGTGGGTGTTCGGGGGCTTCGAGGGCTTGCTTCCCAGGCTACTGACTGAGATTGGGTTAAGGAGCCCAGCCCAGCCCAGCCCAGCCCAGCCCAGCCCAGCCCAGCCCTGGCCTGGCCTGGCCACACCAGACCAGACCAGACCAGCCACAACCTAGGCTTCTGACTCAGACCCGGCTGCATACAGCTACAGCAAAAACTCCAGGCCAGGCAGTGCCAGCCTCAGGCCAGGCCTGGGCAGACCAGACCAGACCAGACCAGCTGGTAAAACCCCAGTCCCAGCCTCAGGCCAGGCCTGGCCAGTCAACACCAGACCAGACCAGCCACCTGCTCCTCCCTTCACCTGCAACAGTAGGCATAATTCAGGACTTGGAAAGCAAAGGCCTAACACTGCCCATGTCTACCTCTTTAAAACATTAAAGGGCTCAGATTTGACCTTCGTGTGTAGCCAACTGCACAGACATTATTCCTCTCTTGTTTTGAGACATCAACTGACATCAAAAAAACTGAAGAAAACACCATTATTCACCCTATTTTATTACCCATACAGCACACCTCCTCACAGAAGGGTGCTTGGGTATGGCTTAAGACCTCATTCTGCACTACGAAACATCACGTTTAAAGAAAAACCTTTTGAATTAATAAATGATAATAACGCTTTGCCCCGATTTCATGCACGTGAACGAGGCGAGCCACATTTGTCAAAAAAAAAAGAAACAACAGAAAACAGCTCAAATTGCTCTTCTGTTTTCCCCAAGTAAAAAAAATATCACAAAATAAAACATAAAAACGCAATGCCAGAGACTTTGACTCTTGAAGAAGACTTAAATGGCACCTTGCTGCCAAAGTAGGGATATGAATCCTTGTCCTAGCAAACACCTGTGATAGGCAAGGCCAAAAACCTTGCGTCTGAGCTAAAGCATCTACAACAGCTCCAGTACTGCAGGAGATACTATCAGCAACACACAGACCTCAGCATCATTACTCATGGGTCGTATTGCCCATAAAGGAGGATGGTCATTATATATGGAAGCATTGGTAGGCTTCTCATACGGAAGTCAGTGTGGGCCGGCAGCTTAGGTCCTGACTTCCAACCAGCCACCTGGGGAGGGGTCAAAGGGAGCAACATTTGTAGTTTTGGGACACCTTCGCAAAATAAAAAAACACTCCCAGTGCTTCTCTGTTTTTTAAAGGGAAAAATAAGGTATTGAACAAAGGTACAGAGTTGGAGGTTTTCACTTATAAAGACAATCTAAGCCACTCTTTACACCATAGGAGGGATTTGAACTCTTGCACAAGAGGACCCTCCAGCATCAAGCACGCAAGACATTGCCTCTGATCTACAGCCCCCAGCATGACCTTGCTCGTGCAGGAAACACTATCATCAACACACAGGCTGCAGCGCCATTGCCTATGAAAACCAGTGCCCATAAAAAAAGGATGGCCATGATAAAGGGAAGCTTTGACAGGTTACTCACATGGATGCTAGTGTAGGTAAGGTCCTGACTTCCAAGACACTGGAAACAAGACGATCGCCAGAAGAAAAAATTCTACATTTGTGGTGACACTGGTGCAGAAAGAAATAAATGGAATGGTTTACATTTCTTCTCTTTTTTCTCAGTTGAACAAATCTTAGTGTACAAAAGTACAACCCTAGAGTTTAAAACATTAATCATGACCTAAAGAGCCCTTGATACCATGGGCAGGACTTGAACCCTTGCTCAAGAGGTAGCAGGGCCACTAAATTATCAAGACTTTGCCACTGCGCTACAGCTCTGCATGTTTTTGTTCTGGTGCAGGAGACACTAACAGCAACATACATGCTTGAGCATCATCACCTATATAAACCATTGCCCATAAAAGAGGATGGTCATGATCCAAGGAAGCTTTGACAGCCTGTTCACATGGTAGCTAGTGTAGGTAAGGTCCTGACTTCCAAGACACTGAAAAGGAAGGGATCACCAGAAAGAACAGTGCTACTTTTGTGGTGACACTAGTGCAAAAATAAAAGAAATAAAAAAGGAACATCTTAAATTGCTCCTCTGTTTTCTCAGGTTAAAAAAAATCTTAGTGTACCAAAAAATACAATGCTAGAGGTTTTGACTCTTAATGATGTCCTAAACAATGCTAGACACCATAGGTGGGACTTGAACCCCTGCACAAGAAATACCAGCCACATTAAGTGCTCAAGACCTTGCCCCTGAGCTATGGCCACAGCTACCTTTCACTTGCTGCAGGAGACGCTATCAGCAACATACACGCCTGACCGTCATCGCCTTTAGAACCCATTGCCCATCAGAGAGGATGGCCATGATATAGGGAAGCTCTGACAGGCTACTTACACGGAAGCTAGTGTAGATAAGGTACTAACTTCCAGGCCACCAAAAGGAGACGAGCAAAAGCTCTACTTTTGAGGTGACACTAGTAGAAAAACAAAGGAATGGCTCAAAATGCTCCTCTGTTTTCTCACATAAAACATGATATCAGTAAATAAAAAAAGCTCTGGAGATTTTTTTCCCTCTTCATGATAAGCCAAATGCACCTTGGTGCCACAGGAGGGATTTGAATCCTTGACCAACAGGTGCCCATGACACCAAAGCCTCAAGACTTAAACGCTGAGCTACTGCTCCTGGTAGGTTTAGTGCGGTGGAGAAGACACTATCAGGGTCATCGAGGCCTCAGTGCCACTGCATATGGGTCTCGGTGCCCATGAAAGAACAGGGCCATGCTATAGGGAAGTTTTGCCAGAGTATCAAAAAGGAAGCCTGTGTGGTCCAGTGGGTAAGTTCCTGACTTCCAACTAGACAACCAGGGTTCAAATCCTGGCAGCGGCACTCTCTGCAGGCAATGAGCCACTTGCTTCCCTGACACACTGAGGGGATAGTATTCATGGCCTATATTTTCACTGCCACCCCACTCCCCCACCCACATTTTGTTTTTTTGGGGGGGCCGCCACTCAAATTTGGGGTTACCAATATTAACGGTGCGAGGGTGGATGAGCGTTTTCACGGGGGGGTCATAGAAGGCTCAGAACGATGCATTGAGTTTAAATTTGGGGTACCCCTTAGATTTTCATTGTCACTCCACACACAGGGGCATCCCAAAAATGGATAGGGATAAGGGAGTGGTGTCCGGGGACAAGGTCCTGCCTTTTTTTATTGCCCAACACAAGGGGCCACCACACAGTCCAACTACGGTTCTGGTATTGAAAGAGGGGATAAAGAAAAAATTGATGGGATGGGTGGAGGGACGGGGCACCCCATGATTTTATTGCCCACTGCTGGGCATCTAAAAAGGTCTCCTGCCATGGTTGAAATGAAAGCAGTTACATGAGGTACTGAAGGAAGGGTTTCTCTTAGTTGGTTTATTGCCTAACCGCCACCCCTTTGGGGTAAACCCACCAAACAGTGATTTATTTAACACTGTTGAAAGGGCCCTATGCGGATTAGAAAAAATCTGGCACGTGTTTGCAATTTCTGGGGCAGTTCACACTCATTTTTTATGGACTCAGCACAAGAGGCAACTGATGTGGTGGTACTGAAAAGGGTTATATGATGTGCAAAAGACTTGCTTACGGTGACACTTGGTGGAGTGGTGAACTGAGCAGGGTTGAGATACTCACAGAGAGAGGGTAAAGAGGGGCAAGAGCATGAGCAGAGATGCTGATCTTAGCACACAGGAGCTCTAATATTTGGCAAGTTAAAGGGGTCGGCAGATTAGACGAATGAGGCAGGGAGAGGGTACATGTGACAAATGGATAGAGGGGACATGGAGAGTAATCATGGCGTGCAAAAAGTTAGCCGCGCATGGGCTGGCAGCATCTGTAGTGTTGGCCAAGTTATTTCTGCTCTACAGATTGGCTATATGATCTACAGAGGGAAAAGCCAGGCTTACTGTGAGGAGGATCATGGATGTGTCTATTGATGAAGCGTAGTCTGGGTGTGCAGAAAGGTGGTCCACAGAGTGGTAACTGCCTGGAACACTGAAAATTGGGCATCCAACATGCCACTGGGGAATGAACAGAGGCAGAAGCATCTGATTTACTGAGAGGGTGTAAATATAGGGTGAGAGGAAGGGTGTCTGTGGTGACTGAAAGTGTTGAAAACAGGTTGATAGGGCAGCAATTTTTGGGGCACTAGGAGGGAACATTTGAAGGGGCAAATAGACGGGGTTGAGGGGATCAAGTGGTGAAAACAGGTGTCAAAGGCACATACGTAAGGGACACCTGGTCCCGCAATATAAGGGATAAATGTCTCTGCCAGAGTTAGTTGCCCCTCCCTGACAATCTTTTGCCCAGCCTGGCTCCATCTGTATTTTTCTCTCCACCCTCTTTCTATATTCTAGATGACTGGCGCAAGCTTTGCAGGTGTTTTCTGGGCCTCAACCCTCCAAGGGAGAGCCTGACAATTCTGTTCCAAGGATATTCCGAAAGTGTGTGCTACTGATAGTCTGAGACTTTGCACATTTCTCCACCAAACTAGGGAAATCTTTCAACCTGCAAGTAGCCCGATGGTGTAAGTCTTTTTGTTTTGGTGGAAATCGTCTTCTCTGCTTCCCCTTGCATCTGAATACTGTGAAGCAGCTGTTCCTCTCTCACATGTCCATTCAAAGAAACAGATGATACACTCAATCCAATTGATCAGCAAACTCCTATGCTTTGACCCTATTGTCATGCTGTTTCCTTCCCAATACCCCCCTTCCCCGCAGAAACAGGTCCATCATTCCTCATTACTCACTCAGCTAGTCACAGCAGACCTCCACTCTATAGGCTAAGCAAACCCAACATGGACAAGAGGTATGCCAGCAAGAAGATCTGAAGCCTCTCTGTGTCATTATGTTTATGCTGCTGCCGCCCTCTTGTGACGCTAAGAGGCAACAGCAATATAATAATGGGAATGTGAAAAGGGTAGAACTATGCAAATAATATCCCTTCATGCCTAATTCGGTCTGAGATGGTCCCCAGCTTCTTCTGTGATATGGCATCAACCATATGTCCTTCGGCAGGATTCTAAAGCTGCCAACCAGTCTCAGGCTAAGGATTTTGCCACTCCAAGGGCATACATAGTGAATCCACTCTCATTTAGCAGGGAGCCTAATTGCCTGCAGTCTGCCTCTATACAGAACTTGGGCGTTCGTGGGTGTTCGGGGGCTTCGAGGGCTTGCTTCCCAGGCTACTGACTGAGATTGGGTTAAGGAGCCCAGCCCAGCCCAGCCCAGCCCAGCCCAGCCCAGCCCAGCCCTGGCCTGGCCTGGCCACACCAGACCAGACCAGACCAGCCACAACCTAGGCTTCTGACTCAGACCCGGCTGCATACAGCTACAGCAAAAACTCCAGGCCAGGCAGTGCCAGCCTCAGGCCAGGCCTGGGCAGACCAGACCAGACCAGACCAGCTGGTAAAACCCCAGTCCCAGCCTCAGGCCAGGCCTGGCCAGTCAACACCAGACCAGACCAGCCACCTGCTCCTCCCTTCACCTGCAACAGTAGGCATAATTCAGGACTTGGAAAGCAAAGGCCTAACACTGCCCATGTCTACCTCTTTAAAACATTAAAGGGCTCAGATTTGACCTTCGTGTGTAGCCAACTGCACAGACATTATTCCTCTCTTGTTTTGAGACATCAACTGACATCAAAAAAACTGAAGAAAACACCATTATTCACCCTATTTTATTACCCATACAGCACACCTCCTCACAGAAGGGTGCTTGGGTATGGCTTAAGACCTCATTCTGCACTACGAAACATCACGTTTAAAGAAAAACCTTTTGAATTAATAAATGATAATAACGCTTTGCCCCGATTTCATGCACGTGAACGAGGCGAGCCACATTTGTCAAAAAAAAAAGAAACAACAGAAAACAGCTCAAATTGCTCTTCTGTTTTCCCCAAGTAAAAAAAATATCACAAAATAAAACATAAAAACGCAATGCCAGAGACTTTGACTCTTGAAGAAGACTTAAATGGCACCTTGCTGCCAAAGTAGGGATATGAATCCTTGTCCTAGCAAACACCTGTGATAGGCAAGGCCAAAAACCTTGCGTCTGAGCTAAAGCATCTACAACAGCTCCAGTACTGCAGGAGATACTATCAGCAACACACAGACCTCAGCATCATTACTCATGGGTCGTATTGCCCATAAAGGAGGATGGTCATTATATATGGAAGCATTGGTAGGCTTCTCATACGGAAGTCAGTGTGGGCCGGCAGCTTAGGTCCTGACTTCCAACCAGCCACCTGGGGAGGGGTCAAAGGGAGCAACATTTGTAGTTTTGGGACACCTTCGCAAAATAAAAAAACACTCCCAGTGCTTCTCTGTTTTTTAAAGGGAAAAATAAGGTATTGAACAAAGGTACAGAGTTGGAGGTTTTCACTTATAAAGACAATCTAAGCCACTCTTTACACCATAGGAGGGATTTGAACTCTTGCACAAGAGGACCCTCCAGCATCAAGCACGCAAGACATTGCCTCTGATCTACAGCCCCCAGCATGACCTTGCTCGTGCAGGAAACACTATCATCAACACACAGGCTGCAGCGCCATTGCCTATGAAAACCAGTGCCCATAAAAAAAGGATGGCCATGATAAAGGGAAGCTTTGACAGGTTACTCACATGGATGCTAGTGTAGGTAAGGTCCTGACTTCCAAGACACTGGAAACAAGACGATCGCCAGAAGAAAAAATTCTACATTTGTGGTGACACTGGTGCAGAAAGAAATAAATGGAATGGTTTACATTTCTTCTCTTTTTTCTCAGTTGAACAAATCTTAGTGTACAAAAGTACAACCCTAGAGTTTAAAACATTAATCATGACCTAAAGAGCCCTTGATACCATGGGCAGGACTTGAACCCTTGCTCAAGAGGTAGCAGGGCCTCTAAATTATCAAGACTTTGCCACTGCGCTACAGCTCTGCATGTTTTTGTTCTGGTGCAGGAGACACTAACAGCAACATACATGCTTGAGCATCATCACCTATATAAACCATTGCCCATAAAAGAGGATGGTCATGATCCAAGGAAGCTTTGACAGCCTGTTCACATGGTAGCTAGTGTAGGTAAGGTCCTGACTTCCAAGACACTGAAAAGGAAGGGATCACCAGAAAGAACAGTGCTACTTTTGTGGTGACACTAGTGCAAAAATAAAAGAAATAAAAAAGGAACATCTTAAATTGCTCCTCTGTTTTCTCAGGTTAAAAAAAATCTTAGTGTACCAAAAAATACAATGCTAGAGGTTTTGACTCTTAATGATGTCCTAAACAATGCTAGACACCATAGGTGGGACTTGAACCCCTGCACAAGAAATACCAGCCACATTAAGTGCTCAAGACCTTGCCCCTGAGCTATGGCCACAGCTACCTTTCACTTGCTGCAGGAGACGCTATCAGCAACATACACGCCTGACCGTCATCGCCTTTAGAACCCATTGCCCATCAGAGAGGATGGCCATGATATAGGGAAGCTCTGACAGGCTACTTACACGGAAGCTAGTGTAGATAAGGTACTAACTTCCAGGCCACCAAAAGGAGACGAGCAAAAGCTCTACTTTTGAGGTGACACTAGTAGAAAAACAAAGGAATGGCTCAAAATGCTCCTCTGTTTTCTCACATAAAACATGATATCAGTAAATAAAAAAAGCTCTGGAGATTTTTTTCCCTCTTCATGATAAGCTAAATGCACCTTGGTGCCACAGGAGGGATTTGAATCCTTGACCAACAGGTGCCCATGACACCAAAGCCTCAAGACTTAAACGCTGAGCTACTGCTCCTGGTAGGTTTAGTGTGGTGGAGAAGACACTATCAGGGTCATCCAGGCCTCAGTGCCACTGCATATGGGTCTCGGTGCCCATGAAAGAACAGGGCCATGCTATAGGGAAGTTTTGCCAGAGTATCAAAAGGGAAGCCTGTGTGGTCCAGTGGGTAAGTTCCTGACTTCCAACTAGACGACCAGGGTTCAAATCCTGGCAGCGGCTCTCTCTGCAGGCAATGAGCCACTTGCTTCCCTGTCACACTGAGGGTATAGTATTCATGGCCTATATTTTCACTGCCACCCCACTCCCCCACCCACATTTTGTTTTTTTGGGGGGGCGGCCACTCAAATTTGGGGTTACCAATATTAACGGTGCGAGGGTGGATGAGCGTTTTCACGGGGGGGTCATAGAAGGCTCAGAACGATGCATTGAGTTTAAATTTGGGGTACCCCTTAGATTTTCATTGTCACTCCACACACAGGGGCATCCCAAAAATGGATAGGGATAAGGGAGTGGTGTCCGGGGACAAGGTCCTGCCTTTTTTTATTGCCCAACACAAGGGGCCACCACACAGTCCAACTACGGTTCTGGTATTGAAAGAGGGGATAAAGAAAAAATTGATGGGATGGGTGGAGGGACGGGGCACCCCATGATTTTATTGCCCACTGCTGGGCATCTAAAAAGGTCTCCTGCCATGGTTGAAATGAAAGCAGTTACATGAGGTACTGAAGGAAGGGTTTCTCTTAGTTGGTTTATTGCCTAACCGCCACCCCTTTGGGGTAAACCCACCAAACAGTGATTTATTTAACACTGTTGAAAGGGCCCTATGCGGATTAGAAAAAATCTGGCACGTGTTTGCAATTTCTGGGGCAGTTCACACTCATTTTTTATGGACTCAGCACAAGAGGCAACTGATGTGGTGGTACTGAAAAGGGTTATATGATGTGCAAAAGACTTGCTTACGGTGACACTTGGTGGAGTGGTGAACTGAGCACGGTTGAGATACTCACAGAGAGAGGGTAAAGAGGGGCAAGAGCATGAGCAGAGATGCTGATCTTAGCACACAGGAGCTCTAATATTTGGCAAGTTAAAGGGGTCGGCAGATTAGACGAATGAGGCAGGGAGAGGGTACCTGTGACAAATGGATAGAGGGGACATGGAGAGTAATCATGGCGTGCAAAAAGTTAGCCGCGCATGGGCTGGCAGCATCTGTAGTGTTGGCCAAGTTATTTCTGCTCTACAGATTGGCTATATGATCTACAGAGGGAAAAGCCAGGCTTACCGTGAGGAGGATCATGGATGTGTCTATTGATGAAGCGTAGTCTGGGTGTGCAGAAAGGTGGTCCACAGAGTGGTAACTGCCTGGAACACTGAAAATTGGGCATCCAACATGCCACTGGGGAATGAACAGAGGCAGAAGCATCTGATTTACTGAGAGGGTGTAAATATAGGGTGAGAGGAAGGGTGTCTGTGGTGACTGAAAGTGTTGAAAACAGGTTGATAGGGCAGCAATCTTTGGGGCACTAGGAGGGAACATTTGAAGGGGCAAATAGACGGGGTTGAGGGGATCAAGTGGTGAAAACAGGTGTCAAAGGCACATACGTAAGGGGCACCTGGTCCCGCAATATAAGGGATAAATGTCTCTGCTAGAGTTAGTTGCCCCTCCCTGACAATCTTTTGCCCAGCCTGGCTCCATCTGTATTTTTCTCTCCACCCTCTTTCTATATTCTAGATGACTGGCGCAAGCTTTGCAGGTGTTTTCTGGGCCTCAACCCTCCAAGGGAGAGCCTGACAATTCTGTTCCAAGGATATTCCGAAAGTGTGTGCTACTGATAGTCTGAGACTTTGCACATTTCTCCACCAAACTAGGGAAATCTTTCAACCTGCAAGTAGCCCGATGGTGTAAGTCTTTTTGTTTTGGTGGAAATCGTCTTCTCTGCTTCCCCTTGCATCTGAATACTGTGAAGCAGCTGTTCCTCTCTCACATGTCCATTCAAAGAAACAGATGATACACTCAATCCAATTGATCAGCAAACTCCTATGCTTTGACCCTATTGTCATGCTGTTTCCTTCCCAATACCCCCCTTCCCCGCAGAAACAGGTCCATCATTCCTCATTACTCACTCAGCTAGTCACAGCAGACCTCCACTCTATAGGCTAAGCAAACCCAACATGGACAAGAGGTATGCCAGCAAGAAGATCTGAAGCCTCTCTGTGTCATTATGTTTATGCTGCTGCCGCCCTCTTGTGACGCTAAGAGGCAACAGCAATATAATAATGGGAATGTGAAAAGGGTAGAACTATGCAAATAATATCCCTTCATGCCTAATTCGGTCTGAGATGGTCCCCAGCTTCTTCTGTGATATGGCATCAACCATATGTCCTTCGGCAGGATTCTAAAGCTGCCAACCAGTCTCAGGCTAAGGATTTTGCCACTCCAAGGGCATACATAGTGAATCCACTCTCATTTAGCAGGGAGCCTAATTGCCTGCAGTCTGCCTCTATACAGAACTTGGGCGTTCGTGGGTGTTCGGGGGCTTCGAGGGCTTGCTTCCCAGGCTACTGACTGAGATTGGGTTAAGGAGCCCAGCCCAGCCCAGCCCAGCCCAGCCCAGCCCAGCCCAGCCCTGGCCTGGCCTGGCCACACCAGACCAGACCAGACCAGCCACAACCTAGGCTTCTGACTCAGACCCGGCTGCATACAGCTACAGCAAAAACTCCAGGCCAGGCAGTGCCAGCCTCAGGCCAGGCCTGGGCAGACCAGACCAGACCAGACCAGCTGGTAAAACCCCAGTCCCAGCCTCAGGCCAGGCCTGGCCAGTCAACACCAGACCAGACCAGCCACCTGCTCCTCCCTTCACCTGCAACAGTAGGCATAATTCAGGACTTGGAAAGCAAAGGCCTAACACTGCCCATGTCTACCTCTTTAAAACATTAAAGGGCTCAGATTTGACCTTCGTGTGTAGCCAACTGCACAGACATTATTCCTCTCTTGTTTTGAGACATCAACTGACATCAAAAAAACTGAAGAAAACACCATTATTCACCCTATTTTATTACCCATACAGCACACCTCCTCACAGAAGGGTGCTTGGGTATGGCTTAAGACCTCATTCTGCACTACGAAACATCACGTTTAAAGAAAAACCTTTTGAATTAATAAATGATAATAACGCTTTGCCCCGATTTCATGCACGTGAACGAGGCGAGCCACATTTGTCAAAAAAAAAAGAAACAACAGAAAACAGCTCAAATTGCTCTTCTGTTTTCCCCAAGTAAAAAAAATATCACAAAATAAAACATAAAAACGCAATGCCAGAGACTTTGACTCTTGAAGAAGACTTAAATGGCACCTTGCTGCCAAAGTAGGGATATGAATCCTTGTCCTAGCAAACACCTGTGATAGGCAAGGCCAAAAACCTTGCGTCTGAGCTAAAGCATCTACAACAGCTCCAGTACTGCAGGAGATACTATCAGCAACACACAGACCTCAGCATCATTACTCATGGGTCGTATTGCCCATAAAGGAGGATGGTCATTATATATGGAAGCATTGGTAGGCTTCTCATACGGAAGTCAGTGTGGGCCGGCAGCTTAGGTCCTGACTTCCAACCAGCCACCTGGGGAGGGGTCAAAGGGAGCAACATTTGTAGTTTTGGGACACCTTCGCAAAATAAAAAAACACTCCCAGTGCTTCTCTGTTTTTTAAAGGGAAAAATAAGGTATTGAACAAAGGTACAGAGTTGGAGGTTTTCACTTATAAAGACAATCTAAGCCACTCTTTACACCATAGGAGGGATTTGAACTCTTGCACAAGAGGACCCTCCAGCATCAAGCACGCAAGACATTGCCTCTGATCTACAGCCCCCAGCATGACCTTGCTCGTGCAGGAAACACTATCATCAACACACAGGCTGCAGCGCCATTGCCTATGAAAACCAGTGCCCATAAAAAAAGGATGGCCATGATAAAGGGAAGCTTTGACAGGTTACTCACATGGATGCTAGTGTAGGTAAGGTCCTGACTTCCAAGACACTGGAAACAAGACGATCGCCAGAAGAAAAAATTCTACATTTGTGGTGACACTGGTGCAGAAAGAAATAAATGGAATGGTTTACATTTCTTCTCTTTTTTCTCAGTTGAACAAATCTTAGTGTACAAAAGTACAACCCTAGAGTTTAAAACATTAATCATGACCTAAAGAGCCCTTGATACCATGGGCAGGACTTGAACCCTTGCTCAAGAGGTAGCAGGGCCACTAAATTATCAAGACTTTGCCACTGCGCTACAGCTCTGCATGTTTTTGTTCTGGTGCAGGAGACACTAACAGCAACATACATGCTTGAGCATCATCACCTATATAAACCATTGCCCATAAAAGAGGATGGTCATGATCCAAGGAAGCTTTGACAGCCTGTTCACATGGTAGCTAGTGTAGGTAAGGTCCTGACTTCCAAGACACTGAAAAGGAAGGGATCACCAGAAAGAACAGTGCTACTTTTGTGGTGACACTAGTGCAAAAATAAAAGAAATAAAAAAGGAACATCTTAAATTGCTCCTCTGTTTTCTCAGGTTAAAAAAAATCTTAGTGTACCAAAAAATACAATGCTAGAGGTTTTGACTCTTAATGATGTCCTAAACAATGCTAGACACCATAGGTGGGACTTGAACCCCTGCACAAGAAATACCAGCCACATTAAGTGCTCAAGACCTTGCCCCTGAGCTATGGCCACAGCTACCTTTCACTTGCTGCAGGAGACGCTATCAGCAACATACACGCCTGACCGTCATCGCCTTTAGAACCCATTGCCCATCAGAGAGGATGGCCATGATATAGGGAAGCTCTGACAGGCTACTTACACGGAAGCTAGTGTAGATAAGGTACTAACTTCCAGGCCACCAAAAGGAGACGAGCAAAAGCTCTACTTTTGAGGTGACACTAGTAGAAAAACAAAGGAATGGCTCAAAATGCTCCTCTGTTTTCTCACATAAAACATGATATCAGTAAATAAAAAAAGCTCTGGAGATTTTTTTCCCTCTTCATGATAAGCCAAATGCACCTTGGTGCCACAGGAGGGATTTGAATCCTTGACCAACAGGTGCCCATGACACCAAAGCCTCAAGACTTAAACGCTGAGCTACTGCTCCTGGTAGGTTTAGTGCGGTGGAGAAGACACTATCAGGGTCATCCAGGCCTCAGTGCCACTGCATATGGGTCTCGGTGCCCATGAAAGAACAGGGCCATGCTATAGGGAAGTTTTGCCAGAGTATCAAAAAGGAAGCCTGTGTGGTCCAGTGGGTAAGTTCCTGACTTCCAACTAGACAACCAGGGTTCAAATCCTGGCAGCGGCACTCTCTGCAGGCAATGAGCCACTTGCTTCCCTGACACACTGAGGGGATAGTATTCATGGCCTATATTTTCACTGCCACCCCACTCCCCCACCCACATTTTGTTTTTTTGGGGGGGCCGCCACTCAAATTTGGGGTTACCAATATTAACGGTGCGAGGGTGGATGAGCGTTTTCACGGGGGGGTCATAGAAGGCTCAGAACGATGCATTGAGTTTAAATTTGGGGTACCCCTTAGATTTTCATTGTCACTCCACACACAGGGGCATCCCAAAAATGGATAGGGATAAGGGAGTGGTGTCCGGGGACAAGGTCCTGCCTTTTTTTATTGCCCAACACAAGGGGCCACCACACAGTCCAACTACGGTTCTGGTATTGAAAGAGGGGATAAAGAAAAAATTGATGGGATGGGTGGAGGGACGGGGCACCCCATGATTTTATTGCCCACTGCTGGGCATCTAAAAAGGTCTCCTGCCATGGTTGAAATGAAAGCAGTTACATGAGGTACTGAAGGAAGGGTTTCTCTTAGTTGGTTTATTGCCTAACCGCCACCCCTTTGGGGTAAACCCACCAAACAGTGATTTATTTAACACTGTTGAAAGGGCCCTATGCGGATTAGAAAAAATCTGGCACGTGTTTGCAATTTCTGGGGCAGTTCACACTCATTTTTTATGGACTCAGCACAAGAGGCAACTGATGTGGTGGTACTGAAAAGGGTTATATGATGTGCAAAAGACTTGCTTACGGTGACACTTGGTGGAGTGGTGAACTGAGCAGGGTTGAGATACTCACAGAGAGAGGGTAAAGAGGGGCAAGAGCATGAGCAGAGATGCTGATCTTAGCACACAGGAGCTCTAATATTTGGCAAGTTAAAGGGGTCGGCAGATTAGACGAATGAGGCAGGGAGAGGGTACATGTGACAAATGGATAGAGGGGACATGGAGAGTAATCATGGCGTGCAAAAAGTTAGCCGCGCATGGGCTGGCAGCATCTGTAGTGTTGGCCAAGTTATTTCTGCTCTACAGATTGGCTATATGATCTACAGAGGGAAAAGCCAGGCTTACTGTGAGGAGGATCATGGATGTGTCTATTGATGAAGCGTAGTCTGGGTGTGCAGAAAGGTGGTCCACAGAGTGGTAACTGCCTGGAACACTGAAAATTGGGCATCCAACATGCCACTGGGGAATGAACAGAGGCAGAAGCATCTGATTTACTGAGAGGGTGTAAATATAGGGTGAGAGGAAGGGTGTCTGTGGTGACTGAAAGTGTTGAAAACAGGTTGATAGGGCAGCAATCTTTGGGGCACTAGGAGGGAACATTTGAAGGGGCAAATAGACGGGGTTGAGGGGATCAAGTGGTGAAAACAGGTGTCAAAGGCACATACGTAAGGGGCACCTGGTCCCGCAATATAAGGGATAAATGTCTCTGCCAGAGTTAGTTGCCCCTCCCTGACAATCTTTTGCCCAGCCTGGCTCCATCTGTATTTTTCTCTCCACCCTCTTTCTATATTCTAGATGACTGGCGCAAGCTTTGCAGGTGTTTTCTGGGCCTCAACCCTCCAAGGGAGAGCCTGACAATTCTGTTCCAAGGATATTCCGAAAGTGTGTGCTACTGATAGTCTGAGACTTTGCACATTTCTCCACCAAACTAGGGAAATCTTTCAACCTGCAAGTAGCCCGATGGTGTAAGTCTTTTTGTTTTGGTGGAAATCGTCTTCTCTGCTTCCCCTTGCATCTGAATACTGTGAAGCAGCTGTTCCTCTCTCACATGTCCATTCAAAGAAACAGATGATACACTCAATCCAATTGATCAGCAAACTCCTATGCTTTGACCCTATTGTCATGCTGTTTCCTTCCCAATACCCCCCTTCCCCGCAGAAACAGGTCCATCATTCCTCATTACTCACTCAGCTAGTCACAGCAGACCTCCACTCTATAGGCTAAGCAAACCCAACATGGACAAGAGGTATGCCAGCAAGAAGATCTGAAGCCTCTCTGTGTCATTATGTTTATGCTGCTGCCGCCCTCTTGTGACGCTAAGAGGCAACAGCAATATAATAATGGGAATGTGAAAAGGGTAGAACTATGCAAATAATATCCCTTCATGCCTAATTCGGTCTGAGATGGTCCCCAGCTTCTTCTGTGATATGGCATCAACCATATGTCCTTCGGCAGGATTCTAAAGCTGCCAACCAGTCTCAGGCTAAGGATTTTGCCACTCCAAGGGCATACATAGTGAATCCACTCTCATTTAGCAGGGAGCCTAATTGCCTGCAGTCTGCCTCTATACAGAACTTGGGCGTTCGTGGGCGTTCGGGGGCTTCGAGGGCTTGCTTCCCAGGCTACTGACTGAGATTGGGTTAAGGAGCCCAGCCCAGCCCAGCCCAGCCCAGCCCAGCCCAGCCCTGGCCTGGCCTGGCCACACCAGACCAGACCAGACCAGACCAGACCAGCCACAACCTAGGCTTCTGACTCACACCGGGCTGCATACAGCTACAGCAAAAACTCCAGGCCAGGCAGTGCCAGCCTCAGGCCAGGCCTGGGCAGACCAGACCAGACCAGACCAGCTGGTAAAACCCCAGTCCCAGCCTCAGGCCAGGCCTGGCCAGTCAACACCAGACCAGACCAGCCACGTGCTCCTCCCTTCACCTGCAACAGTAGGCATAATTCAGGACTTGGAAAGCAAAGGCCTAACACTGCCCATGTCTACCTCTTTAAAACATTAAAGGGCTCAGATTTGACCTTCGTGTGTAGCCAACTGCACAGACATTATTCCTCTCTTGTTTTGAGACATCAACTGACATCAAAAAAACTGAAGAAAACACCATTATTCACCCTATTTTATTACCCATACAGCACACCTCCTCACAGAAGGGTGCTTGGGTATGGCTTAAGACCTCATTCTGCACTACGAAACATCACGTTTAAAGAAAAACCTTTTGAATTAATAAATGATAATAACACTTTGCCCCGATTTCATGCACGTGAACGAGGCGAGCCACATTTGTCAAAAAAAAAAAAAAAAAAGAAACAACAGAGAACAGCTCAAATTGCTCTTCTGTTTTCCCCAAGTAAAAAAAATATCACAAAATAAAACATAAAAACGCAATGCCAGAGACTTTGACTCTTGAAGAAGACTACCTTGCTGCCAAAGTAGGGATATGAATCCTTGTCCTAGCAAACACCTGTGATAGGCAAGGCCAAAAACCTTGCGTCTGAGCTAAAGCATCTACAACAGCTCCTGTACTGCAGGAGATACTATCAGCAACACACAGACCTCAGCATCATTACTCATGGGTCGTATTGCCCATAAAGGAGGATGGTCATTATATATGGAAGCATTGGTAGGCTTCTCATACGGAAGTCAGTGTGGGCCGGCAGCTTAGGTCCTGACTTCCAACCAGCCACCTGGGGAGGGGTCAAAGGGAGCAACATTTGTAGTTTTGGGACACCTTCGCAAAATAAAAAAACACTCCCAGTGCTTCTCTGTTTTTTAAAGGGAAAAATAAGGTATTGAACAAAGGTACAGAGTTGGAGGTTTTCACTTATAAAGACAATCTAAGCCACTCTTTACACCATAGGAGGGATTTGAACTCTTGCACAAGAGGACCCTCCAGCATCAAGCACGCAAGACATTGCCTCTGATCTACAGCCCCCAGGATGACCTTGCTCGTGCAGGAAACACTATCATCAACACACAGGCTGCAGCGCCATTGCCTATGAAAACCAGTGCCCATAAAAAAAGGATGGCCATGATAAAGGGAAGCTTTGACAGGTTACTCACATGGATGCTAGTGTAGGTAAGGTCCTGACTTCCAAGACACTGGAAACAAGAGGATCGCCAGAAGAAAAAATTCTACATTTGTGGTGACACTGGTGCAGAAAGAAATAAATGGAATGGTTTACATTTCTTCTCTTTTTTCTCAGTTGAACAAATCTTAGTGTACAAAAGTACAACCCTAGAGTTTAAAACATTAATCATGACCTAAAGAGCCCTTGATACCATGGGCAGGACTTGAACCCTTGCACAAGAGGTAGCAGGGCCACTAAAGAATCAAGACTTCGCCTCTGCGCTACAGCTCTGCATGTTTTTGTTTTGGTGCAGGAGACACTATCAGCAACATACATGCTTGAGCATCATCACCTATATAAACCATTGCCCATAAAAGAGGATGGTCATGATCCAAGGAAGCTTTGACAGCCTGTTCACATGGTAGCTAGTGTAGGTAAGGTCCTGACTTCCAAGACACTGAAAAGGAAGGGATCACCAGAAAGAACAGTGCTACTTTTGTGGTGACACTAGTGCAAAAATAAAAGAAATAAAAAAGGAACATCTTAAATTGCTCCTCTGTTTTCTCAGGTTAAAAAAAATCTTAGTGTACAAAAAAATACAATGCTAGAGGTTTTGACTCTTACTGATGTCTAAACAATGCTAGACACCATAGGTGGGACTTGAACCCCTGCACAAGAAATACCAGCCACATTAAGTGCTCAAGACCTTGCGCCTGAGCTATGGCCACAGCTTCCTTTCACTTGCTGCAGGAGACGCTATCAGCAACATACACGCCTGACCGTCATCGCCTTTAGAACCCATTGCCCATCAGAGAGGATGGCCATGATATAGGGAAGCTCTGACAGGCTACTTACACGGAAGCTAGTGTAGATAAGGTACTAACTTCCAGGCCACCAAAAGGAGACGAGCAAAAGCTCTACTTTTGAGGTGACACTAGTAGAAAAACAAAGGAATGGCTCAAAATGCTCCTCTGTTTTCTCACATAAAACATGATATCAGTAAATAAAAAAAGCTCTGGAGATTTTTTTCCCTCTTCATGATAAGCTAAATGCACCTTGGTGCCACAGGAGGGATTTGAATCCTTGACCAACAGGTGCCCAAGACACCAAAGCCTCAAGACTTAAACGCTGAGCTACTGCTCCTGGTAGGTTTAGTGTGGTGGAGAAGACACTATCAGGGTCATCCAGGCCTCTGTGCCACTGCATATGGGTCTCGGTGCCCATGAAAGAACAGGGCCATGCTATAGGGAAGTTTTGCCAGAGTATCAAAAGGGAAGCCTGTGTGGTCCAGTGGGTAAGTTCCTGACTTCCAACTAGGCGACCAGGGTTCAAATCCTGGCAGCGGCACTCTCTGCAGGCAATGAGCCACTTGCTTCCCTGTCACACTGAGGGTATAGTATTCATGGCCTATATTTTCACTGCCACCCCACTCCCCCACCCACATTTTGTTTTTTTGGGGGGGTGGCCACTCAAATTTGGGGTTACCAATATTAACGGTGTGAGGGTGGATGAGCGTTTTCACGGGGGGTCATAGAAGGCTCAGAACGATGCATTGAGTTTAAATTTGGGGTACCCCTTAGATTTTCGTTGTCACTCCACACACACAGGGGCATCCCAAAAATGGATAGGGATAAGGGAGTGGTGTCCGGGGACAAGGTCCTGCCTTTTTTTATTGCCCAACACAAGGGGCCACCACACAGTCCAACTACGGTTCTGGTATTGAAAGAGGGGATAAAGAAAAAATTGATGGGATGGGTGGAGGGACGGGGCACCCCATGATTTTATTGCCCACTGCTGGGCATCTAAAAAGGTCTCCTGCCATGGTTGAAATGAAAGCAGTTACATGAGGTACTGAAGGAAGGGTTTCTCTTAGTTGGTTTATTGCCTAACCGCCACCCCTTTGGGGTAAACCCACCAAACAGTGATTTATTTGACACTGTTGAAAGGGCCCTATGCGGATTAGAAAAAATCTGGCACGTGTTTGCAATTTCTGGGGCAGTTCACACTCATTTTTTATGGACTCAGCACAAGAGGCAACTGATGTGGTGGTACTGAAAAGGGTTATATGATGTGCAAAAGACTTGCTTACGGTGACACTTGGTGGAGTGGTGAACTGAGCACGGTTGAGATACTCACAGAGAGAGGGTAAAGAGGGGCAAGAGCATGAGCAGAGATGCTGATCTTAGCACACAGGAGCTCTAATATTTGGCAAGTTAAAGGGGTCGGCAGATTAGACGAATGAGGCAGGGAGAGGGTACCTGTGACAAATGGATAGAGGGGACATAGAGAGTAATCATGGCGTGCAAAAAGTTAGCCGCGCATGGGCTGGCAGCATCTGTAGTGTTGGCCAAGTTATTTCTGCTCTACAGATTGGCTATATGATCTACAGAGGGAAAAGCCAGGCTTACCGTGAGGAGGATCATGGATGTGTCTATTGATGAAGCGTTGTCTGGGTGTGCAGAAAGGTGGTCCACAGAGTGGTAACTGCCTGGAACACTGAAAATTGGGCATCCAACATGCCACTGGGGAATGAACAGAGGCAGAAGCATCTGATTTACTGAGAGGGTGTAAATATAGGGTGAGAGGAAGGGTGTCTGTGGTGACTGAAAGTGTTGAAAACAGGTTGATAGGGCAGCAATCTTTGGGGCACTAGGAGGGAACATTTGAAGGGGCAAATAGACGGGGTTGAGGGGATCAAGTGGTGAAAACAGGTGTCAAAGGCACATACGTAAGGGGCACCTGGTCCCGCAATATAAGGGATAAATGTCTCTGCTAGAGTTAGTTGCCCCTCCCTGACAATCTTTTGCCCAGCCTGGCTCCATCTGTATTTTTCTCTCCACCCTCTTTCTATATTCTAGATGACTGGCGCAAGCTTTGCAGGTGTTTTCTGGGCCTCAACCCTCCAAGGGAGAGCCTGACAATTCTGTTCCAAGGATATTCCGAAAGTGTGTGCTACTGATAGTCTGAGACTTTGCACATTTCTCCACCAAACTAGGGAAATCTTTCAACCTGCAAGTAGCCAGATGGTGTAAGTCTTTTTGTTTTGGTGGAAATCGTCTTCTCTGCTTCCCCTTGCATCTGAATACTGTGAAGCAGCTGTTCCTCTCTCACATGTCCATTCAAAGAAACAGATGATACACTCAATCCAATTGATCAGCAAACTCCTATGCTTTGACCCTATTGTCATGCTGTTTCCTTCCCAATACCCCCCTTCCCCGCAGAAACAGGTCCATCATTCCTCATTACTCACTCAGCTAGTCACAGCAGACCTCCACTCTATAGGCTAAGCAAACCCAACATGGACAAGAGGTATGCCAGCAAGAAGATCTGAAGCCTCTCTGTGTCATTATGTTTATGCTGCTGCCGCCCTCTTGTGACGCTAAGAGGCAACAGCAATATAATAATGGGAATGTGAAAAGGGTAGAACTATGCAAATAATATCCCTTCATGCCTAATTCGGTCTGAGATGGTCCCCAGCTTCTTCTGTGATATGGCATCAACCATATGTCCTTCGGCAGGATTCTAAAGCTGCCAACCAGTCTCAGGCTAAGGATTTTGCCACTCCAAGGGCATACATAGTGAATCCACTCTCATTTAGCAGGGAGCCTAATTGCCTGCAGTCTGCCTCTATACAGAACTTGGGCGTTCGTGGGCGTTCGGGGGCTTCGAGGGCTTGCTTCCCAGGCTACTGACTGAGATTGGGTTAAGGAGCCCAGCCCAGCCCAGCCCAGCCCAGCCCAGCCCAGCCCTGGCCTGCCCTGGCCACACCAGACCAGACCAGACCAGACCAGACCAGCCACAACCTAGGCTTCTGACTCAGACCCGGCTGCATACAGCTACAGCAAAAACTCCAGGCCAGGCAGTGCCAGCCTCAGGCCAGGCCTGGGCAGACCAGACCAGACCAGACCAGCTGGTAAAACCCCAGTCCCAGCCTCAGGCCAGGCCTGGCCAGTCAACACCAGACCAGACCAGCCACCTGCTCCTCCCTTCACCTGCAACAGTAGGCATAATTCAGGACTTGGAAAGCAAAGGCCTAACACTGCCCATGTCTACCTCTTTAAAACATTAAAGGGCTCAGATTTGGCCTTCGTGTGTAGCCAACTGCACAGACATTATTCCTCTCTTGTTTTGAGACATCAACTGACATCAAAAAAACTGAAGAAAACACCATTATTCACCCTATTTTATTACCCATACAGCACACCTCCTCACAGAAGGGTGCTTGGGTATGGCTTAAGACCTCATTCTGCACTACGAAACATCACGTTTAAAGAAAAACCTTTTGAATTAATAAATGATAATAACGCTTTGCCCCGATTTCATGCACGTGAACGAGGCGAGCCACATTTGTCAAAAAAAAAAGAAACAACAGAAAACAGCTCAAATTGCTCTTCTGTTTTCCCCAAGTAAAAAAAATATCACAAAATAAAACATAAAAACGCAATGCCAGAGACTTTGACTCTTGAAGAAGACTTAAATGGCACCTTGCTGCCAAAGTAGGGATATGAATCCTTGTCCTAGCAAACACCTGTGATAGGCAAGGCCAAAAACCTTGCGTCTGAGCTAAAGCATCTACAACAGCTCCAGTACTGCAGGAGATACTATCAGCAACACACAGACCTCAGCATCATTACTCATGGGTCGTATTGCCCATAAAGGAGGATGGTCATTATATATGGAAGCATTGGTAGGCTTCTCATACGGAAGTCAGTGTGGGCCGGCAGCTTAGGTCCTGACTTCCAACCAGCCACCTGGGGAGGGGTCAAAGGGAGCAACATTTGTAGTTTTGGGACACCTTCGCAAAATAAAAAAACACTCCCAGTGCTTCTCTGTTTTTTAAAGGGAAAAATAAGGTATTGAACAAAGGTACAGAGTTGGAGGTTTTCACTTATAAAGACAATCTAAGCCACTCTTTACACCATAGGAGGGATTTGAACTCTTGCACAAGAGGACCCTCCAGCATCAAGCACGCAAGACATTGCCTCTGATCTACAGCCCCCAGCATGACCTTGCTCGTGCAGGAAACACTATCATCAACACACAGGCTGCAGCGCCATTGCCTATGAAAACCAGTGCCCATAAAAAAAGGATGGCCATGATAAAGGGAAGCTTTGACAGGTTACTCACATGGATGCTAGTGTAGGTAAGGTCCTGACTTCCAAGACACTGGAAACAAGACGATCGCCAGAAGAAAAAATTCTACATTTGTGGTGACACTGGTGCAGAAAGAAATAAATGGAATGGTTTACATTTCTTCTCTTTTTTCTCAGTTGAACAAATCTTAGTGTACAAAAGTACAACCCTAGAGTTTAAAACATTAATCATGACCTAAAGAGCCCTTGATACCATGGGCAGGACTTGAACCCTTGCTCAAGAGGTAGCAGGGCCACTAAATTATCAAGACTTTGCCACTGCGCTACAGCTCTGCATGTTTTTGTTTTGGTGCAGGAGACACTATCAGCAACATACATGCTTGAGCATCATCACCTATATAAACCATTGCCCATAAAAGAGGATGGTCATGATCCAAGGAAGCTTTGACAGCCTGTTCACATGGTAGCTAGTGTAGGTAAGGTCCTGACTTCCAAGACACTGAAAAGGAAGGGATCACCAGAAAGAACAGTGCTACTTTTGTGGTGACACTAGTGCAAAAATAAAAGAAATAAAAAAGGAACATCTTAAATTGCTCCTCTGTTTTCTCAGGTTAAAAAAAATCTTAGTGTACCAAAAAATACAATGCTAGAGGTTTTGACTCTTAATGATGTCCTAAACAATGCTAGACACCATAGGTGGGACTTGAACCCCTGCACAAGAAATACCAGCCACATTAAGTGCTTAAGACCTTGCCCCTGAGCTATGGCCACAGCTACCTTTCACTTGCTGCAGGAGACGCTATCAGCAACATACACGCCTGACCGTCATCGCCTTTAGAACCCATTGCCCATCAGAGAGGATGGCCATGATATAGGGAAGCTCTGACAGGCTACTTACACGGAAGCTAGTGTAGATAAGGTACTAACTTCCAGGCCACCAAAAGGAGACGAGCAAAAGCTCTACTTTTGAGGTGACACTAGTAGAAAAACAAAGGAATGGCTCAAAATGCTCCTCTGTTTTCTCACATAAAACATGATATCAGTAAATAAAAAAAGCTCTGGAGATTTTTTTCCCTCTTCATGATAAGCTAAATGCACCTTGGTGCCACAGGAGGGATTTGAATCCTTGACCAACAGGTGCCCATGACACCAAAGCCTCATGACTTAAACGCTGAGCTACTGCTCCTGGTAGGTTTAGTGCGGTGGAGAAGACACTATCAGGGTCATCCAGGCCTCAGTGCCACTGCATATGGGTCTCGGTGCCCATGAAAGAACAGGGCCATGCTATAGGGAAGTTTTGCCAGAGTATCAAAAGGGAAGCCTGTGTGGTCCAGTGGGTAAGTTCCTGACTTCCAACTAGACGACCAGGGTTCAAATCCTGGCAGCGGCACTCTCTGCAGGCAATGAGCCACTTGCTTCCCTGTCACACTGAGGGTATAGTATTCATGGCCTATATTTTCACTGCCACCCCACTCCCCCACCCACATTTTGTTTTTTTGGGGGGGCGGCCACTCAAATTTGGGGTTACCAATATTAACGGTGCGAGGGTGGATGAGCGTTTTCACGGGGGGTCATAGAAGGCTCAGAACGATGCATTGAGTTTAAATTTGGGGTACCCCTTAGATTTTCATTGTCACTCCACACACAGGGGCATCCCAAAAATGGCTAGGGATAAGGGAGTGGTGTCCGGGGACAAGGTCCTGCCTTTTTTTATTGCCCAACACAAGGGGCCACCACACAGTCCAACTACGGTTCTGGTATTGAAAGAGGGGATAAAGAAAAAATTGATGGGATGGGTGGAGGGACGGGGCACCCCATGATTTTATTGCCCACTGCTGGGCATCTAAAAAGGTCTCCTGCCATGGTTGAAATGAAAGCAGTTACATGAGGTACTGAAGGAAGGGTTTCTCTTAGTTGGTTTATTGCCTAACCGCCACCCCTTTGGGGTAAACCCACCAAACAGTGATTTATTTAACACTGTTGAAAGGGCCCTATGCGGATTAGAAAAAATCTGGCACGTGTTTGCAATTTCTGGGGCAGTTCACACTCATTTTTTATGGACTCAGCACAAGAGGCAACTGATGTGGTGGTACTGAAAAGGGTTATATGATGTGCAAAAGACTTGCTTACGGTGACACTTGGTGGAGTGGTGAACTGAGCACGGTTGAGATACTCACAGAGAGAGGGTAAAGAGGGGCAAGAGCATGAGCAGAGATGCTGATCTTAGCACACAGGAGCTCTAATATTTGGCAAGTTAAAGGGGTCGGCAGATTAGACGAATGAGGCAGGGAGAGGGTACCTGTGACAAATGGATAGAGGGGACATGGAGAGTAATCATGGCGTGCAAAAAGTTAGCCGCGCATGGGCTGGCAGCATCTGTAGTGTTGGCCAAGTTATTTCTGCTCTACAGATTGGCTATATGATCTACAGAGGGAAAAGCCAGGCTTACCGTGAGGAGGATCATGGATGTGTCTATTGATGAAGCGTAGTCTGGGTGTGCAGAAAGGTGGTCCACAGAGTGGTAACTGCCTGGAACACTGAAAATTGGGCATCCAACATGCCACTGGGGAATGAACAGAGGCAGAAGCATCTGATTTACTGAGAGGGTGTAAATATAGGGTGAGAGGAAGGGTGTCTGTGGTGACTGAAAGTGTTGAAAACAGGTTGATAGGGCAGCAATCTTTGGGGCACTAGGAGGGAACATTTGAAGGGGCAAATAGACGGGGTTGAGGGGATCAAGTGGTGAAAACAGGTGTCAAAGGCACATACGTAAGGGGCACCTGGTCCCGCAATATAAGGGATAAATGTCTCTGCTAGAGTTAGTTGCCCCTCCCTGACAATCTTTTGCCCAGCCTGGCTCCATCTGTATTTTTCTCTCCACCCTCTTTCTATATTCTAGATGACTGGCGCAAGCTTTGCAGGTGTTTTCTGGGCCTCAACCCTCCAAGGAAGAGCCTGACAATTCTGTTCCAAGGATATTCCGAAAGTGTGTGCTACTGATAGTCTGAGACTTTGCACATTTCTCCACCAAACTAGGGAAATCTTTCAACCTGCAAGTAGCCCGATGGTGTAAGTCTTTTTGTTTTGATGGAAATCGTCTTCTCTGCTTCCCCTTGCATCTGAATACTGTGAAGCAGCTGTTCCTCTCTCACATGTCCATTCAAAGAAACAGATGATACACTCAATCCAATTGATCAGCAAACTCCTATGCTTTGACCCTATTGTCATGCTGTTTCCTTCCCAATACCCCCCTTCCCCGCAGAAACAGGTCCATCATTCCTCATTACTCACTCAGCTAGTCACAGCAGACCTCCACTCTATAGGCTAAGCAAACCCAACATGGACAAGAGGTATGCCAGCAAGAAGATCTGAAGCCTCTCTGTGTCATTATGTTTATGCTGCTGCCGCCCTCTTGTGACGCTAAGAGGCAACAGCAATATAATAATGGGAATGTGAAAAGGGTAGAACTATGCAAATAATATCCCTTCATGCCTAATTCGGTCTGAGATGGTCCCCAGCTTCTTCTGTGATATGGCATCAACCATATGTCCTTCGGCAGGATTCTAAAGCTGCCAACCAGTCTCAGGCTAAGGATTTTGCCACTCCAAGGGCATACATAGTGAATCCACTCTCATTTAGCAGGGAGCCTAATTGCCTGCAGTCTGCCTCTATACAGAACTTGGGCGTTCGTGGGTGTTCGGGGGCATCGAGGGCTTGCTTCCCAGGCTACTGACTGAGATTGGGTTAAGGAGCCCAGCCCAGCCCAGCCCAGCCCAGCCCAGCCCAGCCCAGCCCTGGCCTGGCCTGGCCACACCAGACCAGACCAGACCAGACACAACCTAGGCTTCTGATTCAGACCGGGCTGCATACAGCTACAGCAAAAACTCCAGGCCAGGCAGTGCCAGCCTCAGGCCAGGCCTGGGCAGACCAGACCAGACCAGACCAGCTGGTAAAACCCCAGTCCCAGCCTCAGGCCAGGCCTGGCCAGTCAACACCAGACCAGACCAGCCACCTGCTCCTCCCTTCACCTGCAACAGTAGGCATAATTCAGGACTTGGAAAGCAAAGGCCTAACACTGCCCATGTCTACCTCTTTAAAACATTAAAGGGCTCAGATTTGACCTTCGTGTGTAGCCAACTGCACAGACATTATTCCTCTCTTGTTTTGAGACATCAACTGACATCAAAAAAACTGAAGAAAACACCATTATTCACCCTATTTTATTACCCATACAGCACACCTCCTCACAGAAGGGTGCTTGGGTATGGCTTAAGACCTCATTCTGCACTACGAAACATCACGTTTAAAGAAAAACCTTTTGAATTAATAAATGATAATAACGCTTTGCCCCGATTTCATGCACGTGAACGAGGCGAGCCACATTTGTCAAAAAAAAAAGAAACAACAGAAAACAGCTCAAATTGCTCTTCTGTTTTCCCCAAGTAAAAAAAATATCACAAAATAAAACATAAAAACGCAATGCCAGAGACTTTGACTCTTGAAGAAGACTTAAATGGCACCTTGCTGCCAAAGTAGGGATATGAATCCTTGTCCTAGCAAACACCTGTGATAGGCAAGGCCAAAAACCTTGCGTCTGAGCTAAAGCATCTACAACAGCTCCTGTACTGCAGGAGATACTATCAGCAACACACAGACCTCAGCATCATTACTCATGGGTCGTATTGCCCATAAAGGAGGATGGTCATTATATATGGAAGCATTGGTAGGCTTCTCATACGGAAGTCAGTGTGGGCCGGCAGCTTAGGTCCTGACTTCCAACCAGGCACCTGGGGAGGGGTCAAAGGGAGCAACATTTGTAGTTTTGGGACACCTTCGCAAAATAAAAAAACACTCCCAGTGCTTCTCTGTTTTTTAAAGGGAAAAATAAGGTATTGAACAAAGGTACAGAGTTGGAGGTTTTCACTTATAAAGACAATCTAAGCCACTCTTTACACCATAGGAGGGATTTGATCTCTTGCACAAGAGGACCCTCCAGCATCAAGCACGCAAGACATTGCCTCTGATCTACAGCCCCCAGCATGACCTTGCTCGTGCAGGAAACACTATCATCAACACACAGGCTGCAGCGCCATTGCCTATGAAAACCAGTGCCCATAAAAAAAGGATGGCCATGATAAAGGGAAGCTTTGACAGGTTACTCACATGGATGCTAGTGTAGGTAAGGTCCTGACTTCCAAGACACTGGAAACAAGAGGATCGCCAGAAGAAAAAATTCTACATTTGTGGTGACACTGGTGCAGAAAGAAATAAATGGAATGGTTTACATTTCTTCTCTTTTTTCTCAGTTGAACAAATCTTAGTGTACAAAAGTACAACCCTAGAGTTTAAAACATTAATCATGACCTAAAGAGCCCTTGATACCATGGGCAGGACTTGTACCCTTGCACAAGAGGTAGCAGGGCCACTAAATTATCAAGACTTTGCCACTGCGCTACAGCTCTGCATGTTTTTGTTTTGGTGCAGGAGACACTATCAGCAACATACATGCTTGAGCATCATCACCTATATAAACCATTGCCCATAAAAGAGGATGGTCATGATCCAAGGAAGCTTTGACAGCCTGTTCACATGGTAGCTAGTGTAGGTAAGGTCCTGACTTCCAAGACACTGAAAAGGAAGGGATCACCAGAAAGAACAGTGCTACTTTTGTGGTGACACTAGTGCAAAAATAAAAGAAATAAAAAAGGAACATCTTAAATTGCTCCTCTGTTTTCTCAGGTTAAAAAAAATCTTAGTGTACCAAAAAAACAATGCTAGAGGTTTTGACTCTTAATGATGTCCTAAACAATGCTAGACACCATAGGTGGGACTTGAACCACTGCACAAGAAATACCAGCCACATTAAGTGCTCAAGACCTTGCCCCTGAGCTATGGCCACAGCTACCTTTCACTTGCTGCAGGAGACGCTATCAGCAACATACACGCCTGACCGTCATCGCCTTTAGAACCCATTGCCCATCAGAGAGGATGGCCATGATATAGGGAAGCTCTGACAGGCTACTTACACGGAAGCTAGTGTAGATAAGGTACTAACTTCCAGGCCACCAAAAGGAGACGAGCAAAAGCTCTACTTTTGAGGTGACACTAGTAGAAAAACAAAGGAATGGCTCAAAATGCTCCTCTGTTTTCTCACATAAAACATGATATCAGTAAATAAAAAAAGCTCTGGAGATTTTGTTCCCTCTTCATGATAAGCTAAATGCACCTTGGTGCCACAGGAGGGATTTGAATCCTTGACCAACAGGTGCCCATGACACCAAAGCCTCAAGACTTAAACGCTGAGCTACTGCTCCTGGTAGGTTTAGTGTGGTGGAGAAGACACTATCAGGGTCATCCAGGCCTCAGTGCCACTGCATATGGGTCTCGGTGCCCATGAAAGAACAGGGCCATGCTATAGGGAAGTTTTGCCAGAGTATCAAAAGGGAAGACTGTGTGGTCCAGTGGGTAAGTTCCTGACTTCCAACTAGACGACCAGGGTTCAAATCCTGGCAGCGGCACTCTCTGCAGGCAATGAGCCACTTGCTTCCCTGTCTCACTGAGGGTATAGTATTCATGGCCTATATTTTCACTGCCACCCCACTCCCCCACCCACATTTTGTTTTTTTGGGGGGGCGGCCACTCAAATTTGGGGTTACCAATATTAACGGTGCGAGGGTGGATGAGCGTTTTCACGGGGGGGTCATAGAAGGCTCAGAACGATGCATTGAGTTTAAATTTGGGGTACCCCTTAGATTTTCATTGTCACTCCACACACAGGGGCATCCCAAAAATGGCTAGGGATAAGGGAGTGGTGTCCGGGGACAAGGTCCTGCCTTTTTTTATTGCCCAACACAAGGGGCCACCACACAGTCCAACTACGGTTCTGGTATTGAAAGAGGGGATAAAGAAAAAATTGATGGGATGGGTGGAGGGACGGGGCACCCCATGATTTTATTGCCCACTGCTGGGCATCTAAAAAGGTCTCCTGCCATGGTTGAAATGAAAGCAGTTACATGAGGTACTGAAGGAAGGGTTTCTCTTAGTTGGTTTATTGCCTAACCGCCACCCCTTTGGGGTAAACCCACCAAACAGTGATTTATTTAACACTGTTGAAAGGGCCCTATGCGGATTAGAAAAAATCTGGCACGTGTTTGCAATTTCTGGGGCAGTTCACACTCATTTTTTATGGACTCAGCACAAGAGGCAACTGATGTGGTGGTACTGAAAAGGGTTATATGATGTGCAAAAGACTTGCTTACGGTGACACTTGGTGGAGTGGTGAACTGAGCACGGTTGAGATATTCACAGAGAGAGGGTAAAGAGGGGCAAGAGCATGAGCAGAGATGCTGATCTTAGCACACAGGAGCTCTAATATTTGGCAAGTTAAAGGGGTCGGCAGATTAGACGAATGAGGCAGGGAGAGGGTACCTGTGACAAATGGATAGAGGGGACATGGAGAGTAATCATGGCGTGCAAAAAGTTAGCCGCGCATGGGCTGGCAGCATCTGTAGTGTTGGCCAAGTTATTTCTGCTCTACAGATTGGCTATATGATCTACAGAGGGAAAAGCCAGGCTTACCGTGAGGAGGATCATGGATGTGTCTATTGATGAAGCGTAGTCTGGGTGTGCAGAAAGGTGGTCCACAGAGTGGTAACTGCCTGGAACACTGAAAATTGGGCATCCAACATGCCACTGGGGAATGAACAGAGGCAGAAGCATCTGATTTACTGAGAGGGTGTAAATATAGGGTGAGAGGAAGGGTGTCTGTGGTGACTGAAAGTGTTGAAAACAGGTTGATAGGGCAGCAATCTTTGGGGCACTAGGAGGGAACATTTGAAGGGGCAAATAGACGGGGTTGAGGGGATCAAGTGGTGAAAACAGGTGTCAAAGGCACATACGTAAGGGGCACCTGGTCCCGCAATATAAGGGATAAATGTCTCTGCTAGAGTTAGTTGCCCCTCCCTGACAATCTTTTGCCCAGCCTGGCTCCATCTGTATTTTTCTCTCCACCCTCTTTCTATATTCTAGATGACTGGCGCAAGCTTTGCAGGTGTTTTCTGGGCCTCAACCCTCCAAGGGAGAGCCTGACAATTCTGTTCCAAGGATATTCCGAAAGTGTGTGCTACTGATAGTCTGAGACTTTGCACATTTCTCCACCAAACTAGGGAAATCTTTCAACCTGCAAGTAGCCCGATGGTGTAAGTCTTTTTGTTTTGGTGGAAATCGTCTTCTCTGCTTCCCCTTGCATCTGAATACTGTGAAGCAGCTGTTCCTCTCTCACATGTCCATTCAAAGAAACAGATGATACACTCAATCCAATTGATCAGCAAACTCCTATGCTTTGACCCTATTGTCATGCTGTTTCCTTCCCAATACCCCCCTTCCCCGCAGAAACAGGTCCATCATTCCTCATTACTCACTCAGCTAGTCACAGCAGACCTCCACTCTATAGGCTAAGCAAACCCAACATGGACAAGAGGTATGCCAGCAAGAAGATCTGAAGCCTCTCTGTGTCATTATGTTTATGCTGCTGCCGCCCTCTTGTGACGCTAAGAGGCAACAGCAATATAATAATGGGAATGTGAAAAGGGTAGAACTATGCAAATAATATCCCTTCATGCCTAATTCGGTCTGAGATGGTCCCCAGCTTCTTCTGTGATATGGCATCAACCATATGTCCTTCGGCAGGATTCTAAAGCTGCCAACCAGTCTCAGGCTAAGGATTTTGCCACTCCAAGGGCATACATAGTGAATCCACTCTCATTTAGCAGGGAGCCTAATTGCCTGCAGTCTGCCTCTATACAGAACTTGGGCGTTCGTGGGTGTTCGGGGGCTTCGAGGGCTTGCTTCCCAGGCTACTGACTGAGATTGGGTTAAGGAGCCCAGCCCAGCCCAGCCCAGCCCAGCCCAGCCCAGCCCAGCCCTGGCCTGGCCTGGCCACACCAGACCAGACCAGACCAGACCAGACCAGCCACAACCTAGGCTTCTGACTCAGACCCGGCTGCATACAGCTACAGCAAAAACTCCAGGCCAGGCAGTGCCAGCCTCAGGCCAGGCCTGGGCAGACCAGACCAGACCAGACCAGCTGGTAAAACCCCAGTCCCAGCCTCAGGCCAGGCCTGGCCAGTCAACACCAGACCAGACCAGCCACCTGCTCCTCCCTTCACCTGCAACAGTAGGCATAATTCAGGACTTGGAAAGCAAAGGCCTAACACTGCCCATGTCTACCTCTTTAAAACATTAAAGGGCTCAGATTTGACCTTCGTGTGTAGCCAACTGCACAGACATTATTCCTCTCTTGTTTTGAGACATCAACTGACATCAAAAAAACTGAAGAAAACACCATTATTCACCCTATTTTATTACCCATACAGCACACCTCCTCACAGAAGGGTGCTTGGGTATGGCTTAAGACCTCATTCTGCACTACGAAACATCACGTTTAAAGAAAAACCTTTTGAATTAATAAATGATAATAACGCTTTGCCCCGATTTCATGCACGTGAACGAGGCGAGCCACATTTGTCAAAAAAAAAAGAAACAACAGAAAACAGCTCAAATTGCTCTTCTGTTTTCCCCAAGTAAAAAAAATATCACAAAATAAAACATAAAAACGCAATGCCAGAGACTTTGACTCTTGAAGAAGACTTAAATGGCACCTTGCTGCCAAAGTAGGGATATGAATCCTTGTCCTAGCAAACACCTGTGATAGGCAAGGCCAAAAACCTTGCGTCTGAGCTAAAGCATCTACAACAGCTCCAGTACTGCAGGAGATACTATCAGCAACACACAGACCTCAGCATCATTACTCATGGGTCGTATTGCCCATAAAGGAGGATGGTCATTATATATGGAAGCATTGGTAGGCTTCTCATACGGAAGTCAGTGTGGGCCGGCAGCTTAGGTCCTGACTTCCAACCAGCCACCTGGGGAGGGGTCAAAGGGAGCAACATTTGTAGTTTTGGGACACCTTCGCAAAATAAAAAAACACTCCCAGTGCTTCTCTGTTTTTTAAAGGGAAAAATAAGGTATTGAACAAAGGTACAGAGTTGGAGGTTTTCACTTATAAAGACAATCTAAGCCACTCTTTACACCATAGGAGGGATTTGAACTCTTGCACAAGAGGACCCTCCAGCATCAAGCACGCAAGACATTGCCTCTGATCTACAGCCCCCAGCATGACCTTGCTCGTGCAGGAAACACTATCATCAACACACAGGCTGCAGCGCCATTGCCTATGAAAACCAGTGCCCATAAAAAAAGGATGGCCATGATAAAGGGAAGCTTTGACAGGTTACTCACATGGATGCTAGTGTAGGTAAGGTCCTGACTTCCAAGACACTGGAAACAAGAGGATCGCCAGAAGAAAAAATTCTACATTTGTGGTGACACTGGTGCAGAAAGAAATAAATGGAATGGTTTACATTTCTTCTCTTTTTTCTCAGTTGAACAAATCTTAGTGTACAAAAGTACAACCCTAGAGTTTAAAACATTAATCATGACCTAAAGAGCCCTTGATACCATGGGCAGGACTTGTACCCTTGCACAAGAGGTAGCAGGGCCACTAAATTATCAAGACTTTGCCACTGCGCTACAGCTCTGCATGTTTTTGTTTTGGTGCAGGAGACACTATCAGCAACATACATGCTTGAGCATCATCACCTATATAAACCATTGCCCATAAAAGAGGATGGTCATGATCCAAGGAAGCTTTGACAGCCTGTTCACATGGTAGCTAGTGTAGGTAAGGTCCTGACTTCCAAGACACTGAAAAGGAAGGGATCACCAGAAAGAACAGTGCTACTTTTGTGGTGACACTAGAGCAAAAATAAAAGAAATAAAAAAGGAACATCTTAAATTGCTCCTCTGTTTTCTCAGGTTAAAAAAAATCTTAGTGTACCAAAAATACAATGATAGAAGTTTTGACTCTTAATGATGTCCTAAACAATGCTAGACACCATAGGTGGGACTTGAACCACTGCACAAGAAATACCAGCCACATTAAGTGCTCAAGACCTTGCCCCTGAGCTATGGCCACAGCTACCTTTCACTTGCTGCAGGAGACGCTATTAGCAACATACACGCCTGACCGTCATCGCCTTTAGAACCCATTGCCCATCAGAGAGGATGGCCATGATATAGGGAAGCTCTGACAGGCTACTTACACGGAAGCTAGTGTAGATAAGGTACTAACTTCCAGGCCACCAAAAGGAGACGAGCAAAAGCTCTACTTTTGAGGTGACACTAGTAGAAAAACAAAGGAATGGCTCAAAATGCTCCTCTGTTTTCTCACATAAAACATGATATCAGTAAATAAAAAAAGCTCTGGAGATTTTTTTCCCTCTTCATGATAAGCTAAATGCACCTTGGTGCCACAGGAGGGATTTGAATCCTTGACCAACAGGTGCCCATGACACCAAAGCCTCAAGACTTAAACGCTGAGCTACTGCTCCTGGTAGGTTTAGTGTGGTGGAGAAGACACTATCAGGGTCATCCAGGCCTCAGTGCCACTGCATATGGGTCTCGGTGCCCATGAAAGAACAGGGCCATGCTATAGGGAAGTTTTGCCAGAGTATCAAAAGGGAAGCCTGTGTGGTCCAGTGGGTAAGTTCCTGACTTCCAACTAGACGACCAGGGTTCAAATCCTGGCAGCGGCACTCTCTGCAGGCAATGAGCCACTTGCTTCCCTGTCACACTGAGGGTATAGTATTCATGGCCTATATTTTCACTGCCACCCCACTCCCCCACCCACATTTTGTTTTTTTGGGGGGGCGGCCACTCAAATTTGGGGTTACCAATATTAACGGTGCGAGGGTGGATGAGCGTTTTCACGGGGGGGTCATAGAAGGCTCAGAACGATGCATTGAGTTTAAATTTGGGGTACCCCTTAGATTTTCATTGTCACTCCACACACAGGGGCATCCCAAAAATGGATAGGGATAAGGGAGTGGTGTCCGGGGACAAGGTCCTGCCTTTTTTTATTGCCCAACACAAGGGGCCACCACACAGTCCAACTACGGTTCTGGTATTGAAAGAGGGGATAAAGAAAAAATTGATGGGATGGGTGGAGGGACGGGGCACCCCATGATTTTATTGCCCACTGCTGGGCATCTAAAAAGGTCTCCTGCCATGGTTGAAATGAAAGCAGTTACATGAGGTACTGAAGGAAGGGTTTCTCTTAGTTGGTTTATTGCCTAACCGCCACCCCTTTGGGGTAAACCCACCAAACAGTGATTTATTTAACACTGTTGAAAGGGCCCTATGCGGATTAGAAAAAATCTGGCACGTGTTTGCAATTTCTGGGGCAGTTCACACTCATTTTTTATGGACTCAGCACAAGAGGCAACTGATGTGGTGGTACTGAAAAGGGTTATATGATGTGCAAAAGACTTGCTTACGGTGACACTTGGTGGAGTGGTGAACTGAGCACGGTTGAGATACTCACAGAGAGAGGGTAAAGAGGGGCAAGAGCATGAGCAGAGATGCTGATCTTAGCACACAGGAGCTCTAATATTTGGCAAGTTAAAGGGGTCGGCAGATTAGACGAATGAGGCAGGGAGAGGGTACCTGTGACAAATGGATAGAGGGGACATGGAGAGTAATCATGGCGTGCAAAAAGTTAGCCGCGCATGGGCTGGCAGCATCTGTAGTGTTGGCCAAGTTATTTCTGCTCTACAGATTGGCTATATGATCTACAGAGGGAAAAGCCAGGCTTACCGTGAGGAGGATCATGGATGTGTCTATTGATGAAGCGTAGTCTGGGTGTGCAGAAAGGTGGTCCACAGAGTGGTAACTGCCTGGAACACTGAAAATTGGGCATCCAACATGCCACTGGGGAATGAACAGAGGCAGAAGCATCTGATTTACTGAGAGGGTGTAAATATAGGGTGAGAGGAAGGGTGTCTGTGGTGACTGAAAGTGTTGAAAACAGGTTGATAGGGCAGCAATCTTTGGGGCACTAGGAGGGAACATTTGAAGGGGCAAATAGACGGGGTTGAGGGGATCAAGTGGTGAAAACAGGTGTCAAAGGCACATACGTAAGGGGCACCTGGTCCCGCAATATAAGGGATAAATGTCTCTGCTAGAGTTAGTTGCCCCTCCCTGACAATCTTTTGCCCAGCCTGGCTCCATCTGTATTTTTCTCTCCACCCTCTTTCTATATTCTAGATGACTGGCGCAAGCTTTGCAGGTGTTTTCTGGGCCTCAACCCTCCAAGGGAGAGCCTGACAATTCTGTTCCAAGGATATTCCGAAAGTGTGTGCTACTGATAGTCTGAGACTTTGCACATTTCTCCACCAAACTAGGGAAATCTTTCAACCTGCAAGTAGCCCGATGGTGTAAGTCTTTTTGTTTTGGTGGAAATCGTCTTCTCTGCTTCCCCTTGCATCTGAATACTGTGAAGCAGCTGTTCCTCTCTCACATGTCCATTCAAAGAAACAGATGATACACTCAATCCAATTGATCAGCAAACTCCTATGCTTTGACCCTATTGTCATGCTGTTTCCTTCCCAATACCCCCCTTCCCCGCAGAAACAGGTCCATCATTCCTCATTACTCACTCAGCTAGTCACAGCAGACCTCCACTCTATAGGCTAAGCAAACCCAACATGGACAAGAGGTATGCCAGCAAGAAGATCTGAAGCCTCTCTGTGTCATTATGTTTATGCTGCTGCCGCCCTCTTGTGACGCTAAGAGGCAACAGCAATATAATAATGGGAATGTGAAAAGGGTAGAACTATGCAAATAATATCCCTTCATGCCTAATTCGGTCTGAGATGGTCCCCAGCTTCTTCTGTGATATGGCATCAACCATATGTCCTTCGGCAGGATTCTAAAGCTGCCAACCAGTCTCAGGCTAAGGATTTTGCCACTCCAAGGGCATACATAGTGAATCCACTCTCATTTAGCAGGGAGCCTAATTGCCTGCAGTCTGCCTCTATACAGAACTTGGGCGTTCGTGGGTGTTCGGGGGCTTCGAGGGCTTGCTTCCCAGGCTACTGACTGAGATTGGGTTAAGGAGCCCAGCCCAGCCCAGCCCAGCCCAGCCCAGCCCAGCCCAGCCCTGGCCTGGCCTGGCCACACCAGACCAGACCAGACCAGACCAGCCACAACCTAGGCTTCTGACTCAGACCCGGCTGCATACAGCTACAGCAAAAACTCCAGGCCAGGCAGTGCCAGCCTCAGGCCAGGCCTGGGCAGACCAGACCAGACCAGACCAGCTGGTAAAACCCCAGTCCCAGCCTCAGGCCAGGCCTGGCCAGTCAACACCAGACCAGACCAGCCACCTGCTCCTCCCTTCACCTGCAACAGTAGGCATAATTCAGGACTTGGAAAGCAAAGGCCTAACACTGCCCATGTCTACCTCTTTAAAACATTAAAGGGCTCAGATTTGACCTTCGTGTGTAGCCAACTGCACAGACATTATTCCTCTCTTGTTTTGAGACATCAACTGACATCAAAAAAACTGAAGAAAACACCATTATTCACCCTATTTTATTACCCATACAGCACACCTCCTCACAGAAGGGTGCTTGGGTATGGCTTAAGACCTCATTCTGCACTACGAAACATCACGTTTAAAGAAAAACCTTTTGAATTAATAAATGATAATAACGCTTTGCCCCGATTTCATGCACGTGAACGAGGCGAGCCACATTTGTCAAAAAAAAAAGAAACAACAGAAAACAGCTCAAATTGCTCTTCTGTTTTCCCCAAGTAAAAAAAATATCACAAAATAAAACATAAAAACGCAATGCCAGAGACTTTGACTCTTGAAGAAGACTTAAATGGCACCTTGCTGCCAAAGTAGGGATATGAATCCTTGTCCTAGCAAACACCTGTGATAGGCAAGGCCAAAAACCTTGCGTCTGAGCTAAAGCATCTACAACAGCTCCAGTACTGCAGGAGATACTATCAGCAACACACAGACCTCAGCATCATTACTCATGGGTCGTATTGCCCATAAAGGAGGATGGTCATTATATATGGAAGCATTGGTAGGCTTCTCATACGGAAGTCAGTGTGGGCCGGCAGCTTAGGTCCTGACTTCCAACCAGCCACCTGGGGAGGGGTCAAAGGGAGCAACATTTGTAGTTTTGGGACACCTTCGCAAAATAAAAAAACACTCCCAGTGCTTCTCTGTTTTTTAAAGGGAAAAATAAGGTATTGAACAAAGGTACAGAGTTGGAGGTTTTCACTTATAAAGACAATCTAAGCCACTCTTTACACCATAGGAGGGATTTGAACTCTTGCACAAGAGGACCCTCCAGCATCAAGCACGCAAGACATTGCCTCTGATCTACAGCCCCCAGCATGACCTTGCTCGTGCAGGAAACACTATCATCAACACACAGGCTGCAGCGCCATTGCCTATGAAAACCAGTGCCCATAAAAAAAGGATGGCCATGATAAAGGGAAGCTTTGACAGGTTACTCACATGGATGCTAGTGTAGGTAAGGTCCTGACTTCCAAGACACTGGAAACAAGACGATCGCCAGAAGAAAAAATTCTACATTTGTGGTGACACTGGTGCAGAAAGAAATAAATGGAATGGTTTACATTTCTTCTCTTTTTTCTCAGTTGAACAAATCTTAGTGTACAAAAGTACAACCCTAGAGTTTAAAACATTAATCATGACCTAAAGAGCCCTTGATACCATGGGCAGGACTTGAACCCTTGCTCAAGAGGTAGCAGGGCCACTAAATTATCAAGACTTTGCCACTGCGCTACAGCTCTGCATGTTTTTGTTTTGGTGCAGGAGACACTAACAGCAACATACATGCTTGAGCATCATCACCTATATAAACCATTGCCCATAAAAGAGGATGGTCATGATCCAAGGAAGCTTTGACAGCCTGTTCACATGGTAGCTAGTGTAGGTAAGGTCCTGACTTCCAAGACACTGAAAAGGAAGGGATCACCAGAAAGAACAGTGCTACTTTTGTGGTGACACTAGTGCAGAAATAAAAAAGGAACATCTTAAATTGCTCCTCTGTTTTCTCAGGTTAAAAAAAATCTTAGTGTACCAAAAAATACAATGCTAGAGGTTTTGACTCTTAATGATGTCCTAAACAATGCTAGACACCATAGGTGGGACTTGAACCCCTGCACAAGAAATACCAGCCACATTAAGTGCTCAAGACCTTGCCCCTGAGCTATGGCCACAGCTACCTTTCACTTGCTGCAGGAGACGCTATCAGCAACATACACGCCTGACCGTCATCGCCTTTAGAACCCATTGCCCATCAGAGAGGATGGCCATGATATAGGGAAGCTCTGACAGGCTACTTACACGGAAGCTAGTGTAGATAAGGTACTAACTTCCAGGCCACCAAAAGGAGACGAGCAAAAGCTCTACTTTTGAGGTGACACTAGTAGAAAAACAAAGGAATGGCTCAAAATGCTCCTCTGTTTTCTCACATAAAACATGATATCAGTAAATAAAAAAAGCTCTGGAGATTTTTTTCCCTCTTCATGATAAGCCAAATGCACCTTGGTGCCACAGGAGGGATTTGAATCCTTGACCAACAGGTGCCCATGACACCAAAGCCTCAAGACTTAAACGCTGAGCTACTGCTCCTGGTAGGTTTAGTGCGGTGGAGAAGACACTATCAGGGTCATCCAGGCCTCAGTGCCACTGCATATGGGTCTCGGTGCCCATGAAAGAACAGGGCCATGCTATAGGGAAGTTTTGCCAGAGTATCAAAAAGGAAGCCTGTGTGGTCCAGTGGGTAAGTTCCTGACTTCCAACTAGACAACCAGGGTTCAAATCCTGGCAGCGGCACTCTCTGCAGGCAATGAGCTACTTGCTTCCCTGACACACTGAGGGTATAGTATTCATGGCCTATATTTTCACTGCCACCCCACTCCCCCACCCACATTTTGTTTTTTTGGGGGGGCCGCCACTCAAATTTGGGGTTACCAATATTAACGGTGCGAGGGTGGATGAGCGTTTTCACGGGGGGGTCATAGAAGGCTCAGAACGATGCATTGAGTTTAAATTTGGGGTACCCCTTAGATTTTCATTGTCACTCCACACACAGGGGCATCCCAAAAATGGATAGGGATAAGGGAGTGGTGTCCGGGGACAAGGTCCTGCCTTTTTTTATTGCCCAACACAAGGGGCCACCACACAGTCCAACTACGGTTCTGGTATTGAAAGAGGGGATAAAGAAAAAATTGATGGGATGGGTGGAGGGACGGGGCACCCCATGATTTTATTGCCCACTGCTGGGCATCTAAAAAGGTCTCCTGCCATGGTTGAAATGAAAGCAGTTACATGAGGTACTGAAGGAAGGGTTTCTCTTAGTTGGTTTATTGCCTAACCGCCACCCCTTTGGGGTAAACCCACCAAACAGTGATTTATTTAACACTGTTGAAAGGGCCCTATGCGGATTAGAAAAAATCTGGCATGTGTTTGCAATTTCTGGGGCAGTTCACACTCATTTTTTATGGACTCAGCACAAGAGGCAACTGATGTGGTGGTACTGAAAAGGGTTATATGATGTGCAAAAGACTTGCTTACGGTGACACTTGGTGGAGTGGTGAACTGAGCAGGGTTGAGATACTCACAGAGAGAGGGTAAAGAGGGGCAAGAGCATGAGCAGAGATGCTGATCTTAGCACACAGGAGCTCTAATATTTGGCAAGTTAAAGGGGTCGGCAGATTAGACGAATGAGGCAGGGAGAGGGTACCTGTGACAAATGGATAGAGGGGACATGGAGAGTAATCATGGCGTGCAAAAAGTTAGCCGCGCATGGGCTGGCAGCATCTGTAGTGTTGGCCAAGTTATTTCTGCTCTACAGATTGGCTATATGATCTACAGAGGGAAAAGCCAGGCTTACTGTGAGGAGGATCATGGATGTGTCTATTGATGAAGCGTAGTCTGGGTGTGCAGAAAGGTGGTCCACAGAGTGGTAACTGCCTGGAACACTGAAAATTGGGCATCCAACATGCCACTGGGGAATGAACAGAGGCAGAAGCATCTGATTTACTGAGAGGGTGTAAATATAGGGTGAGAGGAAGGGTGTCTGTGGTGACTGAAAGTGTTGAAAACAGGTTGATAGGGCAGCAATCTTTGGGGCACTAGGAGGGAACATTTGAAGGGGCAAATAGACGGGGTTGAGGGGATCAAGTGGTGAAAACAGGTGTCAAAGGCACATACGTAAGGGGCACCTGGTCCCGCAATATAAGGGATAAATGTCTCTGCCAGAGTTAGTTGCCCCTCCCTGACAATCTTTTGCCCAGCCTGGCTCCATCTGTATTTTTCTCTCCACCCTCTTTCTATATTCTAGATGACTGGCGCAAGCTTTGCAGGTGTTTTCTGGGCCTCAACCCTCCAAGGGAGAGCCTGACAATTCTGTTCCAAGGATATTCCGAAAGTGTGTGCTACTGATAGTCTGAGACTTTGCACATTTCTCCACCAAACTAGGGAAATCTTTCAACCTGCAAGTAGCCCGATGGTGTAAGTCTTTTTGTTTTGGTGGAAATCGTCTTCTCTGCTTCCCCTTGCATCTGAATACTGTGAAGCAGCTGTTCCTCTCTCACATGTCCATTCAAAGAAACAGATGATACACTCAATCCAATTGATCAGCAAACTCCTATGCTTTGACCCTATTGTCATGCTGTTTCCTTCCCAATACCCCCCTTCCCCGCAGAAACAGGTCCATCATTCCTCATTACTCACTCAGCTAGTCACAGCAGACCTCCACTCTATAGGCTAAGCAAACCCAACATGGACAAGAGGTATGCCAGCAAGAAGATCTGAAGCCTCTCTGTGTCATTATGTTTATGCTGCTGCCGCCCTCTTGTGACGCTAAGAGGCAACAGCAATATAATAATGGGAATGTGAAAAGGGTAGAACTATGCAAATAATATCCCTTCATGCCTAATTCGGTCTGAGATGGTCCCCAGCTTCTTCTGTGATATGGCATCAACCATATGTCCTTCGGCAGGATTCTAAAGCTGCCAACCAGTCTCAGGCTAAGGATTTTGCCACTCCAAGGGCATACATAGTGAATCCACTCTCATTTAGCAGGGAGCCTAATTGCCTGCAGTCTGCCTCTATACAGAACTTGGGCGTTCGTGGGCGTTCGGGGGCTTCGAGGGCTTGCTTCCCAGGCTACTGACTGAGATTGGGTTAAGGAGCCCAGCCCAGACCAGCCCAGCCCAGCCCAGCCCAGCCCAGCCCTGGCCTGGCCTGGCCACACCAGACCAGACCAGACCAGACCAGACCAGCCACAACCTAGGCTTCTGACTCACACCGGGCTGCATACAGCTACAGCAAAAACTCCAGGCCAGGCAGTGCCAGCCTCAGGCCAGGCCTGGGCAGACCAGACCAGACCAGACCAGCTGGTAAAACCCCAGTCCCAGCCTCAGGCCAGGCCTGGCCAGTCAACACCAGACCAGACCAGCCACGTGCTCCTCCCTTCACCTGCAACAGTAGGCATAATTCAGGACTTGGAAAGCAAAGGCCTAACACTGCCCATGTCTACCTCTTTAAAACATTAAAGGGCTCAGATTTGACCTTCGTGTGTAGCCAACTGCACAGACATTATTCCTCTCTTGTTTTGAGACATCAACTGACATCAAAAAAACTGAAGAAAACACCATTATTCACCCTATTTTATTACCCATACAGCACACCTCCTCACAGAAGGGTGCTTGGGTATGGCTTAAGACCTCATTCTGCACTACGAAACATCACGTTTAAAGAAAAACCTTTTGAATTAATAAATGATAATAACACTTTGCCCCGATTTCATGCACGTGAACGAGGCGAGCCACATTTGTCAAAAAAAAAAAAAAAAAGAAACAACAGAGAACAGCTCAAATTGCTCTTCTGTTTTCCCCAAGTAAAAAAAATATCACAAAATAAAACATAAAAACGCAATGCCAGAGACTTTGACTCTTGAAGAAGACTACCTTGCTGCCAAAGTAGGGATATGAATCCTTGTCCTAGCAAACACCTGTGATAGGCAAGGCCAAAAACCTTGCGTCTGAGCTAAAGCATCTACAACAGCTCCTGTACTGCAGGAGATACTATCAGCAACACACAGACCTCAGCATCATTACTCATGGGTCGTATTGCCCATAAAGGAGGATGGTCATTATATATGGAAGCATTGGTAGGCTTCTCATACGGAAGTCAGTGTGGGCCGGCAGCTTAGGTCCTGACTTCCAACCAGCCACCTGGGGAGGGGTCAAAGGGAGCAACATTTGTAGTTTTGGGACACCTTCGCAAAATAAAAAAACACTCCCAGTGCTTCTCTGTTTTTTAAAGGGAAAAATAAGGTATTGAACAAAGGTACAGAGTTGGAGGTTTTCACTTATAAAGACAATCTAAGCCACTCTTTACACCATAGGAGGGATTTGAACTCTTGCACAAGAGGACCCTCCAGCATCAAGCACGCAAGACATTGCCTCTGATCTACAGCCCCCAGGATGACCTTGCTCGTGCAGGAAACACTATCATCAACACACAGGCTGCAGCGCCATTGCCTATGAAAACCAGTGCCCATAAAAAAAGGATGGCCATGATAAAGGGAAGCTTTGACAGGTTACTCACATGGATGCTAGTGTAGGTAAGGTCCTGACTTCCAAGACACTGGAAACAAGAGGATCGCCAGAAGAAAAAATTCTACATTTGTGGTGACACTGGTGCAGAAAGAAATAAATGGAATGGTTTACATTTCTTCTCTTTTTTCTCAGTTGAACAAATCTTAGTGTACAAAAGTACAACCCTAGAGTTTAAAACATTAATCATGACCTAAAGAGCCCTTGATACCATGGGCAGGACTTGAACCCTTGCACAAGAGGTAGCAGGGCCACTAAAGAATCAAGACTTCGCCTCTGCGCTACAGCTCTGCATGTTTTTGTTTTGGTGCAGGAGACACTATCAGCAACATACATGCTTGAGCATCATCACCTATATAAACCATTGCCCATAAAAGAGGATGGTCATGATCCAAGGAAGCTTTGACAGCCTGTTCACATGGTAGCTAGTGTAGGTAAGGTCCTGACTTCCAAGACACTGAAAAGGAAGGGATCACCAGAAAGAACAGTGCTACTTTTGTGGTGACACTAGTGCAAAAATAAAAGAAATAAAAAAGGAACATCTTAAATTGCTCCTCTGTTTTCTCAGGTTAAAAAAAATCTTAGTGTACAAAAAAATACAATGCTAGAGGTTTTGACTCTTACTGATGTCTAAACAATGCTAGACACCATAGGTGGGACTTGAACCCCTGCACAAGAAATACCAGCCACATTAAGTGCTCAAGACCTTGCGCCTGAGCTTTGGCCACAGCTTCCTTTCACTTGCTGCAGGAGACGCTATCAGCAACATACACGCCTGACCGTCATCGCCTTTAGAACCCATTGCCCATCAGAGAGGATGGCCATGATATAGGGAAGCTCTGACAGGCTACTTACACGGAAGCTAGTGTAGATAAGGTACTAACTTCCAGGCCACCAAAAGGAGACGAGCAAAAGCTCTACTTTTGAGGTGACACTAGTAGAAAAACAAAGGAATGGCTCAAAATGCTCCTCTGTTTTCTCACATAAAACATGATATCAGTAAATAAAAAAAGCTCTGGAGATTTTTTTCCCTCTTCATGATAAGCTAAATGCACCTTGGTGCCACAGGAGGGATTTGAATCCTTGACCAACAGGTGCCCAAGACACCAAAGCCTCAAGACTTAAACGCTGAGCTACTGCTCCTGGTAGGTTTAGTGTGGTGGAGAAGACACTATCAGGGTCATCCAGGCCTCTGTGCCACTGCATATGGGTCTCGGTGCCCATGAAAGAACAGGGCCATGCTATAGGGAAGTTTTGCCAGAGTATCAAAAGGGAAGCCTGTGTGGTCCAGTGGGTAAGTTCCTGACATCCAACTAGGCGACCAGGGTTCAAATCCTGGCAGCGGCACTCTCTGCAGGCAATGAGCCACTTGCTTCCCTGTCACACTGAGGGTATAGTATTCATGGCCTATATTTTCACTGCCACCCCACTCCCCCACCCACATTTTGTTTTTTTGGGGGGGTGGCCACTCAAATTTGGGGTTACCAATATTAACGGTGCGAGGGTGGATGAGCGTTTTCACGGGGGGTCATAGAAGGCTCAGAACGATGCATTGAGTTTAAATTTGGGGTACCCCTTAGATTTTCGTTGTCACTCCACACACACAGGGGCATCCCAAAAATGGATAGGGATAAGGGAGTGGTGTCCGGGGACAAGGTCCTGCCTTTTTTTATTGCCCAACACAAGGGGCCACCACACAGTCCAACTACGGTTCTGGTATTGAAAGAGGGGATAAAGAAAAAATTGATGGGATGGGTGGAGGGACGGGGCACCCCATGATTTTATTGCCCACTGCTGGGCATCTAAAAAGGTCTCCTGCCATGGTTGAAATGAAAGCAGTTACATGAGGTACTGAAGGAAGGGTTTCTCTTAGTTGGTTTATTGCCTAACCGCCACCCCTTTGGGGTAAACCCACCAAACAGTGATTTATTTGACACTGTTGAAAGGGCCCTATGCGGATTAGAAAAAATCTGGCACGTGTTTGCAATTTCTGGGGCAGTTCACACTCATTTTTTATGGACTCAGCACAAGAGGCAACTGATGTGGTGGTACTGAAAAGGGTTATATGATGTGCAAAAGACTTGCTTACGGTGACACTTGGTGGAGTGGTGAACTGAGCACGGTTGAGATACTCACAGAGAGAGGGTAAAGAGGGGCAAGAGCATGAGCAGAGATGCTGATCTTAGCACACAGGAGCTCTAATATTTGGCAAGTTAAAGGGGTCGGCAGATTAGACGAATGAGGCAGGGAGAGGGTACCTGTGACAAATGGATAGAGGGGACATAGAGAGTAATCATGGCGTGCAAAAAGTTAGCCGCGCATGGGCTGGCAGCATCTGTAGTGTTGGCCAAGTTATTTCTGCTCTACAGATTGGCTATATGATCTACAGAGGGAAAAGCCAGGCTTACCGTGAGGAGGATCATGGATGTGTCTATTGATGAAGCGTTGTCTGGGTGTGCAGAAAGGTGGTCCACAGAGTGGTAACTGCCTGGAACACTGAAAATTGGGCATCCAACATGCCACTGGGGAATGAACAGAGGCAGAAGCATCTGATTTACTGAGAGGGTGTAAATATAGGGTGAGAGGAAGGGTGTCTGTGGTGACTGAAAGTGTTGAAAACAGGTTGATAGGGCAGCAATCTTTGGGGCACTAGGAGGGAACATTTGAAGGGGCAAATAGACGGGGTTGAGGGGATCAAGTGGTGAAAACAGGTGTCAAAGGCACATACGTAAGGGGCACCTGGTCCCGCAATATAAGGGATAAATGTCTCTGCTAGAGTTAGTTGCCCCTCCCTGACAATCTTTTGCCCAGCCTGGCTCCATCTGTATTTTTCTCTCCACCCTCTTTCTATATTCTAGATGACTGGCGCAAGCTTTGCAGGTGTTTTCTGGGCCTCAACCCTCCAAGGGAGAGCCTGACAATTCTGTTCCAAGGATATTCCGAAAGTGTGTGCTACTGATAGTCTGAGACTTTGCACATTTCTCCACCAAACTAGGGAAATCTTTCAACCTGCAAGTAGCCCGATGGTGTAAGTCTTTTTGTTTTGGTGGAAATCGTCTTCTCTGCTTCCCCTTGCATCTGAATACTGTGAAGCAGCTGTTCCTCTCTCACATGTCCATTCAAAGAAACAGATGATACACTCAATCCAATTGATCAGCAAACTCCTATGCTTTGACCCTATTGTCATGCTGTTTCCTTCCCAATACCCCCCTTCCCCGCAGAAACAGGTCCATCATTCCTCATTACTCACTCAGCTAGTCACAACAGACCTCCACTCTATAGGCTAAGCAAACCCAACATGGACAAGAGGTATGCCAGCAAGAAGATCTGAAGCCTCTCTGTGTCATTATGTTTATGCTGCTGCCGCCCTCTTGTGACGCTAAGAGGCAACAGCAATATAATAATGGGAATGTGAAAAGGGTAGAACTATGCAAATAATATCCCTTCATGCCTAATTCGGTCTGAGATGGTCCCCAGCTTCTTCTGTGATATGGCATCAACCATATGTCCTTCGGCAGGATTCTAAAGCTGCCAACCAGTCTCAGGCTAAGGATTTTGCCACTCCAAGGGCATACATAGTGAATCCACTCTCATTTAGCAGGGAGCCTAATTGCCTGCAGTCTGCCTCTATACAGAACTTGGGCGTTCGTGGGCGTTCGGGGGCTTCGAGGGCTTGCTTCCCAGGCTACTGACTGAGATTGGGTTAAGGAGCCCAGCCCAGCCCAGCCCAGCCCAGCCCAGCCCAGCCCAGCCCTGGCCTGGCCTGGCCTGGCCTGGCCACACCAGACCAGACCAGACCAGACCAGACCAGCCACAACCTAGGCTTCTGACTCAGACCGGGCTGCATACAGCTACAGCAAAAACTCCAGGCCAGGCAGTGCCAGCCTCAGGCCAGGCCTGGGCAGACCAGACCAGACCAGACCAGCTGGTAAAACCCCAGTCCCAGCCTCAGGCCAGGCCTGGCCAGTCAACACCAGACCAGACCAGCCACCTGCTCCTCCCTTCACCTGCAACAGTAGGCATAATTCAGGACTTGGAAAGCAAAGGCCTAACACTGCCCATGTCTACCTCTTTAAAACATTAAAGGGCTCAGATTTGACCTTCGTGTGTAGCCAACTGCACAGACATTATTCCTCTCTTGTTTTGAGACATCAACTGACATCAAAAAAACTGAAGAAAACACCATTATTCACCCTATTTTATTACCCATACAGCACACCTCCTCACAGAAGGGTGCTTGGGTATGGCTTAAGACCTCATTCTGCACTACGAAACATCACGTTTAAAGAAAAACCTTTTGAATTAATAAATGATAATAACGCTTTGCCCCGATTTCATGCACGTGAACGAGGCGAGCCACATTTGTCAAAAAAAACAAAAAAAAAGAAACAACAGAGAACAGCTCAAATTGCTCTTCTGTTTTCCCCAAGTAAAAAAAATATCACAAAATAAAACATAAAAACGCAATGCCAGAGACTTTGACTCTTGAAGAAGACTTAAATGGCACCTTGCTGCCAAAGTAGGGATATGAATCCTTGTCCTAGCAAACACCTGTGATAGGCAAGGCCAAAAACCTTGCGTCTGAGCTAAAGCATCTACAACAGCTCCTGTACTGCAGGAGATACTATCAGCAACACACAGACCTCAGCATCATTACTCATGGGTCGTATTGCCCATAAAGGAGGATGGTCATTATATATGGAAGCATTGGTAGGCTTCTCATACGGAAGTCAGTGTGGGCCGGCAGCTTAGGTCCTGACTTCCAACCAGCCACCTGGGGAGGGGTCAAAGGGAGCAACATTTGTAGTTTTGGGACACCTACGCAAAATAAAAAAACACTCCCAGTGCTTCTCTGTTTTTTAAAGGGAAAAATAAGGTATTGAACAAAGGTACAGAGTTGGAGGTTTTCACTTATAAAGACATTCTAAGCCACTCTTTACACCATAGGAGGGATTTGAACTCTTGCACAAGAGGACCCTCCAGCATCAAGCACGCAAGACATTGCCTCTGATCTACAGCCCCCAGCATGACCTTGCTCGTGCAGGAAACACTATCATCAACACACAGGCTGCAGCGCCATTGCCTATGAAAACCAGTGCCCATAAAAAAAGGATGGCCATGATAAAGGGAAGCTTTGACAGGTTACTCACATGGATGCTAGTGTAGGTAAGGTCCTGACTTCCAAGACACTGGAAACAAGAGGATCGCCAGAAGAAAAAATTCTACATTTGTGGTGACACTGGTGCAGAAAGAAATAAATGGAATGGTTTACATTTCTTCTCTTTTTTCTCAGTTGAACAAATCTTAGTGTACAAAAGTACAACCCTAGAGTTTAAAACATTAATCATGACCTAAAGAGCCCTTGATACCATGGGCAGGACTTGAACCCTTGCACTAGAGGTAGCAGGGCCACTAAATTATCAAGACTTTGCCACTGCGCTACAGCTCTGCATGTTTTTGTTTTGGTGCAGGAGACACTATCAGCAACATACATGCGTGAGCATCATCACCTATATAAACCATTGCCCATAAAAGAGGATGGTCATGATCCAAGGAAGCTTTGACAGCCTGTTCACATGGTAGCTAGTGTAGGTAAGGTCCTGACTTCCAAGACACTGAAAAGGAAGGGATCACCAGAAAGAACAGTGCTACTTTTGTGGTGACACTAGTGCAAAAATAAAAGAAATAAAAAAGGAACATCTTAAATTGCTCCTCTGTTTTCTCAGGTTAAAAAAAATCTTAGTGTACAAAAAAATACAATGCTAGAGGTTTTGACTCTTAATGATGTCCTAAACAATGCTAGACACCATAGGTGGGACTTGAACCCCTGCACAAGAAATACCAGCCACATTAAGTGCTCAAGACCTTGCCCCTGAGCTATGGCCACAGCTACCTTTCACTTGCTGCAGGAGACGCTATCAGCAACATACACGCCTGACCGTCATCGCCTTTAGAACCCATTGCCCATCAGAGAGGATGGCCATGATATAGGGAAGCTCTGACAGGCTACTTACACGGAAGCTAGTGTAGATAAGGTACTAACTTCCAGGCCACCAAAAGGAGACGAGCAAAAGCTCTACTTTTGAGGTGACACTAGTAGAAAAACAAAGGAATGGCTCAAAATGCTCCTCTGTTTTCTCACATAAAACATGATATCAGTAAATAAAAAAAGCTCTGGAGATTTTTTTCCCTCTTCATGATAAGCTAAATGCACCTTGGTGCCACAGGAGGGATTTGAATCCTTGACCAACAGGTGCCCATGACACCAAAGCCTCAAGACTTAAACGCTGAGCTACTGCTCCTGGTAGGTTTAGTGCGGTGGAGAAGACACTATCAGGGTCATCCAGGCCTCAGTGCCACTGCATATGGGTCTCGGTGCCCATGAAAGAACAGGGCCATGCTATAGGGAAGTTTTGCCAGAGTATCAAAAGGGAAGCCTGTGTGGTCCAGTGGGTAAGTTCCTGTCTTCCAACTAGATGACCAGGGTTCAAATCCTGGCAGCGGCACTCTCTGCAGGCAATGAGCCACTAGCTTCCCTGTCACTCTGAGGGTATAGTATTCATGGCCTATATTTTCACTGCCACCCCACTCCCCCACCCACATTTTGTTTTTTTGGGGGGGCGGCCACTCAAATTTGGGGTTACCAATATTAACGGTGCGAGGGTGGATGAGCGTTTTCACGGGGGGGTCATAGAAGGCTCAGAACGATGCATTGAGTTTAAATTTGGGGTACCCCTTAGATTTTCATTGTCACTCCACACACAGGGGCATCCCAAAAATGGATAGGGATAAGGGAGTGGTGTCCGGGGACAAGGTCCTGCCTTTTCTTATTGCCCAACACAAGGGGCCACCACACAGTCCAACTACGGTTCTGGTATTGAAAGAGGGGATAAAGAAAAAATTGATGGGATGGGTGGAGGGACGGGGCACCCCATGATTTTATTGCCCACTGCTGGGCATCTAAAAATGTCTCCTGCCATGGTTGAAATGAAAGCAGTTACATGAGGTACTGAAGGAAGGGTTTCTCTTAGTTGGTTTATTGCCTAACCGCCACCCCTTTGGGGTAAACCCACCAAACAGTGATTTATTTGACACTGTTGAAAGGGCCCTATGCGGATTAGAAAAAATCTGGCACGTGTTTGCAATTTCTAGGGCAGTTCACACTCATTTTTTATGGACTCAGCACAAGAGGCAACTGATGTGGTGGTACTGAAAAGGGTTATATGATGTGCAAAAGACTTGCTTACGGTGACACTTGGTGGAGTGGTGAACTGAGCAGGGTTGAGATACTCACAGAGAGAGGGTAAAGAGGGGCAAGAGCATGAGCAGAGATGCTGATCTTAGCACACAGGAGCTCTAATATTTGGCAAGTTAAAGGGGTCGGCAGATTAGACGAATGAGGCAGGGAGAGGGTACCTGTGACAAATGGATAGAGGGGACATAGAGAGTAATCATGGCGTGCAAAAAGTTAGCCGCGCATGGGCTGGCAGCATCTGTAGTGTTGGCCAAGTTATTTCTGCTCTACAGATTGGCTATATGATCTACAGAGGGAAAAGCCAGGCTTACCGTGAGGAGGATCATGGATGTGTCTATTGATGAAGCGTAGTCTGGGTGTGCAGAAAGGTGGTCCACAGAGTGGTAACTGCCTGGAACACTGAAAATTGGGCATCCAACATGCCACTGGGGAATGAACAGAGGCAGAAGCATCTGATTTACTGAGAGGGTGTAAATATAGGGTGAGAGGAAGGGTGTCTGTGGTGACTGAAAGTGTTGAAAACAGGTTGATAGGGCAGCAATCTTTGGGGCACTAGGAGGGAACATTTGAAGGGGCAAATAGACGGGGTTGAGGGGATCAAGTGGTGAAAACAGGTGTCAAAGGCACATACGTAAGGGGCACCTGGTCCCGCAATATAAGGGATAAATGTCTCTGCTAGAGTTAGTTGCCCCTCCCTGACAATCTTTTGCCCAGCCTGGCTCCATCTGTATTTTTCTCTCCACCCTCTTTCTATATTCTAGATGACTGGCGCAAGCTTTGCAGGTGTTTTCTGGGCCTCAACCCTCCAAGGGAGAGCCTGACAATTCTGTTCCAAGGATATTCCGAAAGTGTGTGCTACTGATAGTCTGAGACTTTGCACATTTCTCCACCAAACTAGGGAAATCTTTCAACCTGCAAGTAGCCCGATGGTGTAAGTCTTTTTGTTTTGGTGGAAATCGTCTTCTCTGCTTCCCCTTGCATCTGAATACTGTGAAGCAGCTGTTCCTCTCTCACATGTCCATTCGAAGAAACAGATGATACACTCAATCCAATTGATCAGCAAACTCCTATGCTTTGACCCTATTGTCATGCTGTTTCCTTCCCAATACCCCCCTTCCCCGCAGAAACAGGTCCATCATTCCTCATTACTCACTCAGCTAGTCACAGCAGACCTCCACTCTATAGGCTAAGCAAACCCAACATGGACAAGAGGTATGCCAGCAAGAAGATCTGAAGCCTCTCTGTGTCATTATGTTTATGCTGCTGCCGCCCTCTTGTGACGCTAAGAGGCAACAGCAATATAATAATGGGAATGTGAAAAGGGTAGAACTATGCAAATAATATCCCTTCATGCCTAAATCGGTCTGAGATGGTCCCCAGCTTCTTCTGTGATATGGCATCAACCATATGTCCTTCGGCAGGATTCTAAAGCTGCCAACCAGTCTCAGGCTAAGGATTTTGCCACTCCAAGGGCATACATAGTGAATCCACTCTCATTTAGCAGGGAGCCTAATTGCCTGCAGTCTGCCTCTATACAGAACTTGGGCGTTCGTGGGCGTTCGGGGGCTTCGAGGGCTTGCTTCCCAGGCTACTGACTGAGATTGGGTTAAGGAGCCCAGCCCAGACCAGCCCAGCCCAGCCCAGCCCAGCCCAGCCCTGGCCTGGCCTGGCCACACCAGACCAGACCAGACCAGACCAGACCAGCCACAACCTAGGCTTCTGACTCACACCGGGCTGCATACAGCTACAGCAAAAACTCCAGGCCAGGCAGTGCCAGCCTCAGGCCAGGCCTGGGCAGACCAGACCAGACCAGACCAGCTGGTAAAACCCCAGTCCCAGCCTCAGGCCAGGCCTGGCCAGTCAACACCAGACCAGACCAGCCACGTGCTCCTCCCTTCACCTGCAACAGTAGGCATAATTCAGGACTTGGAAAGCAAAGGCCTAACACTGCCCATGTCTACCTCTTTAAAACATTAAAGGGCTCAGATTTGACCTTCGTGTGTAGCCAACTGCACAGACATTATTCCTCTCTTGTTTTGAGACATCAACTGACATCAAAAAAACTGAAGAAAACACCATTATTCACCCTATTTTATTACCCATACAGCACACCTCCTCACAGAAGGGTGCTTGGGTATGGCTTAAGACCTCATTCTGCACTACGAAACATCACGTTTAAAGAAAAACCTTTTGAATTAATAAATGATAATAACACTTTGCCCCGATTTCATGCACGTGAACGAGGCGAGCCACATTTGTCAAAAAAAAAAAAAAAAAGAAACAACAGAGAACAGCTCAAATTGCTCTTCTGTTTTCCCCAAGTAAAAAAAATATCACAAAATAAAACATAAAAACGCAATGCCAGAGACTTTGACTCTTGAAGAAGACTACCTTGCTGCCAAAGTAGGGATATGAATCCTTGTCCTAGCAAACACCTGTGATAGGCAAGGCCAAAAACCTTGCGTCTGAGCTAAAGCATCTACAACAGCTCCTGTACTGCAGGAGATACTATCAGCAACACACAGACCTCAGCATCATTACTCATGGGTCGTATTGCCCATAAAGGAGGATGGTCATTATATATGGAAGCATTGGTAGGCTTCTCATACGGAAGTCAGTGTGGGCCGGCAGCTTAGGTCCTGACTTCCAACCAGCCACCTGGGGAGGGGTCAAAGGGAGCAACATTTGTAGTTTTGGGACACCTTCGCAAAATAAAAAAACACTCCCAGTGCTTCTCTGTTTTTTAAAGGGAAAAATAAGGTATTGAACAAAGGTACAGAGTTGGAGGTTTTCACTTATAAAGACAATCTAAGCCACTCTTTACACCATAGGAGGGATTTGAACTCTTGCACAAGAGGACCCTCCAGCATCAAGCACGCAAGACATTGCCTCTGATCTACAGCCCCCAGGATGACCTTGCTCGTGCAGGAAACACTATCATCAACACACAGGCTGCAGCGCCATTGCCTATGAAAACCAGTGCCCATAAAAAAAGGATGGCCATGATAAAGGGAAGCTTTGACAGGTTACTCACATGGATGCTAGTGTAGGTAAGGTCCTGACTTCCAAGACACTGGAAACAAGAGGATCGCCAGAAGAAAAAATTCTACATTTGTGGTGACACTGGTGCAGAAAGAAATAAATGGAATGGTTTACATTTCTTCTCTTTTTTCTCAGTTGAACAAATCTTAGTGTACAAAAGTACAACCCTAGAGTTTAAAACATTAATCATGACCTAAAGAGCCCTTGATACCATGGGCAGGACTTGAACCCTTGCACAAGAGGTAGCAGGGCCACTAAAGAATCAAGACTTCGCCTCTGCGCTACAGCTCTGCATGTTTTTGTTTTGGTGCAGGAGACACTATCAGCAACATACATGCTTGAGCATCATCACCTATATAAACCATTGCCCATAAAAGAGGATGGTCATGATCCAAGGAAGCTTTGACAGCCTGTTCACATGGTAGCTAGTGTAGGTAAGGTCCTGACTTCCAAGACACTGAAAAGGAAGGGATCACCAGAAAGAACAGTGCTACTTTTGTGGTGACACTAGTGCAAAAATAAAAGAAATAAAAAAGGAACATCTTAAATTGCTCCTCTGTTTTCTCAGGTTAAAAAAAATCTTAGTGTACAAAAAAATACAATGCTAGAGGTTTTGACTCTTACTGATGTCTAAACAATGCTAGACACCATAGGTGGGACTTGAACCCCTGCACAAGAAATACCAGCCACATTAAGTGCTCAAGACCTTGCGCCTGAGCTTTGGCCACAGCTTCCTTTCACTTGCTGCAGGAGACGCTATCAGCAACATACACGCCTGACCGTCATCGCCTTTAGAACCCATTGCCCATCAGAGAGGATGGCCATGATATAGGGAAGCTCTGACAGGCTACTTACACGGAAGCTAGTGTAGATAAGGTACTAACTTCCAGGCCACCAAAAGGAGACGAGCAAAAGCTCTACTTTTGAGGTGACACTAGTAGAAAAACAAAGGAATGGCTCAAAATGCTCCTCTGTTTTCTCACATAAAACATGATATCAGTAAATAAAAAAAGCTCTGGAGATTTTTTTCCCTCTTCATGATAAGCTAAATGCACCTTGGTGCCACAGGAGGGATTTGAATCCTTGACCAACAGGTGCCCAAGACACCAAAGCCTCAAGACTTAAACGCTGAGCTACTGCTCCTGGTAGGTTTAGTGTGGTGGAGAAGACACTATCAGGGTCATCCAGGCCTCTGTGCCACTGCATATGGGTCTCGGTGCCCATGAAAGAACAGGGCCATGCTATAGGGAAGTTTTGCCAGAGTATCAAAAGGGAAGCCTGTGTGGTCCAGTGGGTAAGTTCCTGACTTCCAACTAGGCGACCAGGGTTCAAATCCTGGCAGCGGCACTCTCTGCAGGCAATGAGCCACTTGCTTCCCTGTCACACTGAGGGTATAGTATTCATGGCCTATATTTTCACTGCCACCCCACTCCCCCACCCACATTTTGTTTTTTTGGGGGGGTGGCCACTCAAATTTGGGGTTACCAATATTAACGGTGCGAGGGTGGATGAGCGTTTTCACGGGGGGTCATAGAAGGCTCAGAACGATGCATTGAGTTTAAATTTGGGGTACCCCTTAGATTTTCGTTGTCACTCCACACACACAGGGGCATCCCAAAAATGGATAGGGATAAGGGAGTGGTGTCCGGGGACAAGGTCCTGCCTTTTTTTATTGCCCAACACAAGGGGCCACCACACAGTCCAACTACGGTTCTGGTATTGAAAGAGGGGATAAAGAAAAAATTGATGGGATGGGTGGAGGGACGGGGCACCCCATGATTTTATTGCCCACTGCTGGGCATCTAAAAAGGTCTCCTGCCATGGTTGAAATGAAAGCAGTTACATGAGGTACTGAAGGAAGGGTTTCTCTTAGTTGGTTTATTGCCTAACCGCCACCCCTTTGGGGTAAACCCACCAAACAGTGATTTATTTGACACTGTTGAAAGGGCCCTATGCGGATTAGAAAAAATCTGGCACGTGTTTGCAATTTCTGGGGCAGTTCACACTCATTTTTTATGGACTCAGCACAAGAGGCAACTGATGTGGTGGTACTGAAAAGGGTTATATGATGTGCAAAAGACTTGCTTACGGTGACACTTGGTGGAGTGGTGAACTGAGCACGGTTGAGATACTCACAGAGAGAGGGTAAAGAGGGGCAAGAGCATGAGCAGAGATGCTGATCTTAGCACACAGGAGCTCTAATATTTGGCAAGTTAAAGGGGTCGGCAGATTAGACGAATGAGGCAGGGAGAGGGTACCTGTGACAAATGGATAGAGGGGACATAGAGAGTAATCATGGCGTGCAAAAAGTTAGCCGCGCATGGGCTGGCAGCATCTGTAGTGTTGGCCAAGTTATTTCTGCTCTACAGATTGGCTATATGATCTACAGAGGGAAAAGCCAGGCTTACCGTGAGGAGGATCATGGATGTGTCTATTGATGAAGCGTTGTCTGGGTGTGCAGAAAGGTGGTCCACAGAGTGGTAACTGCCTGGAACACTGAAAATTGGGCATCCAACATGCCACTGGGGAATGAACAGAGGCAGAAGCATCTGATTTACTGAGAGGGTGTAAATATAGGGTGAGAGGAAGGGTGTCTGTGGTGACTGAAAGTGTTGAAAACAGGTTGATAGGGCAGCAATCTTTGGGGCACTAGGAGGGAACATTTGAAGGGGCAAATAGACGGGGTTGAGGGGATCAAGTGGTGAAAACAGGTGTCAAAGGCACATACGTAAGGGGCACCTGGTCCCGCAATATAAGGGATAAATGTCTCTGCTAGAGTTAGTTGCCCCTCCCTGACAATCTTTTGCCCAGCCTGGCTCCATCTGTATTTTTCTCTCCACCCTCTTTCTATATTCTAGATGACTGGCGCAAGCTTTGCAGGTGTTTTCTGGGCCTCAACCCTCCAAGGGAGAGCCTGACAATTCTGTTCCAAGGATATTCCGAAAGTGTGTGCTACTGATAGTCTGAGACTTTGCACATTTCTCCACCAAACTAGGGAAATCTTTCAACCTGCAAGTAGCCAGATGGTGTAAGTCTTTTTGTTTTGGTGGAAATCGTCTTCTCTGCTTCCCCTTGCATCTGAATACTGTGAAGCAGCTGTTCCTCTCTCACATGTCCATTCAAAGAAACAGATGATACACTCAATCCAATTGATCAGCAAACTCCTATGCTTTGACCCTATTGTCATGCTGTTTCCTTCCCAATACCCCCCTTCCCCGCAGAAACAGGTCCATCATTCCTCATTACTCACTCAGCTAGTCACAGCAGACCTCCACTCTATAGGCTAAGCAAACCCAACATGGACAAGAGGTATGCCAGCAAGAAGATCTGAAGCCTCTCTGTGTCATTATGTTTATGCTGCTGCCGCCCTCTTGTGACGCTAAGAGGCAACAGCAATATAATAATGGGAATGTGAAAAGGGTAGAACTATGCAAATAATATCCCTTCATGCCTAATTCGGTCTGAGATGGTCCCCAGCTTCTTCTGTGATATGGCATCAACCATATGTCCTTCGGCAGGATTCTAAAGCTGCCAACCAGTCTCAGGCTAAGGATTTTGCCACTCCAAGGGCATACATAGTGAATCCACTCTCATTTAGCAGGGAGCCTAATTGCCTGCAGTCTGCCTCTATACAGAACTTGGGCGTTCGTGGGCGTTCGGGGGCTTCGAGGGCTTGCTTCCCAGGCTACTGACTGAGATTGGGTTAAGGAGCCCAGCCCAGCCCAGCCCAGCCCAGCCCAGCCCAGCCCAGCCCTGGCCTGGCCTGGCCTGGCCTGGCCACACCAGACCAGACCAGACCAGACCAGACCAGCCACAACCTAGGCTTCTGACTCAGACCGGGCTGCATACAGCTACAGCAAAAACTCCAGGCCAGGCAGTGCCAGCCTCAGGCCAGGCCTGGGCAGACCAGACCAGACCAGACCAGCTGGTAAAACCCCAGTCCCAGCCTCAGGCCAGGCCTGGCCAGTCAACACCAGACCAGACCAGCCACCTGCTCCTCCCTTCACCTGCAACAGTAGGCATAATTCAGGACTTGGAAAGCAAAGGCCTAACACTGCCCATGTCTACCTCTTTAAAACATTAAAGGGCTCAGATTTGACCTTCGTGTGTAGCCAACTGCACAGACATTATTCCTCTCTTGTTTTGAGACATCAACTGACATCAAAAAAACTGAAGAAAACACCATTATTCACCCTATTTTATTACCCATACAGCACACCTCCTCACAGAAGGGTGCTTGGGTATGGCTTAAGACCTCATTCTGCACTACGAAACATCACGTTTAAAGAAAAACCTTTTGAATTAATAAATGATAATAACGCTTTGCCCCGATTTCATGCACGTGAACGAGGCGAGCCACATTTGTCAAAAAAAACAAAAAAAAAGAAACAACAGAGAACAGCTCAAATTGCTCTTCTGTTTTCCCCAAGTAAAAAAAATATCACAAAATAAAACATAAAAACGCAATGCCAGAGACTTTGACTCTTGAAGAAGACTTAAATGGCACCTTGCTGCCAAAGTAGGGATATGAATCCTTGTCCTAGCAAACACCTGTGATAGGCAAGGCCAAAAACCTTGCGTCTGAGCTAAAGCATCTACAACAGCTCCTGTACTGCAGGAGATACTATCAGCAACACACAGACCTCAGCATCATTACTCATGGGTCGTATTGCCCATAAAGGAGGATGGTCATTATATATGGAAGCATTGGTAGGCTTCTCATACGGAAGTCAGTGTGGGCCGGCAGCTTAGGTCCTGACTTCCAACCAGCCACCTGGGGAGGGGTCAAAGGGAGCAACATTTGTAGTTTTGGGACACCTACGCAAAATAAAAAAACACTCCCAGTGCTTCTCTGTTTTTTAAAGGGAAAAATAAGGTATTGAACAAAGGTACAGAGTTGGAGGTTTTCACTTATAAAGACATTCTAAGCCACTCTTTACACCATAGGAGGGATTTGAACTCTTGCACAAGAGGACCCTCCAGCATCAAGCACGCAAGACATTGCCTCTGATCTACAGCCCCCAGCATGACCTTGCTCGTGCAGGAAACACTATCATCAACACACAGGCTGCAGCGCCATTGCCTATGAAAACCAGTGCCCATAAAAAAAGGATGGCCATGATAAAGGGAAGCTTTGACAGGTTACTCACATGGATGCTAGTGTAGGTAAGGTCCTGACTTCCAAGACACTGGAAACAAGAGGATCGCCAGAAGAAAAAATTCTACATTTGTGGTGACACTGGTGCAGAAAGAAATAAATGGAATGGTTTACATTTCTTCTCTTTTTTCTCAGTTGAACAAATCTTAGTGTACAAAAGTACAACCCTAGAGTTTAAAACATTAATCATGACCTAAAGAGCCCTTGATACCATGGGCAGGACTTGAACCCTTGCACTAGAGGTAGCAGGGCCACTAAATTATCAAGACTTTGCCACTGCGCTACAGCTCTGCATGTTTTTGTTTTGGTGCAGGAGACACTATCAGCAACATACATGCGTGAGCATCATCACCTATATAAACCATTGCCCATAAAAGAGGATGGTCATGATCCAAGGAAGCTTTGACAGCCTGTTCACATGGTAGCTAGTGTAGGTAAGGTCCTGACTTCCAAGACACTGAAAAGGAAGGGATCACCAGAAAGAACAGTGCTACTTTTGTGGTGACACTAGTGCAAAAATAAAAGAAATAAAAAAGGAACATCTTAAATTGCTCCTCTGTTTTCTCAGGTTAAAAAAAATCTTAGTGTACAAAAAAATACAATGCTAGAGGTTTTGACTCTTAATGATGTCCTAAACAATGCTAGACACCATAGGTGGGACTTGAACCCCTGCACAAGAAATACCAGCCACATTAAGTGCTCAAGACCTTGCCCCTGAGCTATGGCCACAGCTACCTTTCACTTGCTGCAGGAGACGCTATCAGCAACATACACGCCTGACCGTCATCGCCTTTAGAACCCATTGCCCATCAGAGAGGATGGCCATGATATAGGGAAGCTCTGACAGGCTACTTACACGGAAGCTAGTGTAGATAAGGTACTAACTTCCAGGCCACCAAAAGGAGACGAGCAAAAGCTCTACTTTTGAGGTGACACTAGTAGAAAAACAAAGGAATGGCTCAAAATGCTCCTCTGTTTTCTCACATAAAACATGATATCAGTAAATAAAAAAAGCTCTGGAGATTTTTTTCCCTCTTCATGATAAGCTAAATGCACCTTGGTGCCACAGGAGGGATTTGAATCCTTGACCAACAGGTGCCCATGACACCAAAGCCTCAAGACTTAAACGCTGAGCTACTGCTCCTGGTAGGTTTAGTGCGGTGGAGAAGACACTATCAGGGTCATCCAGGCCTCAGTGCCACTGCATATGGGTCTCGGTGCCCATGAAAGAACAGGGCCATGCTATAGGGAAGTTTTGCCAGAGTATCAAAAGGGAAGCCTGTGTGGTCCAGTGGGTAAGTTCCTGTCTTCCAACTAGATGACCAGGGTTCAAATCCTGGCAGCGGCACTCTCTGCAGGCAATGAGCCACTAGCTTCCCTGTCACTCTGAGGGTATAGTATTCATGGCCTATATTTTCACTGCCACCCCACTCCCCCACCCACATTTTGTTTTTTTGGGGGGGCGGCCACTCAAATTTGGGGTTACCAATATTAACGGTGCGAGGGTGGATGAGCGTTTTCACGGGGGGGTCATAGAAGGCTCAGAACGATGCATTGAGTTTAAATTTGGGGTACCCCTTAGATTTTCATTGTCACTCCACACACAGGGGCATCCCAAAAATGGATAGGGATAAGGGAGTGGTGTCCGGGGACAAGGTCCTGCCTTTTCTTATTGCCCAACACAAGGGGCCACCACACAGTCCAACTACGGTTCTGGTATTGAAAGAGGGGATAAAGAAAAAATTGATGGGATGGGTGGAGGGACGGGGCACCCCATGATTTTATTGCCCACTGCTGGGCATCTAAAAATGTCTCCTGCCATGGTTGAAATGAAAGCAGTTACATGAGGTACTGAAGGAAGGGTTTCTCTTAGTTGGTTTATTGCCTAACCGCCACCCCTTTGGGGTAAACCCACCAAACAGTGATTTATTTGACACTGTTGAAAGGGCCCTATGCGGATTAGAAAAAATCTGGCACGTGTTTGCAATTTCTAGGGCAGTTCACACTCATTTTTTATGGACTCAGCACAAGAGGCAACTGATGTGGTGGTACTGAAAAGGGTTATATGATGTGCAAAAGACTTGCTTACGGTGACACTTGGTGGAGTGGTGAACTGAGCAGGGTTGAGATACTCACAGAGAGAGGGTAAAGAGGGGCAAGAGCATGAGCAGAGATGCTGATCTTAGCACACAGGAGCTCTAATATTTGGCAAGTTAAAGGGGTCGGCAGATTAGACGAATGAGGCAGGGAGAGGGTACCTGTGACAAATGGATAGAGGGGACATAGAGAGTAATCATGGCGTGCAAAAAGTTAGCCGCGCATGGGCTGGCAGCATCTGTAGTGTTGGCCAAGTTATTTCTGCTCTACAGATTGGCTATATGATCTACAGAGGGAAAAGCCAGGCTTACCGTGAGGAGGATCATGGATGTGTCTATTGATGAAGCGTAGTCTGGGTGTGCAGAAAGGTGGTCCACAGAGTGGTAACTGCCTGGAACACTGAAAATTGGGCATCCAACATGCCACTGGGGAATGAACAGAGGCAGAAGCATCTGATTTACTGAGAGGGTGTAAATATAGGGTGAGAGGAAGGGTGTCTGTGGTGACTGAAAGTGTTGAAAACAGGTTGATAGGGCAGCAATCTTTGGGGCACTAGGAGGGAACATTTGAAGGGGCAAATAGACGGGGTTGAGGGGATCAAGTGGTGAAAACAGGTGTCAAAGGCACATACGTAAGGGGCACCTGGTCCCGCAATATAAGGGATAAATGTCTCTGCTAGAGTTAGTTGCCCCTCCCTGACAATCTTTTGCCCAGCCTGGCTCCATCTGTATTTTTCTCTCCACCCTCTTTCTATATTCTAGATGACTGGCGCAAGCTTTGCAGGTGTTTTCTGGGCCTCAACCCTCCAAGGGAGAGCCTGACAATTCTGTTCCAAGGATATTCCGAAAGTGTGTGCTACTGATAGTCTGAGACTTTGCACATTTCTCCACCAAACTAGGGAAATCTTTCAACCTGCAAGTAGCCCGATGGTGTAAGTCTTTTTGTTTTGGTGGAAATCGTCTTCTCTGCTTCCCCTTGCATCTGAATACTGTGAAGCAGCTGTTCCTCTCTCACATGTCCATTCGAAGAAACAGATGATACACTCAATCCAATTGATCAGCAAACTCCTATGCTTTGACCCTATTGTCATGCTGTTTCCTTCCCAATACCCCCCTTCCCCGCAGAAACAGGTCCATCATTCCTCATTACTCACTCAGCTAGTCACAGCAGACCTCCACTCTATAGGCTAAGCAAACCCAACATGGACAAGAGGTATGCCAGCAAGAAGATCTGAAGCCTCTCTGTGTCATTATGTTTATGCTGCTGCCGCCCTCTTGTGACGCTAAGAGGCAACAGCAATATAATAATGGGAATGTGAAAAGGGTAGAACTATGCAAATAATATCCCTTCATGCCTAAATCGGTCTGAGATGGTCCCCAGCTTCTTCTGTGATATGGCATCAACCATATGTCCTTCGGCAGGATTCTAAAGCTGCCAACCAGTCTCAGGCTAAGGATTTTGCCACTCCAAGGGCATACATAGTGAATCCACTCTCATTTAGCAGGGAGCCTAATTGCCTGCAGTCTGCCTCTATACAGAACTTGGGCGTTCGTGGGCGTTCGGGGGCTTCGAGGGCTTGCTTCCCAGGCTACTGACTGAGATTGGGTTAAGGAGCCCAGCCCAGACCAGCCCAGCCCAGCCCAGCCCAGCCCAGCCCTGGCCTGGCCTGGCCACACCAGACCAGACCAGACCAGACCAGACCAGCCACAACCTAGGCTTCTGACTCACACCGGGCTGCATACAGCTACAGCAAAAACTCCAGGCCAGGCAGTGCCAGCCTCAGGCCAGGCCTGGGCAGACCAGACCAGACCAGACCAGCTGGTAAAACCCCAGTCCCAGCCTCAGGCCAGGCCTGGCCAGTCAACACCAGACCAGACCAGCCACGTGCTCCTCCCTTCACCTGCAACAGTAGGCATAATTCAGGACTTGGAAAGCAAAGGCCTAACACTGCCCATGTCTACCTCTTTAAAACATTAAAGGGCTCAGATTTGACCTTCGTGTGTAGCCAACTGCACAGACATTATTCCTCTCTTGTTTTGAGACATCAACTGACATCAAAAAAACTGAAGAAAACACCATTATTCACCCTATTTTATTACCCATACAGCACACCTCCTCACAGAAGGGTGCTTGGGTATGGCTTAAGACCTCATTCTGCACTACGAAACATCACGTTTAAAGAAAAACCTTTTGAATTAATAAATGATAATAACACTTTGCCCCGATTTCATGCACGTGAACGAGGCGAGCCACATTTGTCAAAAAAAAAAAAAAAAAGAAACAACAGAGAACAGCTCAAATTGCTCTTCTGTTTTCCCCAAGTAAAAAAAATATCACAAAATAAAACATAAAAACGCAATGCCAGAGACTTTGACTCTTGAAGAAGACTACCTTGCTGCCAAAGTAGGGATATGAATCCTTGTCCTAGCAAACACCTGTGATAGGCAAGGCCAAAAACCTTGCGTCTGAGCTAAAGCATCTACAACAGCTCCTGTACTGCAGGAGATACTAACAGCAACACACAGACCTCAGCATCATTACTCATGGGTCGTATTGCCCATAAAGGAGGATGGTCATTATATATGGAAGCATTGGTAGGCTTCTCATACGGAAGTCAGTGTGGGCCGGCAGCTTAGGTCCTGACTTCCAACCAGCCACCTGGGGAGGGGTCAAAGGGAGCAACATTTGTAGTTTTGGGACACCTTCGCAAAATAAAAAAACACTCCCAGTGCTTCTCTGTTTTTTAAAGGGAAAAATAAGGTATTGAACAAAGGTACAGAGTTGGAGGTTTTCACTTATAAAGACAATCTAAGCCACTCTTTACACCATAGGAGGGATTTGAACTCTTGCACAAGAGGACCCTCCAGCATCAAGCACGCAAGACATTGCCTCTGATCTACAGCCCCCAGGATGACCTTGCTCGTGCAGGAAACACTATCATCAACACACAGGCTGCAGCGCCATTGCCTATGAAAACCAGTGCCCATAAAAAAAGGATGGCCATGATAAAGGGAAGCTTTGACAGGTTACTCACATGGATGCTAGTGTAGGTAAGGTCCTGACTTCCAAGACACTGGAAACAAGAGGATCGCCAGAAGAAAAAATTCTACATTTGTGGTGACACTGGTGCAGAAAGAAATAAATGGAATGGTTTACATTTCTTCTCTTTTTTCTCAGTTGAACAAATCTTAGTGTACAAAAGTACAACCCTAGAGTTTAAAACATTAATCATGACCTAAAGAGCCCTTGATACCATGGGCAGGACTTGAACCCTTGCACAAGAGGTAGCAGGGCCACTAAAGAATCAAGACTTCGCCTCTGCGCTACAGCTCTGCATGTTTTTGTTTTGGTGCAGGAGACACTATCAGCAACATACATGCTTGAGCATCATCACCTATATAAACCATTGCCCATAAAAGAGGATGGTCATGATCCAAGGAAGCTTTGACAGCCTGTTCACATGGTAGCTAGTGTAGGTAAGGTCCTGACTTCCAAGACACTGAAAAGGAAGGGATCACCAGAAAGAACAGTGCTACTTTTGTGGTGACACTAGTGCAAAAATAAAAGAAATAAAAAAGGAACATCTTAAATTGCTCCTCTGTTTTCTCAGGTTAAAAAAAATCTTAGTGTACAAAAAAATACAATGCTAGAGGTTTTGACTCTTACTGATGTCTAAACAATGCTAGACACCATAGGTGGGACTTGAACCCCTGCACAAGAAATACCAGCCACATTAAGTGCTCAAGACCTTGCGCCTGAGCTTTGGCCACAGCTTCCTTTCACTTGCTGCAGGAGACGCTATCAGCAACATACACGCCTGACCGTCATCGCCTTTAGAACCCATTGCCCATCAGAGAGGATGGCCATGATATAGGGAAGCTCTGACAGGCTACTTACACGGAAGCTAGTGTAGATAAGGTACTAACTTCCAGGCCACCAAAAGGAGACGAGCAAAAGCTCTACTTTTGAGGTGACACTAGTAGAAAAACAAAGGAATGGCTCAAAATGCTCCTCTGTTTTCTCACATAAAACATGATATCAGTAAATAAAAAAAGCTCTGGAGATTTTTTTCCCTCTTCATGATAAGCTAAATGCACCTTGGTGCCACAGGAGGGATTTGAATCCTTGACCAACAGGTGCCCAAGACACCAAAGCCTCAAGACTTAAACGCTGAGCTACTGCTCCTGGTAGGTTTAGTGTGGTGGAGAAGACACTATCAGGGTCATCCAGGCCTCTGTGCCACTGCATATGGGTCTCGGTGCCCATGAAAGAACAGGGCCATGCTATAGGGAAGTTTTGCCAGAGTATCAAAAGGGAAGCCTGTGTGGTCCAGTGGGTAAGTTCCTGACTTCCAACTAGGCGACCAGGGTTCAAATCCTGGCAGCGGCACTCTCTGCAGGCAATGAGCCACTTGCTTCCCTGTCACACTGAGGGTATAGTATTCATGGCCTATATTTTCACTGCCACCCCACTCCCCCACCCACATTTTGTTTTTTTGGGGGGGTGGCCACTCAAATTTGGGGTTACCAATATTAACGGTGCGAGGGTGGATGAGCGTTTTCACGGGGGGTCATAGAAGGCTCAGAACGATGCATTGAGTTTAAATTTGGGGTACCCCTTAGATTTTCGTTGTCACTCCACACACACAGGGGCATCCCAAAAATGGATAGGGATAAGGGAGTGGTGTCCGGGGACAAGGTCCTGCCTTTTTTTATTGCCCAACACAAGGGGCCACCACACAGTCCAACTACGGTTCTGGTATTGAAAGAGGGGATAAAGAAAAAATTGATGGGATGGGTGGAGGGACGGGGCACCCCATGATTTTATTGCCCACTGCTGGGCATCTAAAAAGGTCTCCTGCCATGGTTGAAATGAAAGCAGTTACATGAGGTACTGAAGGAAGGGTTTCTCTTAGTTGGTTTATTGCCTAACCGCCACCCCTTTGGGGTAAACCCACCAAACAGTGATTTATTTGACACTGTTGAAAGGGCCCTATGCGGATTAGAAAAAATCTGGCACGTGTTTGCAATTTCTGGGGCAGTTCACACTCATTTTTTATGGACTCAGCACAAGAGGCAACTGATGTGGTGGTACTGAAAAGGGTTATATGATGTGCAAAAGACTTGCTTACGGTGACACTTGGTGGAGTGGTGAACTGAGCACGGTTGAGATACTCACAGAGAGAGGGTAAAGAGGGGCAAGAGCATGAGCAGAGATGCTGATCTTAGCACACAGGAGCTCTAATATTTGGCAAGTTAAAGGGGTCGGCAGATTAGACGAATGAGGCAGGGAGAGGGTACCTGTGACAAATGGATAGAGGGGACATAGAGAGTAATCATGGCGTGCAAAAAGTTAGCCGCGCATGGGCTGGCAGCATCTGTAGTGTTGGCCAAGTTATTTCTGCTCTACAGATTGGCTATATGATCTACAGAGGGAAAAGCCAGGCTTACCGTGAGGAGGATCATGGATGTGTCTATTGATGAAGCGTTGTCTGGGTGTGCAGAAAGGTGGTCCACAGAGTGGTAACTGCCTGGAACACTGAAAATTGGGCATCCAACATGCCACTGGGGAATGAACAGAGGCAGAAGCATCTGATTTACTGAGAGGGTGTAAATATAGGGTGAGAGGAAGGGTGTCTGTGGTGACTGAAAGTGTTGAAAACAGGTTGATAGGGCAGCAATCTTTGGGGCACTAGGAGGGAACATTTGAAGGGGCAAATAGACGGGGTTGAGGGGATCAAGTGGTGAAAACAGGTGTCAAAGGCACATACGTAAGGGGCACCTGGTCCCGCAATATAAGGGATAAATGTCTCTGCTAGAGTTAGTTGCCCCTCCCTGACAATCTTTTGCCCAGCCTGGCTCCATCTGTATTTTTCTCTCCACCCTCTTTCTATATTCTAGATGACTGGCGCAAGCTTTGCAGGTGTTTTCTGGGCCTCAACCCTCCAAGGGAGAGCCTGACAATTCTGTTCCAAGGATATTCCGAAAGTGTGTGCTACTGATAGTCTGAGACTTTGCACATTTCTCCACCAAACTAGGGAAATCTTTCAACCTGCAAGTAGCCAGATGGTGTAAGTCTTTTTGTTTTGGTGGAAATCGTCTTCTCTGCTTCCCCTTGCATCTGAATACTGTGAAGCAGCTGTTCCTCTCTCACATGTCCATTCAAAGAAACAGATGATACACTCAATCCAATTGATCAGCAAACTCCTATGCTTTGACCCTATTGTCATGCTGTTTCCTTCCCAATACCCCCCTTCCCCGCAGAAACAGGTCCATCATTCCTCATTACTCACTCAGCTAGTCACAGCAGACCTCCACTCTATAGGCTAAGCAAACCCAACATGGACAAGAGGTATGCCAGCAAGAAGATCTGAAGCCTCTCTGTGTCATTATGTTTATGCTGCTGCCGCCCTCTTGTGACGCTAAGAGGCAACAGCAATATAATAATGGGAATGTGAAAAGGGTAGAACTATGCAAATAATATCCCTTCATGCCTAATTCGGTCTGAGATGGTCCCCAGCTTCTTCTGTGATATGGCATCAACCATATGTCCTTCGGCAGGATTCTAAAGCTGCCAACCAGTCTCAGGCTAAGGATTTTGCCACTCCAAGGGCATACATAGTGAATCCACTCTCATTTAGCAGGGAGCCTAATTGCCTGCAGTCTGCCTCTATACAGAACTTGGGCGTTCGTGGGCGTTCGGGGGCTTCGAGGGCTTGCTTCCCAGGCTACTGACTGAGATTGGGTTAAGGAGCCCAGCCCAGCCCAGCCCAGCCCAGCCCAGCCCAGCCCAGCCCTGGCCTGGCCTGGCCTGGCCTGGCCACACCAGACCAGACCAGACCAGACCAGACCAGCCACAACCTAGGCTTCTGACTCAGACCGGGCTGCATACAGCTACAGCAAAAACTCCAGGCCAGGCAGTGCCAGCCTCAGGCCAGGCCTGGGCAGACCAGACCAGACCAGACCAGCTGGTAAAACCCCAGTCCCAGCCTCAGGCCAGGCCTGGCCAGTCAACACCAGACCAGACCAGCCACCTGCTCCTCCCTTCACCTGCAACAGTAGGCATAATTCAGGACTTGGAAAGCAAAGGCCTAACACTGCCCATGTCTACCTCTTTAAAACATTAAAGGGCTCAGATTTGACCTTCGTGTGTAGCCAACTGCACAGACATTATTCCTCTCTTGTTTTGAGACATCAACTGACATCAAAAAAACTGAAGAAAACACCATTATTCACCCTATTTTATTACCCATACAGCACACCTCCTCACAGAAGGGTGCTTGGGTATGGCTTAAGACCTCATTCTGCACTACGAAACATCACGTTTAAAGAAAAACCTTTTGAATTAATAAATGATAATAACGCTTTGCCCCGATTTCATGCACGTGAACGAGGCGAGCCACATTTGTCAAAAAAAACAAAAAAAAAGAAACAACAGAGAACAGCTCAAATTGCTCTTCTGTTTTCCCCAAGTAAAAAAAATATCACAAAATAAAACATAAAAACGCAATGCCAGAGACTTTGACTCTTGAAGAAGACTTAAATGGCACCTTGCTGCCAAAGTAGGGATATGAATCCTTGTCCTAGCAAACACCTGTGATAGGCAAGGCCAAAAACCTTGCGTCTGAGCTAAAGCATCTACAACAGCTCCTGTACTGCAGGAGATACTATCAGCAACACACAGACCTCAGCATCATTACTCATGGGTCGTATTGCCCATAAAGGAGGATGGTCATTATATATGGAAGCATTGGTAGGCTTCTCATACGGAAGTCAGTGTGGGCCGGCAGCTTAGGTCCTGACTTCCAACCAGCCACCTGGGGAGGGGTCAAAGGGAGCAACATTTGTAGTTTTGGGACACCTACGCAAAATAAAAAAACACTCCCAGTGCTTCTCTGTTTTTTAAAGGGAAAAATAAGGTATTGAACAAAGGTACAGAGTTGGAGGTTTTCACTTATAAAGACATTCTAAGCCACTCTTTACACCATAGGAGGGATTTGAACTCTTGCACAAGAGGACCCTCCAGCATCAAGCACGCAAGACATTGCCTCTGATCTACAGCCCCCAGCATGACCTTGCTCGTGCAGGAAACACTATCATCAACACACAGGCTGCAGCGCCATTGCCTATGAAAACCAGTGCCCATAAAAAAAGGATGGCCATGATAAAGGGAAGCTTTGACAGGTTACTCACATGGATGCTAGTGTAGGTAAGGTCCTGACTTCCAAGACACTGGAAACAAGAGGATCGCCAGAAGAAAAAATTCTACATTTGTGGTGACACTGGTGCAGAAAGAAATAAATGGAATGGTTTACATTTCTTCTCTTTTTTCTCAGTTGAACAAATCTTAGTGTACAAAAGTACAACCCTAGAGTTTAAAACATTAATCATGACCTAAAGAGCCCTTGATACCATGGGCAGGACTTGAACCCTTGCACTAGAGGTAGCAGGGCCACTAAATTATCAAGACTTTGCCACTGCGCTACAGCTCTGCATGTTTTTGTTTTGGTGCAGGAGACACTATCAGCAACATACATGCGTGAGCATCATCACCTATATAAACCATTGCCCATAAAAGAGGATGGTCATGATCCAAGGAAGCTTTGACAGCCTGTTCACATGGTAGCTAGTGTAGGTAAGGTCCTGACTTCCAAGACACTGAAAAGGAAGGGATCACCAGAAAGAACAGTGCTACTTTTGTGGTGACACTAGTGCAAAAATAAAAGAAATAAAAAAGGAACATCTTAAATTGCTCCTCTGTTTTCTCAGGTTAAAAAAAATCTTAGTGTACAAAAAAATACAATGCTAGAGGTTTTGACTCTTAATGATGTCCTAAACAATGCTAGACACCATAGGTGGGACTTGAACCCCTGCACAAGAAATACCAGCCACATTAAGTGCTCAAGACCTTGCCCCTGAGCTATGGCCACAGCTACCTTTCACTTGCTGCAGGAGACGCTATCAGCAACATACACGCCTGACCGTCATCGCCTTTAGAACCCATTGCCCATCAGAGAGGATGGCCATGATATAGGGAAGCTCTGACAGGCTACTTACACGGAAGCTAGTGTAGATAAGGTACTAACTTCCAGGCCACCAAAAGGAGACGAGCAAAAGCTCTACTTTTGAGGTGACACTAGTAGAAAAACAAAGGAATGGCTCAAAATGCTCCTCTGTTTTCTCACATAAAACATGATATCAGTAAATAAAAAAAGCTCTGGAGATTTTTTTCCCTCTTCATGATAAGCTAAATGCACCTTGGTGCCACAGGAGGGATTTGAATCCTTGACCAACAGGTGCCCATGACACCAAAGCCTCAAGACTTAAACGCTGAGCTACTGCTCCTGGTAGGTTTAGTGCGGTGGAGAAGACACTATCAGGGTCATCCAGGCCTCAGTGCCACTGCATATGGGTCTCGGTGCCCATGAAAGAACAGGGCCATGCTATAGGGAAGTTTTGCCAGAGTATCAAAAGGGAAGCCTGTGTGGTCCAGTGGGTAAGTTCCTGTCTTCCAACTAGATGACCAGGGTTCAAATCCTGGCAGCGGCACTCTCTGCAGGCAATGAGCCACTAGCTTCCCTGTCACTCTGAGGGTATAGTATTCATGGCCTATATTTTCACTGCCACCCCACTCCCCCACCCACATTTTGTTTTTTTGGGGGGGCGGCCACTCAAATTTGGGGTTACCAATATTAACGGTGCGAGGGTGGATGAGCGTTTTCACGGGGGGGTCATAGAAGGCTCAGAACGATGCATTGAGTTTAAATTTGGGGTACCCCTTAGATTTTCATTGTCACTCCACACACAGGGGCATCCCAAAAATGGATAGGGATAAGGGAGTGGTGTCCGGGGACAAGGTCCTGCCTTTTCTTATTGCCCAACACAAGGGGCCACCACACAGTCCAACTACGGTTCTGGTATTGAAAGAGGGGATAAAGAAAAAATTGATGGGATGGGTGGAGGGACGGGGCACCCCATGATTTTATTGCCCACTGCTGGGCATCTAAAAATGTCTCCTGCCATGGTTGAAATGAAAGCAGTTACATGAGGTACTGAAGGAAGGGTTTCTCTTAGTTGGTTTATTGCCTAACCGCCACCCCTTTGGGGTAAACCCACCAAACAGTGATTTATTTGACACTGTTGAAAGGGCCCTATGCGGATTAGAAAAAATCTGGCACGTGTTTGCAATTTCTAGGGCAGTTCACACTCATTTTTTATGGACTCAGCACAAGAGGCAACTGATGTGGTGGTACTGAAAAGGGTTATATGATGTGCAAAAGACTTGCTTACGGTGACACTTGGTGGAGTGGTGAACTGAGCAGGGTTGAGATACTCACAGAGAGAGGGTAAAGAGGGGCAAGAGCATGAGCAGAGATGCTGATCTTAGCACACAGGAGCTCTAATATTTGGCAAGTTAAAGGGGTCGGCAGATTAGACGAATGAGGCAGGGAGAGGGTACCTGTGACAAATGGATAGAGGGGACATAGAGAGTAATCATGGCGTGCAAAAAGTTAGCCGCGCATGGGCTGGCAGCATCTGTAGTGTTGGCCAAGTTATTTCTGCTCTACAGATTGGCTATATGATCTACAGAGGGAAAAGCCAGGCTTACCGTGAGGAGGATCATGGATGTGTCTATTGATGAAGCGTAGTCTGGGTGTGCAGAAAGGTGGTCCACAGAGTGGTAACTGCCTGGAACACTGAAAATTGGGCATCCAACATGCCACTGGGGAATGAACAGAGGCAGAAGCATCTGATTTACTGAGAGGGTGTAAATATAGGGTGAGAGGAAGGGTGTCTGTGGTGACTGAAAGTGTTGAAAACAGGTTGATAGGGCAGCAATCTTTGGGGCACTAGGAGGGAACATTTGAAGGGGCAAATAGACGGGGTTGAGGGGATCAAGTGGTGAAAACAGGTGTCAAAGGCACATACGTAAGGGGCACCTGGTCCCGCAATATAAGGGATAAATGTCTCTGCTAGAGTTAGTTGCCCCTCCCTGACAATCTTTTGCCCAGCCTGGCTCCATCTGTATTTTTCTCTCCACCCTCTTTCTATATTCTAGATGACTGGCGCAAGCTTTGCAGGTGTTTTCTGGGCCTCAACCCTCCAAGGGAGAGCCTGACAATTCTGTTCCAAGGATATTCCGAAAGTGTGTGCTACTGATAGTCTGAGACTTTGCACATTTCTCCACCAAACTAGGGAAATCTTTCAACCTGCAAGTAGCCCGATGGTGTAAGTCTTTTTGTTTTGGTGGAAATCGTCTTCTCTGCTTCCCCTTGCATCTGAATACTGTGAAGCAGCTGTTCCTCTCTCACATGTCCATTCGAAGAAACAGATGATACACTCAATCCAATTGATCAGCAAACTCCTATGCTTTGACCCTATTGTCATGCTGTTTCCTTCCCAATACCCCCCTTCCCCGCAGAAACAGGTCCATCATTCCTCATTACTCACTCAGCTAGTCACAGCAGACCTCCACTCTATAGGCTAAGCAAACCCAACATGGACAAGAGGTATGCCAGCAAGAAGATCTGAAGCCTCTCTGTGTCATTATGTTTATGCTGCTGCCGCCCTCTTGTGACGCTAAGAGGCAACAGCAATATAATAATGGGAATGTGAAAAGGGTAGAACTATGCAAATAATATCCCTTCATGCCTAAATCGGTCTGAGATGGTCCCCAGCTTCTTCTGTGATATGGCATCAACCATATGTCCTTCGGCAGGATTCTAAAGCTGCCAACCAGTCTCAGGCTAAGGATTTTGCCACTCCAAGGGCATACATAGTGAATCCACTCTCATTTAGCAGGGAGCCTAATTGCCTGCAGTCTGCCTCTATACAGAACTTGGGCGTTCGTGGGCGTTCGGGGGCTTCGAGGGCTTGCTTCCCAGGCTACTGACTGAGATTGGGTTAAGGAGCCCAGCCCAGCCCAGCCCAGCCCAGCCCAGCCCAGCCCTGGCCTGGCCTGGCCTGGCCACACCAGACCAGACCAGACCAGCCACAACCTAGGCTTCTGACTCAGACCGGGCTGCATACAGCTACAGCAAAAACTCCAGGCCAGGCAGTGCCAGCCTCAGGCCAGGCCTGGGTAGACCAGACCAGACCAGACCAGCTGGTAAAACCCCAGTCCCAGCCTCAGGCCAGGCCTGGCCAGTCAACACCAGACCAGACCAGCCACCTGCTCCTCCCTTCACCTGCAACAGTAGGCATAATTCAGGACTTGGAAAGCAAAGGCCTAACACTGCACATGTCTACCTCTTTAAAACATTAAAGGGCTCAGATTTGACCTTCGTGTGTAGCCAACTGCACAGACATTATTCCTCTCTTGTTTTGAGACATCAACTGACATCAAAAAAACTGAAGAAAACACCATTATTCACCCTATTTTATTACCCATACAGCACACCTCCTCACAGAAGGGTGCTTGGGTATGGCTTAAGACCTCATTCTGCACTACGAAACATCACGTTTAAAGAAAAACCTTTTGAATTAATAAATGATAATAACGCTTTGCCCCGATTTCATGCACGTGAACGAGGCGAGCCACATTTGTCAAAAAAAAAAAAAAAAAAGAAACAACAGAGAACAGCTCAAATTGCTCTTCTGTTTTCCCCAAGTAAAAAAAATATCACAAAATAAAACATAAAAACGCAATGCCAGAGACTTTGACTCTTGAAGAAGACTTAAATGGCACCTTGCTGCCAAAGTAGGGATATGAATCCTTGTCCTAGCAAACACCTGTGATAGGCAAGGCCAAAAACCTTGCGTCTGAGCTAAAGCATCTACAACAGCTCCTGTACTGCAGGAGATACTATCAGCAACACACAGACCTCAGCATCATTACTCATGGGTCGTATTGCCCATAAAGGAGGATGGTCATTATATATGGAAGCATTGGTAGGCTTCTCATACGGAAGTCAGTGTGGGCCGGCAGCTTAGGTCCTGACTTCCAACCAGCCACCTGGGGAGGGGTCAAAGGGAGCAACATTTGTAGTTTTGGGACACCTACGCAAAATAAAAAAACACTCCCAGTGCTTCTCTGTTTTTTAAAGGGAAAAATAAGGTATTGAACAAAGGTACAGAGTTGGAGGTTTTCACTTATAAAGACAATCTAAGCCACTCTTTACACCATAGGAGGGATTTGAACTCTTGCACAAGAGGACCCTCCAGCATCAAGCACGCAAGACATTGCCTCTGATCTACAGCCCCCAGCATGACCGTGCTCGTGCAGGAAACACGATCATCAACACACAGGCTGCAGCGCCATTGCCTATGAAAACCAGTGCCCATAAAAAAAGGATGGCCATGATAAAGGGAAGCTTTGACAGGTTACTCACATGGATGCTAGTGTAGGTAAGGTCCTGACTTCCAAGACACTGGAAACAAGAGGATCGCCAGAAGAAAAAATTCTACATTTGTGGTGACACTGGTGCAGAAAGAAAGAAATGGAATGGTTTACATTTCTTCTGTTTTTCTCAGTTGAACAAATCTTAGTGTACAAAAGTACAACCCTAGAGTTTAAAACATTAATCATGACCTAAAGAGCCCTTGATACCATGGGCAGGACTTGAACCCTTGCACAAGAGGTAGCAGGGCCACTAAATTATCAAGACTTTGCCAAAGCGCTACAGCTCTGCATGTTTTTGTTTTGGTGCAGGAGACACTATCAGCAACATACATGCGTGAGCATCATCACCTATATAAACCATTGCCCATAAAAGAGGATGGTCATGATCCAAGGAAGCTTTGACAGCCTGTTCACATGGTAGCTAGTGTAGGTAAGGTCCTGACTTCCAAGACACTGAAAAGGAAGGGATCACCAGAAAGAACAGTGCTACTTTTGTGGTGACACTAGTGCAAAAATAAAAGAAATAAAAAAGGAACATCTTAAATTGCTCCTCTGTTTTCTCAGGTTAAAAAAAATCTTAGTGTACAAAAAAATACAATGCTAGAGGTTTTGACTCTTAATGATGTCCTAAACAATGCTAGACACCATAGGTGGGACTTGAACCCCTGCACAAGAAATACCAGCCACATTAAGTGCTCAAGACCTTGCCCCTGAGCTATGGCCACAGTTACCTTTCACTTGCTGCAGGAGACGCTATCAGCAACATACACGCCTGACCGTCATCGCCTTTACAACCCATTGCCCATCAGAGAGGATGGCCATGATATAGGGAAGCTCTGACAGGCTACTTACACGGAAGCTAGTGTAGATAAGGTACTAACTTCCAGGCCACCAAAAGGAGACGAGCAAAAGCTCTACTTTTGAGGTGACACTAGTAGAAAAACAAAGGAATGGCTCAAAATGCTCATCTGTTTTCTCACATAAAACATGATATCAGTAAATAAAAAAAGCTCTGGAGATTTTTTTCCCTCTTCATGATAAGCTAAATGCACCTTGGTGCCACAGGAGGGATTTGAATCCTTGACCAACAGGTGCCCATGACACCAAAGCCTCAAGACTTAAACGCTGAGCTACTGCTCCTGGTAGGTTTAGTGCGGTGGAGAAGACACTATCAGGGTCATCCAGGCCTCAGTGCCACTGCATATGGGTCTCGGTGCCCATGAAAGAACAGGGCCATGCTATAGGGAAGTTTTGCCAGGGTATCAAAAGGGAAGCCTGTGTGGTCCAGTGGGTAAGTTCCTGACTTCCAACTAGACGACCAGGGTTCAAATCCTGGCAGCGGCACTCTCTGCAGGCAATGAGCCACTTGCTTCCCTGTCACACTGAGGGTATAGTATTCATGGCCTATATTTTCACTGCCACCCCACTCCCCCACCCACATTTTGTTTTTTTGGGGGGGCGGCCACTCAAATTTGGGGTTACCAATATTAACGGTGCGAGGGTGGATGAGCGTTTTCACGGGGGGGTCATAGAAGGCTCTGAACGATGCATTGAGTTTAAATTTGGGGTACCCCTTAGATTTTCATTGTCACTCCACACACAGGGGCATCCCAAAAATGGATAGGGATAAGGGAGTGGTGTCCGGGGACAAGGTCCTGCCTTTTCTTATTGCCCAACACAAGGGGCCACCACACAGTCCAACTACGGTTCTGGTATTGAAAGAGGGGATAAAGAAAAAATTGATGGGATGGGTGGAGGGACGGGGCACCCCATGATTTTATTGCCCACTGCTGGGCATCTAAAAAGGTCTCCTGCCATGGTTGAAATGAAAGCAGTTACATGAGGTACTGAAGGAAGGGTTTCTCTTAGTTGGTTTATTGCCTAACCGCCACCCCTTTGGGGTAAACCCACCAAACAGTGATTTATTTGACACTGTTGAAAGGGCCCTATGCGGATTAGAAAAAATCTGGCACGTGTTTGCAATTTCTGGGGCAGTTCACACTCATTTTTTATGGACTCAGCACAAGAGGCAACTGATGTGGTGGTACTGAAAAGGGTTATATGATGTGCAAAAGACTTGCTTACGGTGACACTTGGTGGAGTGGTGAACTGAGCAGGGTTGAGATACTCACAGAGAGAGGGTAAAGAGGGGCAAGAGCATGAGCAGAGATGCTGATCTTAGCACACAGGAGCTCTAATATTTGGCAAGTTAAAGGGGTCGGCAGATTAGACGAATGAGGCAGGGAGAGGGTACCTGTGACAAATGGATAGAGGGGACATAGAGAGTAATCATGGCGTGCAAAAAGTTAGCCGCGCATGGGCTGGCAGCATCTGTAGTGTTGGCCAAGTTATTTCTGCTCTACAGATTGGCTATATGATCTACAGAGGGAAAAGCCAGGCTTACCGTGAGGAGGATCATGGATGTGTCTATTGATGAAGCGTAGTCTGGGTGTGCAGAAAGGTGGTCCACAGAGTGGTAACTGCCTGGAACACTGAAAATTGGGCATCCAACATGCCACTGGGGAATGAACAGAGGCAGAAGCATCTGATTTACTGAGAGGGTGTAAATATAGGGTGAGAGGAAGGGTGTCTGTGGTGACTGAAAGTGTTGAAAACAGGTTGATAGGGCAGCAATCTTTGGGGCACTAGGAGGGAACATTTGAAGGGGCAAATAGACGGGGTTGAGGGGATCAAGTGGTGAAAACAGGTGTCAAAGGCACATACGTAAGGGGCACCTGGTCCCGCAATATAAGGGATAAATGTCTCTGCTAGAGTTAGTTGCCCCTCCCTGACAATCTTTTGCCCAGCCTGGCTCCATCTGTATTTTTCTCTCCACCCTCTTTCTATATTCTAGATGACTGGCGCAAGCTTTGCAGGTGTTTTCTGGGCCTCAACCCTCCAAGGGAGAGCCTGACAATTCTGTTCCAAGGATATTCCGAAAGTGTGTGCTACTGATAGTCTGAGACTTTGCACATTTCTCCACCAAACTAGGGAAATCTTTCAACCTGCAAGTAGCCCGATGGTGTAAGTCTTTTTGTTTTGGTGGAAATCGTCTTCTCTGCTTCCCCTTGCATCTGAATACTGTGAAGCAGCTGTTCCTCTCTCACATGTCCATTCGAAGAAACAGATGATACACTCAATCCAATTGATCAGCAAACTCCTATGCTTTGACCCTATTGTCATGCTGTTTCCTTCCCAATACCCCCCTTCCCCGCAGAAACAGGTCCATCATTCCTCATTACTCACTCAGCTAGTCACAGCAGACCTCCACTCTATAGGCTAAGCAAACCCAACATGGACAAGAGGTATGCCAGCAAGAAGATCTGAAGCCTCTCTGTGTCATTATGTTTATGCTGCTGCCGCCCTCTTGTGACGCTAAGAGGCAACAGCAATATAATAATGGGAATGTGAAAAGGGTAGAACTATGCAAATAATATCCCTTCATGCCTAATTCGGTCTGAGATGGTCCCCAGCTTCTTCTGTGATATGGCATCAACCATATGTCCTTCGGCAGGATTCTAAAGCTGCCAACCAGTCTCAGGCTAAGGATTTTGCCACTCCAAGGGCATACATAGTGAATCCACTCTCATTTAGCAGGGAGCCTAATTGCCTGCAGTCTGCCTCTATACAGAACTTGGGCGTTTGTGGGCTTCGAGGGCTTGCTTCCCAGGCTACTGACTGAGATTGGGTTAAGGAGCCCAGCCCAGCCCAGCCCAGCCCAGCCCAGCCCAGCCCAGCCCTGGCCTGGCCTGGCCTGGCCACACCAGACCAGACCAGACCAGACCAGACCAGACCAGCCACAACCTAGGCTTCTGACTCAGACCGGGCTGCATACAGCTACAGCAAAAACTCCAGGCCAGGCAGTGCCAGCCTCAGGCCAGGCCTGGGCAGACCAGACCAGACCAGCTGGTAAAACCCCAGTCCCAGCCTCAGGCCAGGCCTGGCCAGTCAACACCAGACCAGACCAGCCACCTGCTCCTCCCTTCACCTGCAACAGTAGGCATAATTCAGGACTTGGAAAGCAAAGGCCTAACACTGCCCATGTCTACCTCTTTAAAACATTAAAGGGCTCAGATTTGACCTTCGTGTGTAGCCAACTGCACAGACATTATTCCTCTCTTGTTTTGAGACATCAACTGACATCAAAAAAACTGAAGAAAACACCATTATTCACCCTATTTTATTACCCATACAGCACACCTCCTCACAGAAGGGTGCTTGGGTATGGCTTAAGACCTCATTCTGCACTACGAAACATCACGTTTAAAGAAAAACCTTTTGAATTAATAAATGATAATAACGCTTTGCCCCGATTTCATGCACGTGAACGAGGCGAGCCACATTTGTCAAAAAAAAAAAAAAAAAAGAAACAACAGAGAACAGCTCAAATTGCTCTTCTGTTTTCCCCAAGTAAAAAAAATATCACAAAATAAAACATAAAAACGCAATGCCAGAGACTTTGACTCTTGAAGAAGACTTAAATGGCACCTTGCTGCCAAAGTAGGGATATGAATCCTTGTCCTAGCAAACACCTGTGATAGGCAAGGCCAAAAACCTTGCGTCTGAGCTAAAGCATCTACAACAGCTCCTGTACTGCAGGAGATACTATCAGCAACACACAGACCTCAGCATCATTACTCATGGGTCGTATTGCCCATAAAGGAGGATGGTCATTATATATGGAAGCATTGGTAGGCTTCTCATACGGAAGTCAGTGTGGGCCGGCAGCTGAGGTCCTGACTTCCAACCAGTGTACAAAAAAATACAATGCTAGAGGTTTTGACTCTTAATGATGTCCTAAACAATGCTAGACACCATAGGTGGGACTTGAACCCCTGCACAAGAAATACCAGCCACATTAAGTGCTCAAGACCTTGCCCCTGAGCTATGGCCACAGCTACCTTTCACTTGCTGCAGGAGACGCTATCAGCAACATACACGCCTGACCGTCATCGCCTTTAGAACCCATTGCCCATCAGAGAGGATGGCCATGATATAGGGAAGCTCTGACAGGCTACTTACACGGAAGCTAGTGTAGATAAGGTACTAACTTCCAGGCCACCAAAAGGAGACGAGCAAAAGCTCTACTTTTGAGGTGACACTAGTAGAAAAACAAAGGAATGGCTCAAAAGGCTCCTCTGTTTTCTCACATAAAACATGATATCAGTAAATAAAAAAAGCTCTGGAGATTTTTTTCCCTCTTCATGATAAGCTAAATGCACCTTGGTGCCACAGGAGGGATTTGAATCCTTGACCAACAGGTGCCCATGACACCAAAGCCTCAAGACTTAAACGCTGAGCTACTGCTCCTGGTAGGTTTAGTGCGGTGGAGAAGACACTATCAGGGTCATCCAGGCCTCAGTGCCACTGCATATGGGTCTCGGTGCCCATGAAAGAACAGGGCCATGCTATAGGGAAGTTTTGCCAGAGTATCAAAAGGGAAGCCTGTGTGGTCCAGTGGGTAAGTTCCTGACTTCCAACTAGACGACCAGGGTTCAAATCCTGGCAGCGGCACTCTCTGCAGGCAATGAGCCACTAGCTTCCCTGTCACACTGAGGGTATAGTATTCATGGCCTATATTTTCACTGCCACCCCACTCCCCCACCCACATTTTGTTTTTTTGGGGGGGCGGCCACTCAAATTTGGGGTTACCAATATTAACGGTGCGAGGGTGGATGAGCGTTTTCACGGGGGGGTCATAGAAGGCTCAGAACGATGCATTGAGTTTAAATTTGGGGTACCCCTTAGATTTTCATTGTCACTCCACACACAGGGGCATCCCAAAAATGGATAGGGATAAGGGAGTGGTGTCCGGGGACAAGGTCCTGCCTTTTCTTATTGCCCAACACAAGGGGCCACCACACAGTCCAACTACGGTTCTGGTATTGAAAGAGGGGATAAAGAAAAAATTGATGGGATGGGTGGAGGGACGGGGCACCCCATGATTTTATTGCCCACTGCTGGGCATCTAAAAAGGTCTCCTGCCATGGTTGAAATGAAAGCAGTTACATGAGGTACTGAAGGAAGGGTTTCTCTTAGTTGGTTTATTGCCTAACCGCCACCCCTTTGGGGTAAACCCACCAAACAGTGATTTATTTGACACTGTTGAAAGGGCCCTATGCGGATTAGAAAAAATCTGGCACGTGTTTGCAATTTCTGGGGCAGTTCACACTCATTTTTTATGGACTCAGCACAAGAGGCAACTGATGTGGTGGTACTGAAAAGGGTTATATGATGTGCAAAAGACTTGCTTACGGTGACACTTGGTGGAGTGGTGAACTGAGCAGGGTTGAGATACTCACAGAGAGAGGGTAAAGAGGGGCAAGAGCATGAGCAGAGATGCGGATCTTAGCACACAGGAGCTCTAATATTTGGCAAGTTAAAGGGGTCGGCAGATTAGACGAATGAGGCAGGGAGAGGGTACCTGTGACAAATGGATAGAGGGGACATAGAGAGTAATCATGGCGTGCAAAAAGTTAGCCGCGCATGGGCTGGCAGCATCTGTAGTGTTGGCCAAGTTATTTCTGCTCTACAGATTGGCTATATGATCTACAGAGGGAAAAGCCAGGCTTACCGTGAGGAGGATCATGGATGTGTCTATTGATGAAGCGTAGTCTGGGTGTGCAGAAAGGTGGTCCACAGAGTGGTAACTGCCTGGAACACTGAAAATTGGGCATCCAACATGCCACTGGGGAATGAACAGAGGCAGAAGCATCTGATTTACTGAGAGGGTGTAAATATAGGGTGAGAGGAAGGGTGTCTGTGGTGACTGAAAGTGTTGAAAACAGGTTGATAGGGCAGCAATCTTTGGGGCACTAGGAGGGAACATTTGAAGGGGCAAATAGACGGGGTTGAGGGGATCAAGTGGTGAAAACAGGTGTCAAAGGCACATACGTAAGGGGCACCTGGTCCCGCAATATAAGGGATAAATGTCTCTGCTAGAGTTAGTTGCCCCTCCCTGACAATCTTTTGCCCAACCTGGCTCCATCTGTATTTTTCTCTCCACCCTCTTTCTATATTCTAGATGACTGGCGCAAGCTTTGCAGGTGTTTTCTGGGCCTCAACCCTCCAAGGGAGAGCCTGACAATTCTGTTCCAAGGATATTCCGAAAGTGTGTGCTACTGATAGTCTGAGACTTTGCACATTTCTCCACCAAACTAGGGAAATCTTTCAACCTGCAAGTAGCCCGATGGTGTAAGTCTTTTTGTTTTGGTGGAAATCGTCTTCTCTGCTTCCCCTTGCATCTGAATGCTGTGAAGCAGCTGTTCCTCTCTCACATGTCCATTCGAAGAAACAGATGATACACTCAATCCAATTGATCAGCAAACTCCTATGCTTTGACCCTATTGTCATGCTGTTTCCTTCCCAATACCCCCCTTCCCCGCAGAAACAGGTCCATCATTCCTCATTACTCACTCAGCTAGTCACAGCAGACCTCCACTCTATAGGCTAAGCAAACCCAACATGGACAAGAGGTATGCCAGCAAGAAGATCTGAAGCCTCTCTGTGTCATTATGTTTATGCTGCTGCCGCCCTCTTGTGACGCTAAGAGGCAACAGCAATATAATAATGGGAATGTGAAAAGGGTAGAACTATGCAAATAATATCCCTTCATGCCTAAATCGGTCTGAGATGGTCCCCAGCTTCTTCTGTGATATGGCATCAACCATATGTCCTTCGGCAGGATTCTAAAGCTGCCAACCAGTCTCAGGCTAAGGATTTTGCCACTCCAAGGGCATACATAGTGAATCCACTCTCATTTAGCAGGGAGCCTAATTGCCTGCAGTCTGCCTCTATACAGAACTTGGGCGTTCGTGGGCGTTCGGGGGCTTCGAGGGCTTGCTTCCCAGGCTACTGACTGAGATTGGGTTAAGGAGCCCAGCCCAGCCCAGCCCAGCCCAGCCCAGCCCAGCCCAGCCCAGCCCTGGCCTGGCCTGGCCTGGCCACACCAGACCAGACCAGACCAGACCAGCCACAACCTAGGCTTCTGACTCAGACCGGGCTGCATACAGCTACAGCAAAAACTCCAGGCCAGGCAGTGCCAGCCTCAGGCCAGGCCTGGGTAGACCAGACCAGACCAGACCAGCTGGTAAAACCCCAGTCCCAGCCTCAGGCCAGGCCTGGCCAGTCAACACCAGACCAGACCAGCCACCTGCTCCTCCCTTCACCTGCAACAGTAGGCATAATTCAGGACTTGGAAAGCAAAGGCCTAACACTGCACATGTCTACCTCTTTAAAACATTAAAGGGCTCAGATTTGACCTTCGTGTGTAGCCAACTGCACAGACATTATTCCTCTCTTGTTTTGAGACATCAACTGACATCAAAAAAACTGAAGAAAACACCATTATTCACCCTATTTTATTACCCATACAGCACACCTCCTCACAGAAGGGTGCTTGGGTATGGCTTAAGACCTCATTCTGCACTACGAAACATCACGTTTAAAGAAAAACCTTTTGAATTAATAAATGATAATAACGCTTTGCCCCGATTTCATGCACGTGAACGAGGCGAGCCACATTTGTCAAAAAAAAAAAAAAAAAAGAAACAACAGAGAACAGCTCAAATTGCTCTTCTGTTTTCCCCAAGTAAAAAAAATATCACAAAATAAAACATAAAAACGCAATGCCAGAGACTTTGACTCTTGAAGAAGACTTAAATGGCACCTTGCTGCCAAAGTAGGGATATGAATCCTTGTCCTAGCAAACACCTGTGATAGGCAAGGCCAAAAACCTTGCGTCTGAGCTAAAGCATCTACAACAGCTCCTGTACTGCAGGAGATACTATCAGCAACACACAGACCTCAGCATCATTACTCATGGGTCGTATTGCCCATAAAGGAGGATGGTCATTATATATGGAAGCATTGGTAGGCTTCTCATACGGAAGTCAGTGTGGGCCGGCAGCTTAGGTCCTGACTTCCAACCAGCCACCTGGGGAGGGGTCAAAGGGAGCAACATTTGTAGTTTTGGGACACCTACGCAAAATAAAAAAACACTCCCAGTGCTTCTCTGTTTTTTAAAGGGAAAAATAAGGTATTGAACAAAGGTACAGAGTTGGAGGTTTTCACTTATAAAGACAATCTAAGCCACTCTTTACACCATAGGAGGGATTTGAACTCTTGCACAAGAGGACCCTCCAGCATCAAGCACGCAAGACATTGCCTCTGATCTACAGCCCCCAGCATGACCGTGCTCGTGCAGGAAACACTATCATCAACACACAGGCTGCAGCGCCATTGCCTATGAAAACCAGTGCCCATAAAAAAAGGATGGCCATGATAAAGGGAAGCTTTGACAGGTTACTCACATGGATGCTAGTGTAGGTAAGGTCCTGACTTCCAAGACACTGGAAACAAGAGGATCGCCAGAAGAAAAAATTCTACATTTGTGGTGACACTGGTGCAGAAAGAAATAAATGGAATGGTTTACATTTCTTCTGTTTTTCTCAGTTGAACAAATCTTAGTGTACAAAAGTACAACCCTAGAGTTTAAAACATTAATCATGACCTAAAGAGCCCTTGATACCATGGGCAGGACTTGAACCCTTGCACAAGAGGTAGCAGGGCCACTAAATTATCAAGACTTTGCCAAAGCGCTACAGCTCTGCATGTTTTTGTTTTGGTGCAGGAGACACTATCAGCAACATACATGCGTGAGCATCATCACCTATATAAACCATTGCCCATAAAAGAGGATGGTCATGATCCAAGGAAGCTTTGACAGCCTGTTCACATGGTAGCTAGTGTAGGTAAGGTCCTGACTTCCAAGACACTGAAAAGGAAGGGATCACCAGAAAGAACAGTGCTACTTTTGTGGTGACACTAGTGCAAAAATAAAAGAAATAAAAAAGGAACATCTTAAATTGCTCCTCTGTTTTCTCAGGTTAAAAAAAATCTTAGTGTACAAAAAAATACAATGCTAGAGGTTTTGACTCTTAATGATGTCCTAAACAATGCTAGACACCATAGGTGGGACTTGAACCCCTGCACAAGAAATACCAGCCACATTAAGTGCTCAAGACCTTGCCCCTGAGCTATGGCCACAGTTACTTTTCACTTGCTGCAGGAGACGCTATCAGCAACATACACGCCTGACCGTCATCGCCTTTACAACCCATTGCCCATCAGAGAGGATGGCCATGATATAGGGAAGCTCTGACAGGCTACTTACACGGAAGCTAGTGTAGATAAGGTACTAACTTCCAGGCCACCAAAAGGAGACGAGCAAAAGCTCTACTTTTGAGGTGACACTAGTAGAAAAACAAAGGAATGGCTCAAAATGCTCATCTGTTTTCTCACATAAAACATGATATCAGTAAATAAAAAAAGCTCTGGAGATTTTTTTCCCTCTTCATGATAAGCTAAATGCACCTTGGTGCCACAGGAGGGATTTGAATCCTTGACCAACAGGTGCCCATGACACCAAAGCCTCAAGACTTAAACGCTGAGCTACTGCTCCTGGTAGGTTTAGTGCGGTGGAGAAGACACTATCAGGGTCATCCAGGCCTCAGTGCCACTGCATATGGGTCTCGGTGCCCATGAAAGAACAGGGCCATGCTATAGGGAAGTTTTGCCAGGGTATCAAAAGGGAAGCCTGTGTGGTCCAGTGGGTAAGTTCCTGACTTCCAACTAGACGACCAGGGTTCAAATCCTGGCAGCGGCACTCTCTGCAGGCTATGAGCCACTTGCTTCCCTGTCACACTGAGGGTATAGTATTCATGGCCTATATTTTCACTGCCACCCCACTCCCCCTCCCACATTTTGTTTTTTTGGGGGGGCGGCCACTCAAATTTGGGGTTACCAATATTAACGGTGCGAGGGTGGATGAGCGTTTTCACGGGGGGGTCATAGAAGGCTCAGAACGATGCATTGAGTTTAAATTTGGGGTACCCCTTAGATTTTCATTGTCACTCCACACACAGGGGCATCCCAAAAATGGATAGGGATAAGGGAGTGGTGTCCGGGGACAAGGTCCTGCCTTTTCTTATTGCCCAACACAAGGGGCCACCACACAGTCCAACTACGGTTCTGGTATTGAAAGAGGGGATAAAGAAAAAATTGATGGGATGGGTGGAGGGACGGGGCACCCCATGATTTTATTGCCCACTGCTGGGCATCTAAAAAGGTCTCCTGCCATGGTTGAAATGAAAGCAGTTACATGAGGTACTGAAGGAAGGGTTTCTCTTAGTTGGTTTATTGCCTAACCGCCACCCCTTTGGGGTAAACCCACCAAACAGTGATTTATTTGACACTGTTGAAAGGGCCCTATGCGGATTAGAAAAAATCTGGCACGTGTTTGCAATTTCTGGGGCAGTTCACACTCATTTTTTATGGACTCAGCACAAGAGGCAACTGATGTGGTGGTACTGAAAAGGGTTATATGATGTGCAAAAGACTTGCTTACGGTGACACTTGGTGGAGTGGTGAACTGAGCAGGGTTGAGATACTCACAGAGAGAGGGTAAAGAGGGGCAAGAGCATGAGCAGAGATGCTGATCTTAGCACACAGGAGCTCTAATATTTGGCAAGTTAAAGGGGTCGGCAGATTAGACGAATGAGGCAGGGAGAGGGTACCTGTGACAAATGGATAGAGGGGACATAGAGAGTAATCATGGCGTGCAAAAAGTTAGCCGCGCATGGGCTGGCAGCATCTGTAGTGTTGGCCAAGTTATTTCTGCTCTACAGATTGGCTATATGATCTACAGAGGGAAAAGCCAGGCTTACCGTGAGGAGGATCATGGATGTGTCTATTGATGAAGCGTAGTCTGGGTGTGCAGAAAGGTGGTCCACAGAGTGGTAACTGCCTGGAACACTGAAAATTGGGCATCCAACATGCCACTGGGGAATGAACAGAGGCAGAAGCATCTGATTTACTGAGAGGGTGTAAATATAGGGTGAGAGGAAGGGTGTCTGTGGTGACTGAAAGTGTTGAAAACAGGTTGATAGGGCAGCAATCTTTGGGGCACTAGGAGGGAACATTTGAAGGGGCAAATAGACGGGGTTGAGGGGATCAAGTGGTGAAAACAGGTGTCAAAGGCACATACGTAAGGGGCACCTGGTCCCGCAATATAAGGGATAAATGTCTCTGCTAGAGTTAGTTGCCCCTCCCTGACAATCTTTTGCCCAGCCTGGCTCCATCTGTATTTTTCTCTCCACCCTCTTTCTATATTCTAGATGACTGGCGCAAGCTTTGCAGGTGTTTTCTGGGCCTCAACCCTCCAAGGGAGAGCCTGACAATTCTGTTCCAAGGATATTCCGAAAGTGTGTGCTACTGATAGTCTGAGACTTTGCACATTTCTCCACCAAACTAGGGAAATCTTTCAACCTGCAAGTAGCCCGATGGTGTAAGTCTTTTTGTTTTGGTGGAAATCGTCTTCTCTGCTTCCCCTTGCATCTGAATACTGTGAAGCAGCTGTTCCTCTCTCACATGTCCATTCGAAGAAACAGATGATACACTCAATCCAATTGATCAGCAAACTCCTATGCTTTGACCCTATTGTCATGCTGTTTCCTTCCCAATACCCCCCTTCCCCGCAGAAACAGGTCCATCATTCCTCATTACTCACTCAGCTAGTCACAGCAGACCTCCACTCTATAGGCTAAGCAAACCCAACATGGACAAGAGGTATGCCAGCAAGAAGATCTGAAGCCTCTCTGTGTCATTATGTTTATGCTGCTGCCGCCCTCTTGTGACGCTAAGAGGCAACAGCAATATAATAATGGGAATGTGAAAAGGGTAGAACTATGCAAATAATATCCCTTCATGCCTAATTCGGTCTGAGATGGTCCCCAGCTTCTTCTGTGATATGGCATCAACCATATGTCCTTCGGCAGGATTCTAAAGCTGCCAACCAGTCTCAGGCTAAGGATTTTGCCACTCCAAGGGCATACATAGTGAATCCACTCTCATTTAGCAGGGAGCCTAATTGCCTGCAGTCTGCCTCTATACAGAACTTGGGCGTTCGTGGGCTTCGAGGGCTTGCTTCCCAGGCTACTGACTGAGATTGGGTTAAGGAGCCCAGCCCAGCCCAGCCCAGCCCAGCCCAGCCCAGCCCTGGCCTGGCCTGGCCTGGCCACACCAGACCAGACCAGACCAGACCAGACCAGCCACAACCTAGGCTTCTGACTCAGACCGGGCTGCATACAGCTACAGCAAAAACTCCAGGCCAGGCAGTGCCAGCCTCAGGCCAGGCCTGGGCAGACCAGACCAGACCAGCTGGTAAAACCCCAGTCCCAGCCTCAGGCCAGGCCTGGCCAGTCAACACCAGACCAGACCAGCCACCTGCTCCTCCCTTCACCTGCAACAGTAGGCATAATTCAGGACTTGGAAAGCAAAGGCCTAACACTGCCCATGTCTACCTCTTTAAAACATTAAAGGGCTCAGATTTGACCTTCGTGTGTAGCCAACTGCACAGACATTATTCCTCTCTTGTTTTGAGACATCAACTGACATCAAAAAAACTGAAGAAAACACCATTATTCACCCTATTTTATTACCCATACAGCACACCTCCTCACAGAAGGGTGCTTGGGTATGGCTTAAGACCTCATTCTGCACTACGAAACATCACGTTTAAAGAAAAACCTTTTGAATTAATAAATGATAATAACGCTTTGCCCCGATTTCATGCACGTGAACGAGGCGAGCCACATTTGTCAAAAAAAAAAAAAAAAAAGAAACAACAGAGAACAGCTCAAATTGCTCTTCTGTTTTCCCCAAGTAAAAAAAATATCACAAAATAAAACATAAAAACGCAATGCCAGAGACTTTGACTCTTGAAGAAGACTTAAATGGCTCCTTGCTGCCAAAGTAGGGATATGAATCCTTGTCCTAGCAAACACCTGTGATAGGCAAGGCCAAAAACCTTGCGTCTGAGCTAAAGCATCTACAACAGCTCCTGTACTGCAGGAGATACTATCAGCAACACACAGACCTCAGCATCATTACTCATGGGTCGTATTGCCCATAAAGGAGGATGGTCATTATATATGGAAGCATTGGTAGGCTTCTCATACGGAAGTCAGTGTGGGCCGGCAGCTGAGGTCCTGACTTCCAACCAGTGTACAAAAAAATACAATGCTAGAGGTTTTGACTCTTAATGATGTCCTAAACAATGCTAGACACCATAGGTGGGACTTGAACCCCTGCACAAGAAATACCAGCCACATTAAGTGCTCAAGACCTTGCCCCTGAGCTATGGCCACAGCTACCTTTCACTTGCTGCAGGAGACGCTATCAGCAACATGCACGCCTGACCGTCATCGCCTTTAGAACCCATTGCCCATCAGAGAGGATGGCCATGATATAGGGAAGCTCTGACAGGCTACTTACACGGAAGCTAGTGTAGATAAGGTACTAACTTCCAGGCCACCAAAAGGAGACGAGCAAAAGCTCTACTTTTGAGGTGACACTAGTAGAAAAACAAAGGAATGGCTCAAAATGCTCCTCTGTTTTCTCACATAAAACATGATATCAGTAAATAAAAAAAGCTCTGGAGATTTTTTTCCCTCTTCATGATAAGCTAAATGCACCTTGGTGCCACAGGAGGGATTTGAATCCTTGACCAACAGGTGCCCATGACACCAAAGCCTCAAGACTTAAACGCTGAGCTACTGCTCCTGGTAGGTTTAGTGCGGTGGAGAAGACACTATCAGGGTCATCCAGGCCTCAGTGCCACTGCATATGGGTCTCGGTGCCCATGAAAGAACAGGGCCATGCTATAGGGAAGTTTTGCCAGAGTATCAAAAGGGAAGCCTGTGTGGTCCAGTGGGTAAGTTCCTGTCTTCCAACTAGATGACCAGGGTTCAAATCCTGGCAGCGGCACTCTCTGCAGGCAATGAGCCACTAGCTTCCCTGTCACTCTGAGGGTATAGTATTCATGGCCTATATTTTCACTGCCACCCCACTCCCCCACCCACATTTTGTTTTTTTGGGGGGGCGGCCACTCAAATTTGGGGTTACCAATATTAACGGTGCGAGGGTGGATGAGCGTTTTCACGGGGGGGTCATAGAAGGCTCAGAACGATGCATTGAGTTTAAATTTGGGGTACCCCTTAGATTTTCATTGTCACTCCACACACAGGGGCATCCCAAAAATGGATAGGGATAAGGGAGTGGTGTCCGGGGACAAGGTCCTGCCTTTTCTTATTGCCCAACACAAGGGGCCACCACACAGTCCAACTACGGTTCTGGTATTGAAAGAGGGGATAAAGAAAAAATTGATGGGATGGGTGGAGGGACGGGGCACCCCATGATTTTATTGCCCACTGCTGGGCATCTAAAAAGGTCTCCTGCCATGGTTGAAATGAAAGCAGTTACATGAGGTACTGAAGGAAGGGTTTCTCTTAGTTGGTTTATTGCCTAACCGCCACCCCTTTGGGGTAAACCCACCAAACAGTGATTTATTTGACACTGTTGAAAGGGCCCTATGCGGATTAGAAAAAATCTGGCACGTGTTTGCAATTTCTGGGGCAGTTCACACTCATTTTTTATGGACTCAGCACAAGAGGCAACTGATGTGGTGGTACTGAAAAGGGTTATATGATGTGCAAAAGACTTGCTTACGGTGACACTTGGTGGAGTGGTGAACTGAGCAGGGTTGAGATACTCACAGAGAGAGGGTAAAGAGGGGCAAGAGCATGAGCAGAGATGCTGATCTTAGCACACAGGAGCTCTAATATTTGGCAAGTTAAAGGGGTCGGCAGATTAGACGAATGAGGCAGGGAGAGGGTACCTGTGACAAATGGATAGAGGGGACATAGAGAGTAATCATGGCGTGCAAAAAGTTAGCCGCGCATGGGCTGGCAGCATCTGTAGTGTTGGCCAAGTTATTTCTGCTCTACAGATTGGCTATATGATCTACAGAGGGAAAAGCCAGGCTTACCGTGAGGAGGATCATGGATGTGTCTATTGATGAAGCGTAGTCTGGGTGTGCAGAAAGGTGGTCCACAGAGTGGTAACTGCCTGGAACACTGAAAATTGGGCATCCAACATGCCACTGGGGAATGAACAGAGGCAGAAGCATCTGATTTACTGAGAGGGTGTAAATATAGGGTGAGAGGAAGGGTGTCTGTGGTGACTGAAAGTGTTGAAAACAGGTTGATAGGGCAGCAATCTTTGGGGCACTAGGAGGGAACATTTGAAGGGGCAAATAGACGGGGTTGAGGGGATCAAGTGGTGAAAACAGGTGTCAAAGGCACATACGTAAGGGGCACCTGGTCCCGCAATATAAGGGATAAATGTCTCTGCTAGAGTTAGTTGCCCCTCCCTGACAATCTTTTGCCCAGCCTGGCTCCATCTGTATTTTTCTCTCCACCCTCTTTCTATATTCTAGATGACTGGCGCAAGCTTTGCAGGTGTTTTCTGGGCCTCAACCCTCCAAGGGAGAGCCTGACAATTCTGTTCCAAGGATATTCCGAAAGTGTGTGCTACTGATAGTCTGAGACTTTGCACATTTCTCCACCAAACTAGGGAAATCTTTCAACCTGCAAGTAGCCCGATGGTGTAAGTCTTTTTGTTTTGGTGGAAATCGTCTTCTCTGCTTCCCCTTGCATCTGAATGCTGTGAAGCAGCTGTTCCTCTCTCACATGTCCATTCGAAGAAACAGATGATACACTCAATCCAATTGATCAGCAAACTCCTATGCTTTGACCCTATTGTCATGCTGTTTCCTTCCCAATACCCCCCTTCCCCGCAGAAACAGGTCCATCATTCCTCATTACTCACTCAGCTAGTCACAGCAGACCTCCACTCTATAGGCTAAGCAAACCCAACATGGACAAGAGGTATGCCAGCAAGAAGATCTGAAGCCTCTCTGTGTCATTATGTTTATGCTGCTGCCGCCCTCTTGTGACGCTAAGAGGCAACAGCAATATAATAATGGGAATGTGAAAAGGGTAGAACTATGCAAATAATATCCCTTCATGCCTAAATCGGTCTGAGATGGTCCCCAGCTTCTTCTGTGATATGGCATCAACCATATGTCCTTCGGCAGGATTCTAAAGCTGCCAACCAGTCTCAGGCTAAGGATTTTGCCACTCCAAGGGCATACATAGTGAATCCACTCTCATTTAGCAGGGAGCCTAATTGCCTGCAGTCTGCCTCTATACAGAACTTGGGCGTTCGTGGGCGTTCGGGGGCTTCGAGGGCTTGCTTCCCAGGCTACTGACTGAGATTGGGTTAAGGAGCCCAGCCCAGCCCAGCCCAGCCCAGCCCAGCCCAGCCCTGGCCTGGCCTGGCCTGGCCACACCAGACCAGACCAGACCAGCCACAACCTAGGCTTCTGACTCAGACCGGGCTGCATACAGCTACAGCAAAAACTCCAGGCCAGGCAGTGCCAGCCTCAGGCCAGGCCTGGGTAGACCAGACCAGACCAGACCAGCTGGTAAAACCCCAGTCCCAGCCTCAGGCCAGGCCTGGCCAGTCAACACCAGACCAGACCAGCCACCTGCTCCTCCCTTCACCTGCAACAGTAGGCATAATTCAGGACTTGGAAAGCAAAGGCCTAACACTGCACATGTCTACCTCTTTAAAACATTAAAGGGCTCAGATTTGACCTTCGTGTGTAGCCAACTGCACAGACATTATTCCTCTCTTGTTTTGAGACATCAACTGACATCAAAAAAACTGAAGAAAACACCATTATTCACCCTATTTTATTACCCATACAGCACACCTCCTCACAGAAGGGTGCTTGGGTATGGCTTAAGACCTCATTCTGCACTACGAAACATCACGTTTAAAGAAAAACCTTTTGAATTAATAAATGATAATAACGCTTTGCCCCGATTTCATGCACGTGAACGAGGCGAGCCACATTTGTCAAAAAAAAAAAAAAAAAAGAAACAACAGAGAACAGCTCAAATTGCTCTTCTGTTTTCCCCAAGTAAAAAAAATATCACAAAATAAAACATAAAAACGCAATGCCAGAGACTTTGACTCTTGAAGAAGACTTAAATGGCACCTTGCTGCCAAAGTAGGGATATGAATCCTTGTCCTAGCAAACACCTGTGATAGGCAAGGCCAAAAACCTTGCGTCTGAGCTAAAGCATCTACAACAGCTCCTGTACTGCAGGAGATACTATCAGCAACACACAGACCTCAGCATCATTACTCATGGGTCGTATTGCCCATAAAGGAGGATGGTCATTATATATGGAAGCATTGGTAGGCTTCTCATACGGAAGTCAGTGTGGGCCGGCAGCTTAGGTCCTGACTTCCAACCAGCCACCTGGGGAGGGGTCAAAGGGAGCAACATTTGTAGTTTTGGGACACCTACGCAAAATAAAAAAACACTCCCAGTGCTTCTCTGTTTTTTAAAGGGAAAAATAAGGTATTGAACAAAGGTACAGAGTTGGAGGTTTTCACTTATAAAGACAATCTAAGCCACTCTTTACACCATAGGAGGGATTTGAACTCTTGCACAAGAGGACCCTCCAGCATCAAGCACGCAAGACATTGCCTCTGATCTACAGCCCCCAGCATGACCGTGCTCGTGCAGGAAACACTATCATCAACACACAGGCTGCAGCGCCATTGCCTATGAAAACCAGTGCCCATAAAAAAAGGATGGCCATGATAAAGGGAAGCTTTGACAGGTTACTCACATGGATGCTAGTGTAGGTAAGGTCCTGACTTCCAAGACACTGGAAACAAGAGGATCGCCAGAAGAAAAAATTCTACATTTGTGGTGACACTGGTGCAGAAAGAAATAAATGGAATGGTTTACATTTCTTCTGTTTTTCTCAGTTGAACAAATCTTAGTGTACAAAAGTACAACCCTAGAGTTTAAAACATTAATCATGACCTAAAGAGCCCTTGATACCATGGGCAGGACTTGAACCCTTGCACAAGAGGTAGCAGGGCCACTAAATTATCAAGACTTTGCCAAAGCGCTACAGCTCTGCATGTTTTTGTTTTGGTGCAGGAGACACTATCAGCAACATACATGCGTGAGCATCATCACCTATATAAACCATTGCCCATAAAAGAGGATGGTCATGATCCAAGGAAGCTTTGACAGCCTGTTCACATGGTAGCTAGTGTAGGTAAGGTCCTGACTTCCAAGACACTGAAAAGGAAGGGATCACCAGAAAGAACAGTGCTACTTTTGTGGTGACACTAGTGCAAAAATAAAAGAAATAAAAAAGGAACATCTTAAATTGCTCCTCTGTTTTCTCAGGTTAAAAAAAATCTTAGTGTACAAAAAAATACAATGCTAGAGGTTTTGACTCTTAATGATGTCCTAAACAATGCTAGACACCATAGGTGGGACTTGAACCCCTGCACAAGAAATACCAGCCACATTAAGTGCTCAAGACCTTGCCCCTGAGCTATGGCCACAGTTACCTTTCACTTGCTGCAGGAGACGCTATCAGCAACATACACGCCTGACCGTCATCGCCTTTACAACCCATTGCCCATCAGAGAGGATGGCCATGATATAGGGAAGCTCTGACAGGCTACTTACACGGAAGCTAGTGTAGATAAGGTACTAACTTCCAGGCCACCAAAAGGAGACGAGCAAAAGCTCTACTTTTGAGGTGACACTAGTAGAAAAACAAAGGAATGGCTCAAAATGCTCATCTGTTTTCTCACATAAAACATGATATCAGTAAATAAAAAAAGCTCTGGAGATTTTTTTCCCTCTTCATGATAAGCTAAATGCACCTTGGTGCCACAGGAGGGATTTGAATCCTTGACCAACAGGTGCCCATGACACCAAAGCCTCAAGACTTAAACGCTGAGCTACTGCTCCTGGTAGGTTTAGTGCGGTGGAGAAGACACTATCAGGGTCATCCAGGCCTCAGTGCCACTGCATATGGGTCTCGGTGCCCATGAAAGAACAGGGCCATGCTATAGGGAAGTTTTGCCAGGGTATCAAAAGGGAAGCCTGTGTGGTCCAGTGGGTAAGTTCCTGACTTCCAACTAGACGACCAGGGTTCAAATCCTGGCAGCGGCACTCTCTGCAGGCTATGAGCCACTTGCTTCCCTGTCACACTGAGGGTATAGTATTCATGGCCTATATTTTCACTGCCACCCCACTCCCCCACCCACATTTTGTTTTTTTGGGGGGGCGGCCACTCAAATTTGGGGTTACCAATATTAACGGTGCGAGGGTGGATGAGCGTTTTCACGGGGGGGTCATAGAAGGCTCAGAACGATGCATTGAGTTTAAATTTGGGGTACCCCTTAGATTTTCATTGTCACTCCACACACAGGGGCATCCCAAAAATGGATAGGGATAAGGGAGTGGTGTCCGGGGACAAGGTCCTGCCTTTTCTTATTGCCCAACACAAGGGGCCACCACACAGTCCAACTACGGTTCTGGTATTGAAAGAGGGGATAAAGAAAAAATTGATGGGATGGGTGGAGGGACGGGGCACCCCATGATTTTATTGCCCACTGCTGGGCATCTAAAAAGGTCTCCTGCCATGGTTGAAATGAAAGCAGTTACATGAGGTACTGAAGGAAGGGTTTCTCTTAGTTGGTTTATTGCCTAACCGCCACCCCTTTGGGGTAAACCCACCAAACAGTGATTTATTTGACACTGTTGAAAGGGCCCTATGCGGATTAGAAAAAATCTGGCACGTGTTTGCAATTTCTGGGGCAGTTCACACTCATTTTTTATGGACTCAGCACAAGAGGCAACTGATGTGGTGGTACTGAAAAGGGTTATATGATGTGCAAAAGACTTGCTTACGGTGACACTTGGTGGAGTGGTGAACTGAGCAGGGTTGAGATACTCACAGAGAGAGGGTAAAGAGGGGCAAGAGCATGAGCAGAGATGCTGATCTTAGCACACAGGAGCTCTAATATTTGGCAAGTTAAAGGGGTCGGCAGATTAGACGAATGAGGCAGGGAGAGGGTACCTGTGACAAATGGATAGAGGGGACATAGAGAGTAATCATGGCGTGCAAAAAGTTAGCCGCGCATGGGCTGGCAGCATCTGTAGTGTTGGCCAAGTTATTTCTGCTCTACAGATTGGCTATATGATCTACAGAGGGAAAAGCCAGGCTTACCGTGAGGAGGATCATGGATGTGTCTATTGATGAAGCGTAGTCTGGGTGTGCAGAAAGGTGGTCCACAGAGTGGTAACTGCCTGGAACACTGAAAATTGGGCATCCAACATGCCACTGGGGAATGAACAGAGGCAGAAGCATCTGATTTACTGAGAGGGTGTAAATATAGGGTGAGAGGAAGGGTGTCTGTGGTGACTGAAAGTGTTGAAAACAGGTTGATAGGGCAGCAATCTTTGGGGCACTAGGAGGGAACATTTGAAGGGGCAAATAGACGGGGTTGAGGGGATCAAGTGGTGAAAACAGGTGTCAAAGGCACATACGTAAGGGGCACCTGGTCCCGCAATATAAGGGATAAATGTCTCTGCTAGAGTTAGTTGCCCCTCCCTGACAATCTTTTGCCCAGCCTGGCTCCATCTGTATTTTTCTCTCCACCCTCTTTCTATATTCTAGATGACTGGCGCAAGCTTTGCAGGTGTTTTCTGGGCCTCAACCCTCCAAGGGAGAGCCTGACAATTCTGTTCCAAGGATATTCCGAAAGTGTGTGCTACTGATAGTCTGAGACTTTGCACATTTCTCCACCAAACTAGGGAAATCTTTCAACCTGCAAGTAGCCCGATGGTGTAAGTCTTTTTGTTTTGGTGGAAATCGTCTTCTCTGCTTCCCCTTGCATCTGAATACTGTGAAGCAGCTGTTCCTCTCTCACATGTCCATTCGAAGAAACAGATGATACACTCAATCCAATTGATCAGCAAACTCCTATGCTTTGACCCTATTGTCATGCTGTTTCCTTCCCAATACCCCCCTTCCCCGCAGAAACAGGTCCATCATTCCTCATTACTCACTCAGCTAGTCACAGCAGACCTCCACTCTATAGGCTAAGCAAACCCAACATGGACAAGAGGTATGCCAGCAAGAAGATCTGAAGCCTCTCTGTGTCATTATGTTTATGCTGCTGCCGCCCTCTTGTGACGCTAAGAGGCAACAGCAATATAATAATGGGAATGTGAAAAGGGTAGAACTATGCAAATAATATCCCTTCATGCCTAATTCGGTCTGAGATGGTCCCCAGCTTCTTCTGTGATATGGCATCAACCATATGTCCTTCGGCAGGATTCTAAAGCTGCCAACCAGTCTCAGGCTAAGGATTTTGCCACTCCAAGGGCATACATAGTGAATCCACTCTCATTTAGCAGGGAGCCTAATTGCCTGCAGTCTGCCTCTATACAGAACTTGGGCGTTCGTGGGCTTCGAGGGCTTGCTTCCCAGGCTACTGACTGAGATTGGGTTAAGGAGCCCAGCCCAGCCCAGCCCAGCCCAGCCCAGCCCTGGCCTGGCCTGGCCTGGCCTGGCCACACCAGACCAGACCAGACCAGACCAGCCACAACCTAGGCTTCTGACTCAGACCGGGCTGCATACAGCTACAGCAAAAACTCCAGGCCAGGCAGTGCCAGCCTCAGGCCAGGCCTGGGCAGACCAGACCAGACCAGCTGGTAAAACCCCAGTCCCAGCCTCAGGCCAGGCCTGGCCAGTCAACACCAGACCAGACCAGCCACCTGCTCCTCCCTTCACCTGCAACAGTAGGCATAATTCAGGACTTGGAAAGCAAAGGCCTAACACTGCCCATGTCTACCTCTTTAAAACATTAAAGGGCTCAGATTTGACCTTCGTGTGTAGCCAACTGCACAGACATTATTCCTCTCTTGTTTTGAGACATCAACTGACATCAAAAAAACTGAAGAAAACACCATTATTCACCCTATTTTATTACCCATACAGCACACCTCCTCACAGAAGGGTGCTTGGGTATGGCTTAAGACCTCATTCTGCACTACGAAACATCACGTTTAAAGAAAAACCTTTTGAATTAATAAATGATAATAACGCTTTGCCCCGATTTCATGCACGTGAACGAGGCGAGCCACATTTGTCAAAAAAAAAAAAAAAAAAGAAACAACAGAGAACAGCTCAAATTGCTCTTCTGTTTTCCCCAAGTAAAAAAAATATCACAAAATAAAACATAAAAACGCAATGCCAGAGACTTTGACTCTTGAAGAAGACTTAAATGGCTCCTTGCTGCCAAAGTAGGGATATGAATCCTTGTCCTAGCAAACACCTGTGATAGGCAAGGCCAAAAACCTTGCGTCTGAGCTAAAGCATCTACAACAGCTCCTGTACTGCAGGAGATACTATCAGCAACACACAGACCTCAGCATCATTACTCATGGGTCGTATTGCCCATAAAGGAGGATGGTCATTATATATGGAAGCATTGGTAGGCTTCTCATACGGAAGTCAGTGTGGGCCGGCAGCTGAGGTCCTGACTTCCAACCAGTGTACAAAAAAATACAATGCTAGAGGTTTTGACTCTTAATGATGTCCTAAACAATGCTAGACACCATAGGTGGGACTTGAACCCCTGCACAAGAAATACCAGCCACATTAAGTGCTCAAGACCTTGCCCCTGAGCTATGGCCACAGCTACCTTTCACTTGCTGCAGGAGACGCTATCAGCAACATACACGCCTGACCGTCATCGCCTTTAGAACCCATTGCCCATCAGAGAGGATGGCCATGATATAGGGAAGCTCTGACAGGCTACTTACACGGAAGCTAGTGTAGATAAGGTACTAACTTCCAGGCCACCAAAAGGAGACGAGCAAAAGCTCTACTTTTGAGGTGACACTAGTAGAAAAACAAAGGAATGGCTCAAAATGCTCATCTGTTTTCTCACATAAAACATGATATCAGTAAATAAAAAAAGCTCTGGAGATTTTTTTCCCTCTTCATGATAAGCTAAATGCACCTTGGTGCCACAGGAGGGATTTGAATCCTTGACCAACAGGTGCCCATGACACCAAAGCCTCAAGACTTAAACGCTGAGCTACCGCTCCTGGTAGGTTTAGTGCGGTGGAGAAGACACTATCAGGGTCATCCAGGCCTCAGTGCCACTGCATATGGGTCTCGGTGCCCATGAAAGAACAGGGCCATGCTATAGGGAAGTTTTGCCAGAGTATCAAAAGGGAAGCCTGTGTGGTCCAGTGGGTAAGTTCCTGTCTTCCAACTAGATGACCAGGGTTCAAATCCTGGCAGCGGCACTCTCTGCAGGCAATGAGCCACTAGCTTCCCTGTCACTCTGAGGGTATAGTATTCATGGCCTATATTTTCACTGCCACCCCACTCCCCCACCCACATTTTGTTTTTTTGGGGGGGCGGCCACTCAAATTTGGGGTTACCAATATTAACGGTGCGAGGGTGGATGAGCGTTTTCACGGGGGGGTCATAGAAGGCTCAGAACGATGCATTGAGTTTAAATTTGGGGTACCCCTTAGATTTTCATTGTCACTCCACACACAGGGGCATCCCAAAAATGGATAGGGATAAGGGAGTGGTGTCCGGGGACAAGGTCCTGCCTTTTCTTATTGCCCAACACAAGGGGCCACCACACAGTCCAACTACGGTTCTGGTATTGAAAGAGGGGATAAAGAAAAAATTGATGGGATGGGTGGAGGGACGGGGCACCCCATGATTTTATTGCCCACTGCTGGGCATCTAAAAAGGTCTCCTGCCATGGTTGAAATGAAAGCAGTTACATGAGGTACTGAAGGAAGGGTTTCTCTTAGTTGGTTTATTGCCTAACCGCCACCCCTTTGGGGTAAACCCACCAAACAGTGATTTATTTGACACTGTTGAAAGGGCCCTATGCGGATTAGAAAAAATCTGGCACGTGTTTGCAATTTCTGGGGCAGTTCACACTCATTTTTTATGGACTCAGCACAAGAGGCAACTGATGTGGTGGTACTGAAAAGGGTTATATGATGTGCAAAAGACTTGCTTACGGTGACACTTGGTGGAGTGGTGAACTGAGCAGGGTTGAGATACTCACAGAGAGAGGGTAAAGAGGGGCAAGAGCATGAGCAGAGATGCTGATCTTAGCACACAGGAGCTCTAATATTTGGCAAGTTAAAGGGGTCGGCAGATTAGACGAATGAGGCAGGGAGAGGGTACCTGTGACAAATGGATAGAGGGGACATAGAGAGTAATCATGGCGTGCAAAAAGTTAGCCGCGCATGGGCTGGCAGCATCTGTAGTGTTGGCCAAGTTATTTCTGCTCTACAGATTGGCTATATGATCTACAGAGGGAAAAGCCAGGCTTACCGTGAGGAGGATCATGGATGTGTCTATTGATGAAGCGTAGTCTGGGTGTGCAGAAAGGTGGTCCACAGAGTGGTAACTGCCTGGAACACTGAAAATTGGGCATCCAACATGCCACTGGGGAATGAACAGAGGCAGAAGCATCTGATTTACTGAGAGGGTGTAAATATAGGGTGAGAGGAAGGGTGTCTGTGGTGACTGAAAGTGTTGAAAACAGGTTGATAGGGCAGCAATCTTTGGGGCACTAGGAGGGAACATTTGAAGGGGCAAATAGACGGGGTTGAGGGGATCAAGTGGTGAAAACAGGTGTCAAAGGCACATACGTAAGGGGCACCTGGTCCCGCAATATAAGGGATAAATGTCTCTGCTAGAGTTAGTTGCCCCTCCCTGACAATCTTTTGCCCAGCCTGGCTCCATCTGTATTTTTCTCTCCACCCTCTTTCTATATTCTAGATGACTGGCGCAAGCTTTGCAGGTGTTTTCTGGGCCTCAACCCTCCAAGGGAGAGCCTGACAATTCTGTTCCAAGGATATTCCGAAAGTGTGTGCTACTGATAGTCTGAGACTTTGCACATTTCTCCACCAAACTAGGGAAATCTTTCAACCTGCAAGTAGCCCGATGGTGTAAGTCTTTTTGTTTTGGTGGAAATCGTCTTCTCTGCTTCCCCTTGCATCTGAATGCTGTGAAGCAGCTGTTCCTCTCTCACATGTCCATTCGAAGAAACAGATGATACACTCAATCCAATTGATCAGCAAACTCCTATGCTTTGACCCTATTGTCATGCTGTTTCCTTCCCAATACCCCCCTTCCCCGCAGAAACAGGTCCATCATTCCTCATTACTCACTCAGCTAGTCACAGCAGACCTCCACTCTATAGGCTAAGCAAACCCAACATGGACAAGAGGTATGCCAGCAAGAAGATCTGAAGCCTCTCTGTGTCATTATGTTTATGCTGCTGCCGCCCTCTTGTGACGCTAAGAGGCAACAGCAATATAATAATGGGAATGTGAAAAGGGTAGAACTATGCAAATAATATCCCTTCATGCCTAAATCGGTCTGAGATGGTCCCCAGCTTCTTCTGTGATATGGCATCAACCATATGTCCTTCGGCAGGATTCTAAAGCTGCCAACCAGTCTCAGGCTAAGGATTTTGCCACTCCAAGGGCATACATAGTGAATCCACTCTCATTTAGCAGGGAGCCTAATTGCCTGCAGTCTGCCTCTATACAGAACTTGGGCGTTCGTGGGCGTTCGGGGGCTTCGAGGGCTTGCTTCCCAGGCTACTGACTGAGATTGGGTTAAGGAGCCCAGCCCAGCCCAGCCCAGCCCAGCCCAGCCCTGGCCTGGCCTGGCCTGGCCACACCAGACCAGACCAGACCAGCCACAACCTAGGCTTCTGACTCAGACCGGGCTGCATACAGCTACAGCAAAAACTCCAGGCCAGGCAGTGCCAGCCTCAGGCCAGGCCTGGGTAGACCAGACCAGACCAGACCAGCTGGTAAAACCCCAGTCCCAGCCTCAGGCCAGGCCTGGCCAGTCAACACCAGACCAGACCAGCCACCTGCTCCTCCCTTCACCTGCAACAGTAGGCATAATTCAGGACTTGGAAAGCAAAGGCCTAACACTGCACATGTCTACCTCTTTAAAACATTAAAGGGCTCAGATTTGACCTTCGTGTGTAGCCAACTGCACAGACATTATTCCTCTCTTGTTTTGAGACATCAACTGACATCAAAAAAACTGAAGAAAACACCATTATTCACCCTATTTTATTACCCATACAGCACACCTCCTCACAGAAGGGTGCTTGGGTATGGCTTAAGACCTCATTCTGCACTACGAAACATCACGTTTAAAGAAAAACCTTTTGAATTAATAAATGATAATAACGCTTTGCCCCGATTTCATGCACGTGAACGAGGCGAGCCACATTTGTCAAAAAAAAAAAAAAAAAAGAAACAACAGAGAACAGCTCAAATTGCTCTTCTGTTTTCCCCAAGTAAAAAAAATATCACAAAATAAAACATAAAAACGCAATGCCAGAGACTTTGACTCTTGAAGAAGACTTAAATGGCACCTTGCTGCCAAAGTAGGGATATGAATCCTTGTCCTAGCAAACACCTGTGATAGGCAAGGCCAAAAACCTTGCGTCTGAGCTAAAGCATCTACAACAGCTCCTGTACTGCAGGAGATACTATCAGCAACACACAGACCTCAGCATCATTACTCATGGGTCGTATTGCCCATAAAGGAGGATGGTCATTATATATGGAAGCATTGGTAGGCTTCTCATACGGAAGTCAGTGTGGGCCGGCAGCTTAGGTCCTGACTTCCAACCAGCCACCTGGGGAGGGGTCAAAGGGAGCAACATTTGTAGTTTTGGGACACCTACGCAAAATAAAAAAACACTCCCAGTGCTTCTCTGTTTTTTAAAGGGAAAAATAAGGTATTGAACAAAGGTACAGAGTTGGAGGTTTTCACTTATAAAGACAATCTAAGCCACTCTTTACACCATAGGAGGGATTTGAACTCTTGCACAAGAGGACCCTCCAGCATCAAGCACGCAAGACATTGCCTCTGATCTACAGCCCCCAGCATGACCGTGCTCGTGCAGGAAACACTATCATCAACACACAGGCTGCAGCGCCATTGCCTATGAAAACCAGTGCCCATAAAAAAAGGATGGCCATGATAAAGGGAAGCTTTGACAGGTTACTCACATGGATGCTAGTGTAGGTAAGGTCCTGACTTCCAAGACACTGGAAACAAGAGGATCGCCAGAAGAAAAAATTCTACATTTGTGGTGACACTGGTGCAGAAAGAAAGAAATGGAATGGTTTACATTTCTTCTGTTTTTCTCAGTTGAACAAATCTTAGTGTACAAAAGTACAACCCTAGAGTTTAAAACATTAATCATGACCTAAAGAGCCCTTGATACCATGGGCAGGACTTGAACCCTTGCACAAGAGGTAGCAGGGCCACTAAATTATCAAGACTTTGCCAAAGCGCTACAGCTCTGCATGTTTTTGTTTTGGTGCAGGAGACACTATCAGCAACATACATGCGTGAGCATCATCACCTATATAAACCATTGCCCATAAAAGAGGATGGTCATGATCCAAGGAAGCTTTGACAGCCTGTTCACATGGTAGCTAGTGTAGGTAAGGTCCTGACTTCCAAGACACTGAAAAGGAAGGGATCACCAGAAAGAACAGTGCTACTTTTGTGGTGACACTAGTGCAAAAATAAAAGAAATAAAAAAGGAACATCTTAAATTGCTCCTCTGTTTTCTCAGGTTAAAAAAAATCTTAGTGTACAAAAAAATACAATGCTAGAGGTTTTGACTCTTAATGATGTCCTAAACAATGCTAGACACCATAGGTGGGACTTGAACCCCTGCACAAGAAATACCAGCCACATTAAGTGCTCAAGACCTTGCCCCTGAGCTATGGCCACAGTTACCTTTCACTTGCTGCAGGAGACGCTATCAGCAACATACACGCCTGACCGTCATCGCCTTTACAACCCATTGCCCATCAGAGAGGATGGCCATGATATAGGGAAGCTCTGACAGGCTACTTACACGGAAGCTAGTGTAGATAAGGTACTAACTTCCAGGCCACCAAAAGGAGACGAGCAAAAGCTCTACTTTTGAGGTGACACTAGAAGAAAAACAAAGGAATGGCTCAAAATGCTCATCTGTTTTCTCACATAAAACATGATATCAGTAAATAAAAAAAGCTCTGGAGATTTTTTTCCCTCTTCATGATAAGCTAAATGCACCTTGGTGCCACAGGAGGGATTTGAATCCTTGACCAACAGGTGCCCATGACACCAAAGCCTCAAGACTTAAACGCTGAGCTACTGCTCCTGGTAGGTGTAGTGCTGTGGAGAAGACACTATCAGGGTCATCCAGGCCTCAGTGCCACTGCATATGGGTCTCGGTGCCCATGAAAGAACAGGGCCATGCTATAGGGAAGTTTTGCCAGGGTATCAAAAGGGAAGCCTGTGTGGTCCAGTGGGTAAGTTCCTGACTTCCAACTAGACGACCAGGGTTCAAATCCTGGCAGCGGCACTCTCTGCAGGCAATGAGCCACTTGCATCCCTGTCACACTGAGGGTATAGTATTCATGGCCTATATTTTCACTGCCACCCCACTCCCCCACCCACATTTTGGTTTTTTGGGGGGGCGGCCACTCAAATTTGGGGTTACCAATATTAACGGTGCGAGGGTGGATGAGCGTTTTCACGGGGGGGTCATAGAAGGCTCAGAACGATGCATTGAGTTTAAATTTGGGGTACCCCTTAGATTTTCATTGTCACTCCACACACAGGGGCATCCCAAAAATGGATAGGGATAAGGGAGTGGTGTCCGGGGACAAGGTCCTGCCTTTTCTTATTGCCCAACACAAGGGGCCACCACACAGTCCAACTACGGTTCTGGTATTGAAAGAGGGGATAAAGAAAAAATTGATGGGATGGGTGGAGGGACGGGGCACCCCATGATTTTATTGCCCACTGCTGGGCATCTAAAAAGGTCTCCTGCCATGGTTGAAATGAAAGCAGTTACATGAGGTACTGAAGGAAGGGTTTCTCTTAGTTGGTTTATTGCCTAACCGCCACCCCTTTGGGGTAAACCCACCAAACAGTGATTTATTTGACACTGTTGAAAGGGCCCTATGCGGATTAGAAAAAATCTGGCACGTGTTTGCAATTTCTGGGGCAGTTCACACTCATTTTTTATGGACTCAGCACAAGAGGCAACTGATGTGGTGGTACTGAAAAGGGTTATATGATGTGCAAAAGACTTGCTTACGGTGACACTTGGTGGAGTGGTGAACTGAGCAGGGTTGAGATACTCACAGAGAGAGGGTAAAGAGGGGCAAGAGCATGAGCAGAGATGCTGATCTTAGCACACAGGAGCTCTAATATTTGGCAAGTTAAAGGGGTCGGCAGATTAGACGAATGAGGCAGGGAGAGGGTACCTGTGACAAATGGATAGAGGGGACATAGAGAGTAATCATGGCGTGCAAAAAGTTAGCCGCGCATGGGCTGGCAGCATCTGTAGTGTTGGCCAAGTTATTTCTGCTCTACAGATTGGCTATATGATCTACAGAGGGAAAAGCCAGGCTTACCGTGAGGAGGATCATGGATGTGTCTATTGATGAAGCGTAGTCTGGGTGTGCAGAAAGGTGGTCCACAGAGTGGTAACTGCCTGGAACACTGAAAATTGGGCATCCAACATGCCACTGGGGAATGAACAGAGGCAGAAGCATCTGATTTACTGAGAGGGTGTAAATATAGGGTGAGAGGAAGGGTGTCTGTGGTGACTGAAAGTGTTAAAACAGGTTGATAGGGCAGCAATCTTTGGGGCACTAGGAGGGAACATTTGAAGGGGCAAATAGACGGGGTTGAGGGGATCAAGTGGTGAAAACAGGTGTCAAAGGCACATACGTAAGGGGCACCTGGTCCCGCAATATAAGGGATAAATGTCTCTGCTAGAGTTAGTTGCCCCTCCCTGACAATCTTTTGCCCAGCCTGGCTCCATCTGTATTTTTCTCTCCACCCTCTTTCTATATTCTAGATGACTGGCGCAAGCTTTGCAGGTGTTTTCTGGGCCTCAACCCTCCAAGGGAGAGCCTGACAATTCTGTTCCAAGGATATTCCGAAAGTGTGTGCTACTGATAGTCTGAGACTTTGCACATTTCTCCACCAAACTAGGGAAATCTTTCAACCTGCAAGTAGCCCGATGGTGTAAGTCTTTTTGTTTTGGTGGAAATCGTCTTCTCTGCTTCCCCTTGCATCTGAATACTGTGAAGCAGCTGTTCCTCTCTCACATGTCCATTCGAAGAAACAGATGATACACTCAATCCAATTGATCAGCAAACTCCTATGCTTTGACCCTATTGTCATGCTGTTTCCTTCCCAATACCCCCCTTCCCCGCAGAAACAGGTCCATCATTCCTCATTACTCACTCAGCTAGTCACAGCAGACCTCCACTCTATAGGCTAAGCAAACCCAACATGGACAAGAGGTATGCCAGCAAGAAGATCTGAAGTCTCTCTGTGTCATTATGTTTATGCTGCTGCCGCCCTCTTGTGACGCTAAGAGGCAACAGCAATATAATAATGGGAATGTGAAAAGGGTAGAACTATGCAAATAATATCCCTTCATGCCTAAATCGGTCTGAGATGGTCCCCAGCTTCTTCTGTGATATGGCATCAACCATATGTCCTTCGGCAGGATTCTAAAGCTGCCAACCAGTCTCAGGCTAAGGATTTTGCCACTCCAAGGGCATACATAGTGAATCCACTCTCATTTAGCAGGGAGCCTAATTGCCTGCAGTCTGCCTCTATACAGAACTTGGGCGTTCGTGGGCGTTCGGGGGCTTCGAGGGCTTGCTTCCCAGGCTACTGACTGAGATTGGGTTAAGGAGCCCAGCCCAGCCCAGCCCAGCCCAGCCCAGCCCAGCCCAGCCCTGCCCTGGCCTGGCCTGGCCTGGCCACACCAGACCAGACCAGACCAGCCACAACCTAGGCTTCTGACTCAGACCGGGCTGCATACAGCTACAGCAAAAACTCCAGGCCAGGCAGTGCCAGCCTCAGGCCAGGCCTGGGCAGACCAGACCAGACCAGACCAGCTGGTAAAACCCCAGTCCCAGCCTCAGGCCAGGCCTGGCCAGTCAACACCAGACCAGACCAGCCACCTGCTCCTCCCTTCACCTGCAACAGTAGGCATAATTCAGGACTTGGAAAGCAAAGGCCTAACACTGCCCATGTCTACCTCTTTAAAACATTAAAGGGCTCAGATTTGACCTTCGTGTGTAGCCAACTGCACAGACATTATTCCTCTCTTGTTTTGAGACATCAACTGACATCAAAAAAACTGAAGAAAACACCATTATTCACCCTATTTTATTACCCATACAGCACACCTCCTCACAGAAGGGTGCTTGGGTATTGCTTAAGACCTCATTCTGCACTACGAAACATCACGTTTAAAGAAAAACCTTTTGAATTAATAAATGATAATAACGCTTTGCCCCGATTTCATGCACGTGAACGAGGCGAGCCACATTTGTCAAAAAAAAAAGAAACAACAGAAAACAGCTCAAATTGCTCTTCTGTTTTCCCCAAGTAAAAAAAATATCACAAAATAAAACATAAAAACGCAATGCCAGAGACTTTGACTCTTGAAGAAGACTTAAATGGCACCTTGCTGCCAAAGTAGGGATATGAATCCTTGTCCTAGCAAACACCTGTGATAGGCAAGGCCAAAAACCTTGCGTCTGAGCTAAAGCATCTACAACAGCTCCTGTACTGCAGGAGATACTATCAGCAACACACAGACCTCAGCATCATTACTCATGGGTCGTATTGCCCATAAAGGAGGATGGTCATTATATATGGAAGCATTGGTAGGCTTCTCATACGGAAGTCAGTGTGGGCCGGCAGCTTAGGTCCTGACTTCCAACCAGCCACCTGGGGAGGGGTCAAAGGGAGCAACATTTGTAGTTTTGGGACACCTTCGCAAAATAAAAAAACACTCCCAGTGCTTCTCTGTTTTTTAAAGGGAAAAATAAGGTATTGAACAAAGGTACAGAGTTGGAGGTTTTCACTTATAAAGACAATCTAAGCCACTCTTTACACCATAGGAGGGATTTGAACTCTTGCACAAGAGGACCCTCCAGCATCAAGCACGCAAGACATTGCCTCTGATCTACAGCCCCCAGCATGACCTTGCTCGTGCAGGAAACACTATCATCAACACACAGGCTGCAGCGCCATTGCCTATGAAAACCAGTGCCCATAAAAAAAGGATGGCCATGATAAAGGGAAGCTTTGACAGGTTACTCACATGGATGCTAGTGTAGGTAAGGTCCTGACTTCCAAGACACTGGAAACAAGAGGATCGCCAGAAGAAAAAATTCTACATTTGTGGTGACACTGGTGCAGAAAGAAATAAATGGAATGGTTTACATTTCTTCTCTTTTTTCTCAGTTGAACAAATCTTAGTGTACAAAAGTACAACCCTAGAGTTTAAAACATTAATCATGACCTAAAGAGCCCTTGATACCATGGGCAGGACTTGTACCCTTGCACAAGAGGTAGCAGGGCCACTAACTTATCAAGACTTTGCCACTGCGCTACAGCTCTGCATGTTTTTGTTTTGGTGCAGGAGACACTATCAGCAACATACATGCTTGAGCATCATCACCTATATAAACCATTGCCCATAAAAGAGGATGGTCATGATCCAAGGAAGCTTTGACAGCCTGTTCACATGGTAGCTAGTGTAGGTAAGGTCCTGACTTCCAAGACACTGAAAAGGAAGGGATCACCAGAAAGAACAGTGCTACTTTTGTGGTGACACTAGTGCAAAAATAAAAGAAAAGGAACATCTTAAATTGCTCCTCTGTTTTCTCAGGTTAAAAAAAATCTTAGTGTACCAAAAATACAATGCTAGAGGTTTTGACTCTTAATGATGTCCTAAACAATGCTAGACACCATAGGTGGGACTTGAACCCCTGCACAAGAAATACCAGCCACATTAAGTGCTCAAGACCTTGCCCCTGAGATATGGCCACAGCTACCTTTCACTTGCTGCAGGAGACGCTATCAGCAACATACACGCCTGACCGTCATCGCCTTTAGAACCCATTGCCCATCAGAGAGGATGGCCATGATATAGGGAAGCTCTGACAGGCTACTTACACGGAAGCTAGTGTAGATAAGGTACTAACTTCCAGGCCACCAAAAGGAGACGAGCAAAAGCTCTACTTTTGAGGTGACACTAGTAGAAAAACAAAGGAATGGCTCAAAATGCTCCTCTGTTTTCTCACATAAAACATGATATCAGTAAATAAAAAAAGCTGTGGAGATTTTTTTCCCTCTTCATGATAAGCTAAATGCACCTTGGTGCCACAGGAGGGATTTGAATCCTTGACCAACAGGTGCCCATGACACCAAAGCCTCAAGACTTAAACGCTGAGCTACTGCTCCTGGTAGGTTTAGTGCGGTGGAGAAGACACTATCAGGGTCATCCAGGCCTCAGTGCCACAGCATATGGGTCTCGGTGCCCATGAAAGAACAGGGCCATGCTATAGGGAAGTTTTGCCAGAGTATCAAAAGGGAAGCATGTGTGGTCCAGTGGGTAAGTTCCTGACTTCCAACTAGACGACCAGGGTTCAAATCCTGGCAGCGGCACTCTCTGCAGGCAATGAGCCACTTGCTTCCCTGTCACACTGAGGGTATAGTATTCATGGCCTATATTTTCACTGCCACCCCACTCCCCCACCCACATTTTGTTTTTTTGGGGGGGCGGCCACTCAAATTTGGGGTTACCAATATTAACGGTGCGAGGGTGGATGAGCGTTTTCACGGGGGGGTCATAGAAGGCTCAGAACGATGCATTGAGTTTAAATTTGGGGTACCCCTTAGATTTTCATTGTCACTCCACACACAGGGGCATCCCAAAAATGGCTAGGGATAAGGGAGTGGTGTCCGGGGACAAGGTCCTGCCTTTTTTTATTGCCCAACACAAGGGGCCACCACACAGTCCAACTACGGTTCTGGTATTGAAAGAGGGGATAAAGAAAAAATTGATGGGATGGGTGGAGGGACGGGGCACCCCATGATTTTATTGCCCACTGCTGGGCATCTAAAAAGGTCTCCTGCCATGGTTGAAATGAAAGCAGTTACATGAGGTACTGAAGGAAGGGTTTCTCTTAGTTGGTTTATTGCCTAACCGCCACCCCTTTGGGGTAAACCCACCAAACAGTGATTTATTTAACACTGTTGAAAGGGCCCTATGCGGATTAGAAAAAATCTGGCACGTGTTTGCAATTTCTGGGGCAGTTCACACTCATTTTTTATGGACTCAGCACAAGAGGCAACTGATGTGGTGGTACTGAAAAGGGTTATATGATGTGCAAAAGACTTGCTTACGGTGACACTTGGTGGAGTGGTGAACTGAGCACGGTTGAGATACTCACAGAGAGAGGGTAAAGAGGGGCAAGAGCATGAGCAGAGATGCTGATCTTAGCACACAGGAGCTCTAATATTTGGCAAGTTAAAGGGGTCGGCAGATTAGACGAATGAGGCAGGGAGAGGGTACCTGTGACAAATGGATAGAGGGGACATGGAGAGTAATCATGGCGTGCAAAAAGTTAGCCGCGCATGGGCTGGCAGCATCTGTAGTGTTGGCCAAGTTATTTCTGCTCTACAGATTGGCTATATGATCTACAGAGGGAAAAGCCAGGCTTACCGTGAGGAGGATCATGGATGTGTCTATTGATGAAGCGTAGTCTGGGTGTGCAGAAAGGTGGTCCACAGAGTGGTAACTGCCTGGAACACTGAAAATTGGGCATCCAACATGCCACTGGGGAATGAACAGAGGCAGAAGCATCTGATTTACTGAGAGGGTGTAAATATAGGGTGAGAGGAAGGGTGTCTGTGGTGACTGAAAGTGTTGAAAACAGGTTGATAGGGCAGCAATCTTTGGGGCACTAGGAGGGAACATTTGAAGGGGCAAATAGACGGGGTTGAGGGGATCAAGTGGTGAAAACAGGTGTCAAAGGCACATACGTAAGGGGCACCTGGTCCCGCAATATAAGGGATAAATGTCTCTGCTAGAGTTAGTTGCCCCTCCCTGACAATCTTTTGCCCAGCCTGGCTCCATCTGTATTTTTCTCTCCACCCTCTTTCTATATTCTAGATGACTGGCGCAAGCTTTGCAGGTGTTTTCTGGGCCTCAACCCTCCAAGGGAGAGCCTGACAATTCTGTTCCAAGGATATTCCGAAAGTGTGTGCTACTGATAGTCTGAGACTTTGCACATTTCTCCACCAAACTAGGGAAATCTTTCAACCTGCAAGTAGCCCGATGGTGTAAGTCTTTTTGTTTTGGTGGAAATCGTCTTCTCTGCTTCCCCTTGCATCTGAATACTGTGAAGCAGCTGTTCCTCTCTCACATGTCCATTCAAAGAAACAGATGATAAACTCAATCCAATTGATCAGCAAACTCCTATGCTTTGACCCTATTGTCATGCTGTTTCCTTCCCAATACCCCCCTTCCCCGCAGAAACAGGTCCATCATTCCTCATTACTCACTCAGCTAGTCACAGCAGACCTCCACTCTATAGGCTAAGCAAACCCAACATGTACAATAGGTATGCCAGCAAGAAGATCTGAAGCCTCTCTGTGTCATTATGTTTATGCTGCTGCCGCCCTCTTGTGACGCTAAGAGGCAACAGCAATATAATAATGGGAATGTGAAAAGGGTAGAACTATGCAAATAATATCCCTTCATGCCTAATTCGGTCTGAGATGGTCCCCAGCTTCTTCTGTGATATGGCATCAACCATATGTCCTTCGGCAGGATTCTAAAGCTGCCAACCAGTCTCAGGCTAAGGATTTTGCCACTCCAAGGGCATACATAGTGAATCCACTCTCATTTAGCAGGGAGCCTAATTGCCTGCAGTCTGCCTCTATACAGAACTTGGGCGTTCGTGGGTGTTCGGGGGCTTCGAGGGCTTGCTTCCCAGGCTACTGACTGAGATTGGGTTAAGGAGCCCAGCCCAGCCCAGCCCAGCCCAGCCCAGCCCAGCCCAGCCCTGGCCTGGCCTGGCCACACCAGACCAGACCAGACCAGACCAGACCAGACCAGACCAGCCACAACCTAGGCTTCTGACTCAGACCGGGCTGCATACAGCTACAGCAAAAACTCCAGGCCAGGCAGTGCCAGCCTCAGGCCAGGCCTGGGCAGACCAGACCAGACCAGACCAGCTGGTAAAACCCCAGTCCCAGCCTCAGGCCAGGCCTGGCCAGTCAACACCAGACCAGACCAGCCACCTGCTCCTCCCTTCACCTGCAACAGTAGGCATAATTCAGGACTTGGAAAGCAAAGGCCTAACACTGCCCATGTCTACCTCTTTAAAACATTAAAGGGCTCAGATTTGACCTTCGTGTGTAGCCAACTGCACAGACATTATTCCTCTCTTGTTTTGAGACATCAACTGACATCAAAAAAACTGAAGAAAACACCATTATTCACCCTATTTTATTACCCATACAGCACACCTCCTCACAGAAGGGTGCTTGGGTATGGCTTAAGACCTCATTCTGCACTACGAAACATCACGTTTAAAGAAAAACCTTTTGAATTAATAAATGATAATAACGCTTTGCCCCGATTTCATGCACGTGAACGAGGCGAGCCACATTTAAAAAAAAAAAAAGAAACAACAGAAAACAGCTCAAATTGCTCTTCTGTTTTCCCCAAGTAAAAAAAATATCACAAAATAAAACATAAAAACGCAATGCCAGAGACTTTGACTCTTGAAGAAGACTTAAATGGCACCTTGCTGCCAAAGTAGGGATATGAATCCTTGTCCTAGCAAACACCTGTGATAGGCAAGGCCAAAAACCTTGCGTCTGAGCTAAAGCATCTACAACAGCTCCTGTACTGCAGGAGATACTATCAGCAACACACAGACCTCAGCATCATTACTCATGGGTCGTATTGCCCATAAAGGAGGATGGTCATTATATATGGAAGCATTGGTAGGCTTCTCATACGGAAGTCAGTGTGGGCCGGCAGCTTAGGTCCTGACTTCCAACCAGCCACCTGGGGAGGGGTCAAAGGGAGCAACATTTGTAGTTTTGGGACACCTTCGCAAAATAAAAAAACACTCCCAGTGCTTCTCTGTTTTTTAAAGGGAAAAATAAGGTATTGAACAAAGGTACAGAGTTGGAGGTTTTCACTTATAAAGACAATCTAAGCCACTCTTTACACCATAGGAGGGATTTGAACTCTTGCACAAGAGGACCCTCCAGCATCAAGCACGCAAGACATTGCCTCTGATCTACAGCCCCCAGCATGACCTTGCTCGTGCAGGAAACACTATCATCAACACACAGGCTGCAGCGCCATTGCCTATGAAAACCAGTGCCCATAAAAAAAGGATGGCCATGATAAAGGGAAGCTTTGACAGGTTACTCACATGGATGCTAGTGTAGGTAAGGTCCTGACTTCCAAGACACTGGAAACAAGAGGATCGCCAGAAGAAAAAATTCTACATTTGTGGTGACACTGGTGCAGAAAGAAATAAATGGAATGGTTTACATTTCTTCTCTTTTTTCTCAGTTGAACAAATCTTAGTGTACAAAAGTACAACCCTAGAGTTTAAAACATTAATCATGACCTAAAGAGCCCTTGATACCATGGGCAGGACTTGTACCCTTGCACAAGAGGTAGCAGGGCCACTAAATTATCAAGACTTTGCCACTGCGCTACAGCTCTGCATGTTTTTGTTTTGGTGCAGGAGACACTATCAGCAACATACATGCTTGAGCATCATCACCTATATAAACCATTGCCCATAAAAGAGGATGGTCATGATCCAAGGAAGCTTTGACAGCCTGTTCACATGGTAGCTAGTGTAGGTAAGGTCCTGACTTCCAAGACACTGAAAAGGAAGGGATCACCAGAAAGAACAGTGCTACTTTTGTGGTGACACTAGTGCAAAAATAAAAGAAATAAAAAAGGAACATCTTAAATTGCTCCTCTGTTTTCTCAGGTTAAAAAAAATCTTAGTGTACCAAAAATACAATGCTAGAGGTTTTGACTCTTAATGATGTCTTAAACAATGCTAGACACCATAGGTGGGACTTGAACCCCTGCACAAGAAATACCAGCCACATTAAGTGCTCAAGACCTTGCCCCTGAGCTATGGCCACAGCTACCTTTCACTTGCTGCAGGAGACGCTATCAGCAACATACACGCCTGACCGTCATCGCCTTTAGAACCCATTGCCCATCAGAGAGGATGGCCATGATATAGGGAAGCTCTGACAGGCTACTTACACGGAAGCTAGTGTAGATAAGGTACTAACTTCCAGGCCACCAAAAGGAGACGAGCAAAAGCTCTACTTTTGAGGTGACACTAGTAGAAAAACAAAGGAATGGCTCAAAATGCTCCTCTGTTTTCTCACATAAAACATGATATCAGTAAATAAAAAAAGCTCTGGAGATTTTTTTCCCTCTTCATGATAAGCTAAATGCACCTTGGTGCCACAGGAGGGATTTGAATCCTTGACCAACAGGTGCCCATGACACCAAAGCCTCAAGACTTAAACGCTGAGCTACTGCTCCTGGTAGGTTTAGTGTGGTGGAGAAGACACTATCAGGGTCATCCAGGCCTCAGTGCCACTGCATATGGGTCTCGATGCCCATGAAAGAACAGGGCCATGCTATAGGGAAGTTTTGCCAGAGTATCAAAAGGGAAGCCTGTGTGCTCCAGTGGGTAAGTTCCTGACTTCCAACTAAACGACCAGGGTTCAAATCCTGGCAGCGGCACTCTCTGCAGGCAATGAGCCACTTGCTTCCCTGTCACACTGAGGGTATAGTATTCATGGCCTATATTTTCACTGCCACCCCACTCCCCCACCCACATTTTGTTTTTTTGGGGGGGCGGCCACTCAAATTTGGGGTTACCAATATTAACGGTGCGAGGGTGGATGAGCGTTTTCACGGGGGGGTCATAGAAGGCTCAGAACGATGCATTGAGTTTAAATTTGGGGTACCCCTTAGATTTTCATTGTCACTCCACACACAGGGGCATCCCAAAAATGGCTAGGGATAAGGGAGTGGTGTCCGGGGACAAGGTCCTGCCTTTTTTTATTGCCCAACACAAGGGGCCACCACACAGTCCAACTACGGTTCTGGTATTGAAAGAGGGGATAAAGAAAAAATTGATGGGATGGGTGGAGGGACGGGGCACCCCATGATTTTATTGCCCACTGCTGGGCATCTAAAAAGGTCTCCTGCCATGGTTGAAATGAAAGCAGTTACATGAGGTACTGAAGGAAGGGTTTCTCTTAGTTGGTTTATTGCCTAACCGCCACCCCTTTGGGGTAAACCCACCAAACAGTGATTTATTTAACACTGTTGAAAGGGCCCTATGCGGATTAGAAAAAATCTGGCACGTGTTTGCAATTTCTGGGGCAGTTCACACTCATTTTTTATGGACTCAGCACAAGAGGCAACTGATGTGGTGGTACTGAAAAGGGTTATATGATGTGCAAAAGACTTGCTTACGGTGACACTTGGTGGAGTGGTGAACTGAGCACGGTTGAGATACTCACAGAGAGAGGGTAAAGAGGGGCAAGAGCATGAGCAGAGATGCTGATCTTAGCACACAGGAGCTCTAATATTTGGCAAGTTAAAGGGGTCGGCAGATTAGACGAATGAGGCAGGGAGAGGGTACCTGTGACAAATGGATAGAGGGGACATGGAGAGTAATCATGGCGTGCAAAAAGTTAGCCGCGCATGGGCTGGCAGCATCTGTAGTGTTGGCCAAGTTATTTCTGCTCTACAGATTGGCTATATGATCTACAGAGGGAAAAGCCAGGCTTACCGTGAGGAGGATCATGGATGTGTCTATTGATGAAGCGTAGTCTGGGTGTGCAGAAAGGTGGTCCACAGAGTGGTAACTGCCTGGAACACTGAAAATTGGGCATCCAACATGCCACTGGGGAATGAACAGAGGCAGAAGCATCTGATTTACTGAGAGGGTGTAAATATAGGGTGAGAGGAAGGGTGTCTGTGGTGACTGAAAGTGTTGAAAACAGGTTGATAGGGCAGCAATCTTTGGGGCACTAGGAGGGAACATTTGAAGGGGCAAATAGACGGGGTTGAGGGGATCAAGTGGTGAAAACAGGTGTCAAAGGCACATACGTAAGGGGCACCTGGTCCCGCAATATAAGGGATAAATGTCTCTGCTAGAGTTAGTTGCCCCTCCCTGACAATCTTTTGCCCAGCCTGGCTCCATCTGTATTTTTCTCTCCACCCTCTTTCTATATTCTAGATGACTGGCGCAAGCTTTGCAGGTGTTTTCTGGGCCTCAACCCTCCAAGGGAGAGCCTGACAATTCTGTTCCAAGGATATTCCGAAAGTGTGTGCTACTGATAGTCTGAGACTTTGCACATTTCTCCACCAAACTAGGGAAATCTTTCAACCTGCAAGTAGCCCGATGGTGTAAGTCTTTTTGTTTTGGTGGAAATCGTCTTCTCTGCTTCCCCTTGCATCTGAATACTGTGAAGCAGCTGTTCCTCTCTCACATGTCCATTCAAAGAAACAGATGATAAACTCAATCCAATTGATCAGCAAACTCCTATGCTTTGACCCTATTGTCATGCTGTTTCCTTCCCAATACCCCCCTTCCCCGCAGAAACAGGTCCATCATTCCTCATTACTCACTCAGCTAGTCACAGCAGACCTCCACTCTATAGGCTAAGCAAACCCAACATGTACAATAGGTATGCCAGCAAGAAGATCTGAAGCCTCTCTGTGTCATTATGTTTATGCTGCTGCCGCCCTCTTGTGACGCTAAGAGGCAACAGCAATATAATAATGGGAATGTGAAAAGGGTAGAACTATGCAAATAATATCCCTTCATGCCTAATTCGGTCTGAGATGGTCCCCAGCTTCTTCTGTGATATGGCATCAACCATATGTCCTTCGGCAGGATTCTAAAGCTGCCAACCAGTCTCAGGCTAAGGATTTTGCCACTCCAAGGGCATACATAGTGAATCCACTCTCATTTAGCAGGGAGCCTAATTGCCTGCAGTCTGCCTCTATACAGAACTTGGGCGTTCGTGGGTGTTCGGGGGCTTCGAGGGCTTGCTTCCCAGGCTACTGACTGAGATTGGGTTAAGGAGCCCAGCCCAGCCCAGCCCAGCCCAGCCCAGCCCAGCCCAGCCCTGGCCTGGCCTGGCCACACCAGACCAGACCAGACCAGACCAGACCAGACCAGCCACAACCTAGGCTTCTGACTCAGACCGGGCTGCATACAGCTACAGCAAAAACTCCAGGCCAGGCAGTGCCAGCCTCAGGCCAGGCCTGGGCAGACCAGACCAGACCAGACCAGCTGGTAAAACCCCAGTCCCAGCCTCAGGCCAGGCCTGGCCAGTCAACACCAGACCAGACCAGCCACCTGCTCCTCCCTTCACCTGCAACAGTAGGCATAATTCAGGACTTGGAAAGCAAAGGCCTAACACTGCCCATGTCTACCTCTTTAAAACATTAAAGGGCTCAGATTTGACCTTCGTGTGTAGCCAACTGCACAGACATTATTCCTCTCTTGTTTTGAGACATCAACTGACATCAAAAAAACTGAAGAAAACACCATTATTCACCCTATTTTATTACCCATACAGCACACCTCCTCACAGAAGGGTGCTTGGGTATGGCTTAAGACCTCATTCTGCACTACGAAACATCACGTTTAAAGAAAAACCTTTTGAATTAATAAATGATAATAACGCTTTGCCCCGATTTCATGCACGTGAACGAGGCGAGCCACATTTAAAAAAAAAAAAAGAAACAACAGAAAACAGCTCAAATTGCTCTTCTGTTTTCCCCAAGTAAAAAAAATATCACAAAATAAAACATAAAAACGCAATGCCAGAGACTTTGACTCTTGAAGAAGACTTAAATGGCACCTTGCTGCCAAAGTAGGGATATGAATCCTTGTCCTAGCAAACACCTGTGATAGGCAAGGCCAAAAACCTTGCGTCTGAGCTAAAGCATCTACAACAGCTCCTGTACTGCAGGAGATACTATCAGCAACACACAGACCTCAGCATCATTACTCATGGGTCGTATTGCCCATAAAGGAGGATGGTCATTATATATGGAAGCATTGGTAGGCTTCTCATACGGAAGTCAGTGTGGGCCGGCAGCTTAGGTCCTGACTTCCAACCAGCCACCTGGGGAGGGGTCAAAGGGAGCAACATTTGTAGTTTTGGGACACCTTCGCAAAATAAAAAAACACTCCCAGTGCTTCTCTGTTTTTTAAAGGGAAAAATAAGGTATTGAACAAAGGTACAGAGTTGGAGGTTTTCACTTATAAAGACAATCTAAGCCACTCTTTACACCATAGGAGGGATTTGAACTCTTGCACAAGAGGACCCTCCAGCATCAAGCACGCAAGACATTGCCTCTGATCTACAGCCCCCAGCATGACCTTGCTCGTGCAGGAAACACTATCATCAACACACAGGCTGCAGCGCCATTGCCTATGAAAACCAGTGCCCATAAAAAAAGGATGGCCATGATAAAGGGAAGCTTTGACAGGTTACTCACATGGATGCTAGTGTAGGTAAGGTCCTGACTTCCAAGACACTGGAAACAAGAGGATCGCCAGAAGAAAAAATTCTACATTTGTGGTGACACTGGTGCAGAAAGAAATAAATGGAATGGTTTACATTTCTTCTCTTTTTTCTCAGTTGAACAAATCTTAGTGTACAAAAGTACAACCCTAGAGTTTAAAACATTAATCATGACCTAAAGAGCCCTTGATACCATGGGCAGGACTTGTACCCTTGCACAAGAGGTAGCAGGGCCACTAAATTATCAAGACTTTGCCACTGCGCTACAGCTCTGCATGTTTTTGTTTTGGTGCAGGAGACACTATCAGCAACATACATGCTTGAGCATCATCACCTATATAAACCATTGCCCATAAAAGAGGATGGTCATGATCCAAGGAAGCTTTGACAGCCTGTTCACATGGTAGCTAGTGTAGGTAAGGTCCTGACTTCCAAGACACTGAAAAGGAAGGGATCACCAGAAAGAACAGTGCTACTTTTGTGGTGACACTAGTGCAAAAATAAAAGAAATAAAAAAGGAACATCTTAAATTGCTCCTCTGTTTTCTCAGGTTAAAAAAAATCTTAGTGTACCAAAAATACAATGCTAGAGGTTTTGACTCTTAATGATGTCTTAAACAATGCTAGACACCATAGGTGGGACTTGAACCCCTGCACAAGAAATACCAGCCACATTAAGTGCTCAAGACCTTGCCCCTGAGCTATGGCCACAGCTACCTTTCACTTGCTGCAGGAGACGCTATCAGCAACATACACGCCTGACCGTCATCGCCTTTAGAACCCATTGCCCATCAGAGAGGATGGCCATGATATAGGGAAGCTCTGACAGGCTACTTACACGGAAGCTAGTGTAGATAAGGTACTAACTTCCAGGCCACCAAAAGGAGACGAGCAAAAGCTCTACTTTTGAGGTGACACTAGTAGAAAAACAAAGGAATGGCTCAAAATGCTCCTCTGTTTTCTCACATAAAACATGATATCAGTAAATAAAAAAAGCTCTGGAGATTTTTTTCCCTCTTCATGATAAGCTAAATGCACCTTGGTGCCACAGGAGGGATTTGAATCCTTGACCAACAGGTGCCCATGACACCAAAGCCTCAAGACTTAAACGCTGAGCTACTGCTCCTGGTAGGTTTAGTGTGGTGGAGAAGACACTATCAGGGTCATCCAGGCCTCAGTGCCACTGCATATGGGTCTCGATGCCCATGAAAGAACAGGGCCATGCTATAGGGAAGTTTTGCCAGAGTATCAAAAGGGAAGCCTGTGTGCTCCAGTGGGTAAGTTCCTGACTTCCAACTAAACGACCAGGGTTCAAATCCTGGCAGCGGCACTCTCTGCAGGCAATGAGCCACTTGCTTCCCTGTCACACTGAGGGTATAGTATTCATGGCCTATATTTTCACTGCCACCCCACTCCCCCACCCACATTTTGTTTTTTTGGGGGGGCGGCCACTCAAATTTGGGGTTACCAATATTAACGGTGCGAGGGTGGATGAGCGTTTTCACGGGGGGGTCATAGAAGGCTCAGAACGATGCATTGAGTTTAAATTTGGGGTACCCCTTAGATTTTCATTGTCACTCCACACACAGGGGCATCCCAAAAATGGCTAGGGATAAGGGAGTGGTGTCCGGGGACAAGGTCCTGCCTTTTTTTATTGCCCAACACAAGGGGCCACCACACAGTCCAACTACGGTTCTGGTATTGAAAGAGGGGATAAAGAAAAAATTGATGGGATGGGTGGAGGGACGGGGCACCCCATGATTTTATTGCCCACTGCTGGGCATCTAAAAAGGTCTCCTGCCATGGTTGAAATGAAAGCAGTTACATGAGGTACTGAAGGAAGGGTTTCTCTTAGTTGGTTTATTGCCTAACCGCCACCCCTTTGGGGTAAACCCACCAAACAGTGATTTATTTAACACTGTTGAAAGGGCCCTATGCGGATTAGAAAAAATCTGGCACGTGTTTGCAATTTCTGGGGCAGTTCACACTCATTTTTTATGGACTCAGCACAAGAGGCAACTGATGTGGTGGTACTGAAAAGGGTTATATGATGTGCAAAAGACTTGCTTACGGTGACACTTGGTGGAGTGGTGAACTGAGCACGGTTGAGATACTCACAGAGAGAGGGTAAAGAGGGGCAAGAGCATGAGCAGAGATGCTGATCTTAGCACACAGGAGCTCTAATATTTGGCAAGTTAAAGGGGTCGGCAGATTAGACGAATGAGGCAGGGAGAGGGTACCTGTGACAAATGGATAGAGGGGACATGGAGAGTAATCATGGCGTGCAAAAAGTTAGCCGCGCATGGGCTGGCAGCATCTGTAGTGTTGGCCAAGTTATTTCTGCTCTACAGATTGGCTATATGATCTACAGAGGGAAAAGCCAGGCTTACCGTGAGGAGGATCATGGATGTGTCTATTGATGAAGCGTAGTCTGGGTGTGCAGAAAGGTGGTCCACAGAGTGGTAACTGCCTGGAACACTGAAAATTGGGCATCCAACATGCCACTGGGGAATGAACAGAGGCAGAAGCATCTGATTTACTGAGAGGGTGTAAATATAGGGTGAGAGGAAGGGTGTCTGTGGTGACTGAAAGTGTTGAAAACAGGTTGATAGGGCAGCAATCTTTGGGGCACTAGGAGGGAACATTTGAAGGGGCAAATAGACGGGGTTGAGGGGATCAAGTGGTGAAAACAGGTGTCAAAGGCACATACGTAAGGGGCACCTGGTCCCGCAATATAAGGGATAAATGTCTCTGCTAGAGTTAGTTGCCCCTCCCTGACAATCTTTTGCCCAGCCTGGCTCCATCTGTATTTTTCTCTCCACCCTCTTTCTATATTCTAGATGACTGGCGCAAGCTTTGCAGGAGTTTTCTGGGCCTCAACCCTCCAAGGGAGAGCCTGACAATTCTGTTCCAAGGATATTCCGAAAGTGTGTGCTACTGATAGTCTGAGACTTTGCACATTTCTCCACCAAACTAGGGAAATCTTTCAACCTGCAAGTAGCCCGATGGTGTAAGTCTTTTTGTTTTGGTGGAAATCGTCTTCTCTGCTTCCCCTTGCATCTGAATACTGTGAAGCAGCTGTTCCTCTCTCACATGTCCATTCAAAGAAACAGATGATACACTCAATCCAATTGATCAGCAAACTCCTATGCTTTGACCCTATTGTCATGCTGTTTCCTTCCCAATACCCCCCTTCCCCGCAGAAACAGGTCCATCATTCCTCATTACTCACTCAGCTAGTCACAGCAGACCTCCACTCTATAGGCTAAGCAAACCCAACATGGACAAGAGGTATGCCAGCAAGAAGATCTGAAGCCTCTCTGTGTCATTATGTTTATGCTGCTGCCGCCCTCTTGTGACGCTAAGAGGCAACAGCAATATAATAATGGGAATGTGAAAAGGGTAGAACTATGCAAATAATATCCCTTCATGCCTAATTCGGTCTGAGATGGTCCCCAGCTTCTTCTGTGATATGGCATCAACCATATGTCCTTCGGCAGGATTCTAAAGCTGCCAACCAGTCTCAGGCTAAGGATTTTGCCACTCCAAGGGCATACATAGTGAATCCACTCTCATTTAGCAGGGAGCCTAATTGCCTGCAGTCTGCCTCTATACAGAACTTGGGCGTTCGTGGGTGTTCGGGGGCTTCGAGGGCTTGCTTCCCAGGCTACTGACTGAGATTGGGTTAAGGAGCCCAGCCCAGCCCAGCCCAGCCCAGCCCAGCCCAGCCCAGCCCAGCCCAGCCCTGGCCTGGCCTGGCCACACCAGACCAGAGCAGACCAGACCAGACCAGCCACAACCTAGGCTTCTGATTCAGACCGGGCTGCATACAGCTACAGCAAAAACTCCAGGCCAGGCAGTGCCAGCCTCAGGCCAGGCCTGGGCAGACCAGACCAGACCAGCTGGTAAAACCCCAGTCCCAGCCTCAGGCCAGGCCTGGCCAGTCAACACCAGACCAGACCAGCCACCTGCTCCTCCCTTCACCTGCAACAGTAGGCATAATTCAGGGCTTGGAAAGCAAAGGCCTAACACTGCCCATGTCTACCTCTTTAAAACATTAAAGGGCTCAGATTTGACCTTCGTGTGTAGCCAACTGCACAGACATTATTCCTCTCTTGTTTTGAGACATCAACTGACATCAAAAAAACTGAAGAAAACACCATTATTCACCCTATTTTATTACCCATACAGCACACCTCCTCACAGAAGGGTGCTTGGGTATGGCTTAAGACCTCATTCTGCACTACGAAACATCACGTTTAAAGAAAAACCTTTTGAATTAATAAATGATAATAACGCTTTGCCCCGATTTCATGCACGTGAACGAGGCGAGCCACATTTGTCAAAAAAAAAAGAAACAACAGAAAACAGCTCAAATTGCTCTTCTGTTTTCCCCAAGTAAAAAAAATATCACAAAATAAAACATAAAAACGCAATGCCAGAGACTTTGACTCTTGAAGAAGACTTAAATGGCACCTTGCTGCCAAAGTAGGGATATGAATCCTTGTCCTAGCAAACACCTGTGATAGGCAAGGCCAAAAACCTTGCGTCTGAGCTAAAGCATCTACAACAGCTCCTGTACTGCAGGAGATACTATCAGCAACACACAGACCTCAGCATCATTACTCATGGGTCGTATTGCCCATAAAGGAGGATGGTCATTATATATGGAAGCATTGGTAGGCTTCTCATACGGAAGTCAGTGTGGGCCGGCAGCTTAGGTCCTGACTTCCAACCAGCCACCTGGGGAGGGGTCAAAGGGAGCAACATTTGTAGTTTTGGGACACCTTCGCAAAATAAAAAAACACTCCCAGTGCTTCTCTGTTTTTTAAAGGGAAAAATAAGGTATTGAACAAAGGTACAGAGTTGGAGGTTTTCACTTATAAAGACAATCTAAGCCACTCTTTACACCATAGGAGGGATTTGATCTCTTGCACAAGAGGACCCTCCAGCATCAAGCACGCAAGACATTGCCTCTGATCTACAGCCCCCAGCATGACCTTGCTCGTGCAGGAAACACTATCATCAACACACAGGCTGCAGCGCCATTGCCTATGAAAACCAGTGCCCATAAAAAAAGGATGGCCATGATAAAGGGAAGCTTTGACAGGTTACTCACATGGATGATAGTGTAGGTAAGGTCCTGACTTCCAAGACATTGGAAACAAGAGGATCGCCAGAAGAAAAAATTCTACATTTGTGGTGACACTGGTGCAGAAAGAAATAAATGGAATGGTTTACATTTCTTCTCTTTTTTCTCAGTTGAACAAATCTTAGTGTACAAAAGTACAACCCTAGAGTTTAAAACATTAATCATGACCTAAAGAGCCCTTGATACCATGGGCAGGACTTGTACCCTTGCACAAGAGGTAGCAGGGCCACTAAATTATCAAGACTTTGCCACTGCGCTACAGCTCTGCATGTTTTTGTTTTGGTGCAGGAGACACTATCAGCAACATACATGCTTGAGCATCATCACCTATATAAACCATTGCCCATAAAAGAGGATGGTCATGATCCAAGGAAGCTTTGACAGCCTGTTCACATGGTAGCTAGTGTAGGTAAGGTCCTGACTTCCAAGACACTGAAAAGGAAGGGATCACCAGAAAGAACAGTGCTACTTTTGTGGTGACACTAGTGCAAAAATAAAAGAAATAAAAAAGGAACATCTTAAATTGCTCCTCTGTTTTCTCAGGTTAAAAAAAATCTTAGTGTACCAAAAATACAATGCTAGAGGTTTTGACTCTTAATGATGTCCTAAACAATGCTAGACACCATAGGTGGGACTTGAACCCCTGCACAAGAAATACCAGCCACATTAAGTGCTCAAGACCTTGCCCCTGAGCTATGGCCACAGCTACCTTTCACTTGCTGCAGGAGACGCTATCAGCAACATACACGCCTGACCGTCATCGCCTTTAGAACCCATTGCCCATCAGAGAGGATGGCCATGATATAGGGAAGCTCTGACAGGCTACTTACACGGAAGCTAGTGTAGATAAGGTACTAACTTCCAGGCCACCAAAAGGAGACGAGCAAAAGCTCTACTTTTGAGGTGACACTAGTAGAAAAACAAAGGAATGGCTCAAAATGCTCCTCTGTTTTCTCACATAAAACATGATATCAGTAAATAAAAAAAGCTCTGGAGATTTTTTTCCCTCTTCATGATAAGCTAAATGCACCTTGGTGCCACAGGAGGGATTTGAATCCTTGACCAACAGGTGCCCATGACACCAAAGCCTCAAGACTTAAACGCTGAGCTACTGCTCCTGGTAGGTTTAGTGTGGTGGAGAAGACACTATCAGGGTCATCCAGGCCTCAGTGCCACTGCATATGGGTCTCGGTGCCATGAAAGAACAGGGCCATGCTATAGGGAAGTTTTGCCAGAGTATCAAAAGGGAAGCCTGTGTGGTCCAGTGGGTAAGTTCCTGACTTCCAACTAGACGACCAGGGTTCAAATCCTGGCAGCGGCACTCTCTGCAGGCAATGAGCCACTTGCTTCCCTGTCACACTGAGGGTATAGTATTCATGGCCTATATTTTCACTGCCACCCCACTCCCCCACCCACATTTTGTTTTTTTGGGGGGGCGGCCACTCAAATTTGGGGTTACCAATATTAACGGTGCGAGGGTGGATGAGCGTTTTCACGGGGGGGTCATAGAAGGCTCAGAACGATGCATTGAGTTTAAATTTGGGGTACCCCTTAGATTTTCATTGTCACTCCACACACAGGGGCATCCCAAAAATGGATAGGGATAAGGGAGTGGTGTCCGGGGACAAGGTCCTGCCTTTTTTTATTGCCCAACACAAGGGGCCACCACACAGTCCAACTACGGTTCTGGTATTGAAAGAGGGGATAAAGAAAAAATTGATGGGATGGGTGGAGGGACGGGGCACCCCATGATTTTATTGCCCACTGCTGGGCATCTAAAAAGGTCTCCTGCCATGGTTGAAATGAAAGCAGTTACATGAGGTACTGAAGGAAGGGTTTCTCTTAGTTGGTTTATTGCCTAACCGCCACCCCTTTGGGGTAAACCCACCAAACAGTGATTTATTTAACACTGTTGAAAGGGCCCTATGCGGATTAGAAAAAATCTGGCACGTGTTTGCAATTTCTGGGGCAGTTCACACTCATTTTTTATGGACTCAGCACAAGAGGCAACTGATGTGGTGGTACTGAAAAGGGTTATATGATGTGCAAAAGACTTGCTTACGGTGACACTTGGTGGAGTGGTGAACTGAGCACGGTTGAGATACCCACAGAGAGAGGGTAAAGAGGGGCAAGAGCATGAGCAGAGATGCTGATCTTAGCACACAGGAGCTCTAATATTTGGCAAGTTAAAGGGGTCGGCAGATTAGACGAATGAGGCAGGGAGAGGGTACCTGTGACAAATGGATAGAGGGGACATGGAGAGTAATCATGGCGTGCAAAAAGTTAGCCGCGCATGGGCTGGCAGCATCTGTAGTGTTGGCCAAGTTATTTCTGCTCTACAGATTGGCTATATGATCTACAGAGGGAAAAGCCAGGCTTACCGTGAGGAGGATCATGGATGTGTCTATTGATGAAGCGTAGTCTGGGTGTGCAGAAAGGTGGTCCACAGAGTGGTAACTGCCTGGAACACTGAAAATTGGGCATCCAACATGCCACTGGGGAATGAACAGAGGCAGAAGCATCTGATTTACTGAGAGGGTGTAAATATAGGGTGAGAGGAAGGGTGTCTGTGGTGACTGAAAGTGTTGAAAACAGGTTGATAGGGCAGCAATCTTTGGGGCACTACGAGGGAACATTTGAAGGGGCAAATAGACGGGGTTGAGGGGATCAAGTGGTGAAAACAGGTGTCAAAGGCACATACGTAAGGGGCACCTGGTCCCGCAATATAAGGGATAAATGTCTCTGCTAGAGTTAGTTGCCCCTCCCTGACAATCTTTTGCCCAGCCTGGCTCCATCTGTATTTTTCTCTCCACCCTCTTTCTATATTCTAGATGACTGGCGCAAGCTTTGCAGGTGTTTTCTGGGCCTCAACCCTCCAAGGGAGAGCCTGACAATTCTGTTCCAAGGATATTCCGAAAGTGTGTGCTACTGATAGTCTGAGACTTTGCACATTTCTCCACCAAACTAGGGAAATCTTTCAACCTGCAAGTAGCCCGATGGTGTAAGTCTTTTTGTTTTGGTGGAAATCGTCTTCTCTGCTTCCCCTTGCATCTGAATACTGTGAAGCAGCTGTTCCTCTCTCACATGTCCATTCAAAGAAACAGATGATACACTCAATCCAATTGATCAGCAAACTCCTATGCTTTGACCCTATTGTCATGCTGTTTCCTTCCCAATACCCCCCTTCCCCGCAGAAACAGGTCCATCATTCCTCATTACTCACTCAGCTAGTCACAGCAGACCTCCACTCTATAGGCTAAGCAAACCCAACATGGACAAGAGGTATGCCAGCAAGAAGATCTGAAGCCTCTCTGTGTCATTATGTTTATGCTGCTGCCGCCCTCTTGTGACGCTAAGAGGCAACAGCAATATAATAATGGGAATGTGAAAAGGGTAGAACTATGCAAATAATATCCCTTCATGCCTAATTCGGTCTGAGATGGTCCCCAGCTTCTTCTGTGATATGGCCTCAACCATATGTCCTTCGGCAGGATTCTAAAGCTGCCAACCAGTCTCAGGCTAAGGATTTTGCCACTCCAAGGGCATACATAGTGAATCCACTCTCATTTAGCAGGGAGCCTAATTGCCTGCAGTCTGCCTCTATACAGAACTTGGGCGTTCGTGGGCGTTCGGGGGCTTCGAGGGCTTGCTTCCCAGGCTACTGACTGAGATTGGGTTAAGGAGCCCAGCCCAGCCCAGCCCAGCCCAGCCCAGCCCAGCCCAGCCCTGGCCTGGCCTGGCCTGGCCTGGCCACACCAGACCAGACCAGACCAGACCAGCCACAACCTAGGCTTCTGACTCAGACCGGGCTGCATACAGCTACAGCAAAAACTCCAGGCCAGGCAGTGCCAGCCTCAGGCCAGGCCTGGGCAGACCAGACCAGACCAGACCAGCTGGTAAAACCCCAGTCCCAGCCTCAGGCCAGGCCTGGCCAGTCAACACCAGACCAGACCAGCCACCTGCTCCTCCCTTCACCTGCAACAGTAGGCATAATTAAGGACTTGGAAAGCAAAGGCCTAACACTGCCCATGTCTACCTCTTTAAAACATTAAAGGGCTCAGATTTGACCTTCGTGTGTAGCCAACTGCACAGACATTATTCCTCTCTTGTTTTGAGACATCAACTGACATCAAAAAAACTGAAGAAAACACCATTATTCACCCTATTTTATTACCCATACAGCACACCTCCTCACAGAAGGGTGCTTGGGTATGGCTTAAGACCTCATTCTGCACTACGAAACATCACGTTTAAAGAAAAACCTTTTGAATTAATAAATGATAATAACGCTTTGCCCCGATTTCATGCACGTGAACGAGGCGAGCCACATTTGTCAAAAAAAAAGAAACAACAGAAAACAGCTCAAATTGCTCTTCTGTTTTCCCCAAGTAAAAAAAATATCACAAAATAAAACATAAAAACGCAATGCCAGAGACTTTGACTCTTGAAGAAGACTTAAATGGCACCTTGCTGCCAAAGTAGGGATATGAATCCTTGTCCTAGCAAACACCTGTGATAGGCAAGGCCAAAAACCTTGCGTCTGAGCTAAAGCATCTACAACAGCTCCTGTACTGCAGGAGATACTATCAGCAACACACAGACCTCAGCATCATTACTCATGGGTCGTATTGCCCATAAAGGAGGATGGTCATTATATATGGAAGCATTGGTAGGCTTCTCATACGGAAGTCAGTGTGGGCCGGCAGCTTAGGTCCTGACTTCCAACCAGCCACCTGGGGAGGGGTCAAAGGGAGCAACATTTGTAGTTTTGGGACACCTTCGCAAAATAAAAAAACACTCCCAGTGCTTCTCTGTTTTTTAAAGGGAAAAATAAGGTATTGAACAAAGGTACAGAGTTGGAGGTTTTCACTTATAAAGACAATCTAAGCCACTCTTTACACCATAGGAGGGATTTGAACTCTTGCACAAGAGGACCCTCCAGCATCAAGAACGCAAGACATTGCCTCTGATCTACAGCCCCCAGCATGACCTTGCTCGTGCAGGAAACACTATCATCAACACACAGGCTGCAGCGCCATTGCCTATGAAAACCAGTGCCCATAAAAAAAGGATGGCCATGATAAAGGGAAGCTTTGACAGGTTACTCACATGGATGCTAGTGTAGGTAAGGTCCTGACTTCCAAGACACTGGAAACAAGAGGATCGCCAGAAGAAAAAATTCTACATTTGTGGTGACACTGGTGCAGAAAGAAATAAATGGAATGGTTTACATTTCTTCTCTTTTTTCTCAGTTGAACAAATCTTAGTGTACAAAAGTACAACCCTAGAGTTTAAAACATTAATCATGACCTAAAGAGCCCTTGATACCATGGGCAGGACTTGTTCCCTTGCACAAGAGGTAGCAGGGCCACTAACTTATCAAGACTTTGCCACTGCGCTACAGCTCTGCATGTTTTTGTTTTGGTGCAGGAGACACTATCAGCAACATACATGCTTGAGCATCATCACCTATATAAACCATTGCCCATAAAAGAGGATGGTCATGATCCAAGGAAGCTTTGACAGCCTGTTCACATGGTAGCTAGTGTAGGTAAGGTCCTGACTTCCAAGACACTGAAAAGGAAGGGATCACCAGAAAGAACAGTGCTACTTTTGTGGTGACACTAGTGCAAAAATAAAAGAAATAAAAAAGGAACATCTTAAATTGCTCCTCTGTTTTCTCAGGTTAAAAAAAATCTTAGTGTACCAAAAATACAATGCTAGAGGTTTTGACTCTTAATGATGTCCTAAACAATGCTAGACACCATAGGTGGGACTTGAACCCCTGCACAAGAAATACCAGCCACATTAAGTGCTCAAGACCTTGCCCCTGAGCTATGGCCACAGCTACCTTTCACTTGCTGCAGGAGACGCTATCAGCAACATACACGCCTGACCGTCATCGCCTTTAGAACCCATTGCCCATCAGAGAGGATGGCCATGATATAGGGAAGCTCTGACAGGCTACTTACACGGAAGCTAGTGTAGATAAGGTACTAACTTCCAGGCCACCAAAAGGAGACGAGCAAAAGCTCTACTTTTGAGGTGACACTAGTAGAAAAACAAAGGAATGGCTCAAAATGCTCCTCTGTTTTCTCACATAAAACATGATATCAGTAAATAAAAAAAGCTCTGGAGATTTTTTTCCCTCTTCATGATAAGCTAAATGCACCTTGGTGCCACAGGAGGGATTTGAATCCTTGACCAACAGGTGCCCATGACACCAAAGCCTCAAGACTTAAACGCTGAGCTACTGCTCCTGGTAGGTTTAGTGCGGTGGAGAAGACACTATCAGGGTCATCCAGGCCTCAGTGCCACTGCATATGGGTCTCGGTGCCCATGAAAGAACAGGGCCATGCTATAGGGAAGTTTTGCCAGAGTATCAAAAGGGAAGCCTCTGTGGTCCAGTGGGTAAGTTCCTGACTTCCAACTAGACGACCAGGGTTCAAATCCTGGCAGTGGCACTCTCTGCAGGCAATGAGCCACTTGCTTCCCTGTCACACTGAGGGTATAGTATTCATGGCCTATATTTTCACTGCCACCCCACTCCCCCACCCACATTTTGTTTTTTTGGGGGGGCGGCCACTCAAATTTGGGGTTACCAATATTAACGGTGCGAGGGTGGATGAGCGTTTTCACGGGGGGGTCATAGAAGGCTCAGAACGATGCATTGAGTTTAAATTTGGGGTACCCCTTAGATTTTCATTGTCACTCCACACACAGGGGCATCCCAAAAATGGATAGGGATAAGGGAGTGGTGTCCGGGGACAAGGTCCTGCCTTTTTTTATTGCCCAACACAAGGGGCCACCACACAGTCCAACTACGGTTCTGGTATTGAAAGAGGGGATAAAGAAAAAATTGATGGGATGGGTGGAGGGACGGGGCACCCCATGATTTTATTGCCCACTGCTGGGCATCTAAAAAGGTCTCCTGCCATGGTTGAAATGAAAGCAGTTACATGAGGTACTGAAGGAAGGGTTTCTCTTAGTTGGTTTATTGCCTAACCGCCACCCCTTTGGGGTAAACCCACCAAACAGTGATTTATTTAACACTGTTGAAAGGGCCCTATGCAGATTAGAAAAAATCTGGCACGTGTTTGCAATTTCTGGGGCAGTTCACACTCATTTTTTATGGACTCAGCACAAGAGGCAACTGATGTGGTGGTACTGAAAAGGGTTATATGATGTGCAAAAGACTTGCTTACGGTGACACTTGGTGGAGTGGTGAACTGAGCACGGTTGAGATACTCACAGAGAGAGGGTAAAGAGGGGCAAGAGCATGAGCAGAGATGCTGATCTTAGCACACAGGAGCTCTAATATTTGGCAAGTTAAAGGGGTCGGCAGATTAGACGAATGAGGCAGGGAGAGGGTACCTGTGACAAATGGATAGAGGGGACATGGAGAGTAATCATGGCGTGCAAAAAGTTAGCCGCGCATGGGCTGGCAGCATCTGTAGTGTTGGCCAAGTTATTTCTGCTCTACAGATTGGCTATATGATCTACAGAGGGAAAAGCCAGGCTTACCGTGAGGAGGATCATGGATGTGTCTATTGAAGAAGCGTAGTCTGGGTGTGCAGAAAGGTGGTCCACAGAGTGGTAACTGCCTGGAACACTGAAAATTGGGCATCCAACATGCCACTGGGGAATGAACAGAGGCAGAAGCATCTGATTTACTGAGAGGGTGTAAATATAGGGTGAGAGGAAGGGTGTCTGTGGTGACTGAAAGTGTTGAAAACAGGTTGATAGGGCAGCAATCTTTGGGGCACTAGGAGGGAACATTTGAAGGGGCAAATAGACGGGGTTGAGGGGATCAAGTGGTGAAAACAGGTGTCAAAGGCACATACGTAAGGGGCACCTGGTCCCGCAATATAAGGGATAAATGTCTCTGCTAGAGTTAGTTGCCCCTCCCTGACAATCTTTTGCCCAGCCTGGCTCCATCTGTATTTTTCTCTCCACCCTCTTTCTATATTCTAGATGACTGGCGCAAGCTTTGCAGGTGTTTTCTGGGCCTCAACCCTCCAAGGGAGAGCCTGACAATTCTGTTCCAAGGATATTCCGAAAGTGTGTGCTACTGATAGTCTGAGACTTTGCACATTTCTCCACCAAACTAGGGAAATCTTTCAACCTGCAAGTAGCCCGATGGTGTAAGTCTTTTTGTTTTGGTGGAAATCGTCTTCTCTGCTTCCCCTTGCATCTGAATACTGTGAAGCAGCTGTTCCTCTCTCACATGTCCATTCAAAGAAACAGATGATACACTCAATCCAATTGATCAGCAAACTCCTATGCTTTGACCCTATTGTCATGCTGTTTCCTTCCCAATAACTCCCTTCCCCGCAGAAACAGGTCCATCATTCCTCATTACTCACTCAGCTAGTCACAGCAGACCTCCACTCTATAGGCTAAGCAAACCCAACATGGACAAGAGGTATGCCAGCAAGAAGATCTGAAGCCTCTCTGTGTCATTATGTTTATGCTGCTGCCGCCCTCTTGTGACGCTAAGAGGCAACAGCAATATAATAATGGGAATGTGAAAAGGGTAGAACTATGCAAATAATATCCCTTCATGCCTAATTCGGTCTGAGATGGTCCCCAGCTTCTTCTGTGATATGGCATCAACCATATGTCCTTCGGCAGGATTCTAAAGCTGCCAACCAGTCTCAGGCTAAGGATTTTGCCACTCCAAGGGCATACATAGTGAATCCACTCTCATTTAGCAGGGAGCCTAATTACCTGCAGTCTGCCTCTATACAGAACTTGGGCGTTCGTGGGTGTTCGGGGGCTTCGAGGGCTTGCTTCCCAGGCTACTGACTGAGATTGGGTTAAGGAGCCCAGCCCAGCCCAGCACAGCCCTGGCCTGGCCTGGCCACACCAGACCAGACCAGACCAGACCAGCCACAACCTAGGCTTCTGACTCAGACCCGGCTGCATACAGCTACAGCAAAAACTCCAGGCCAGGCAGTGCCAGCCTCAGGCCAGGCCTGGGCAGACCAGACCAGACCAGACCAGCTGGTAAAACCCCAGTCCCAGCCTCAGGCCAGGCCTGGCCAGTCAACACCAGACCAGACCAGCCACCTGCTCCTCCCTTCACCTGCAACAGTAGGCATAATTCAGGACTTGGAAAGCAAAGGCCTAACACTGCCCATGTCTACCTCTTTAAAACATTAAAGGGCTCAGATTTGACCTTCGTGTGTAGCCAACTGCACAGACATTATTCCTCTCTTGTTTTGAGACATCAACTGACATCAAAAAAACTGAAGAAAACACCATTATTCACCCTATTTTATTACCCATACAGCACACCTCCTCACAGAAGGGTGCTTGGGTATGGCTTAAGACCTCATTCTGCACTACGAAACATCACGTTTAAAGAAAAACCTTTTGAATTAATAAATGATAATAACGCTTTGCCCCGATTTCATGCACGTGAACGAGGCGAGCCACATTTGTCAAAAAAAAAAGAAACAACAGAAAACAGCTCAAATTGCTCTTCTGTTTTCCCCAAGTAAAAAAAATATCACAAAATAAAACATAAAAACGCAATGCCAGAGACTTTGACTCTTGAAGAAGACTTAAATGGCACCTTGCTGCCAAAGTAGGGATATGAATCCTGGTCCTAGCAAACACCTGTGATAGGCAAGGCCAAAAACCTTGCGTCTGAGCTAAAGCATCTACAACAGCTCCAATACTGAAGGAGAAACTATCAGCAAGACACAAACCTCAGCATCATTACTCATGGGTCGTATTGCCCATAAAGGAGGATGGTCATTATATATGGAAGCATTGGTAGGCTTCTCATACGGAAGTCAGTGTGGGCCGGCAGCTTAGGTCCTGACTTCCAACCAGCCACCTGGGGAGGGGTCAAAGGGAGCAACATTTGTAGTTTTGGGACACCTTCGCAAAATAAAAAAACACTCCCAGTGCTTCTCTGTTTTTTAAAGGGAAAAATAAGGTATTGAACAAAGGTACAGAGTTGGAGGTTTTCACTTATAAAGACAATGTAGGCCACTCTTTACAACATAGGAGGGATTTGAACTCTTGCACAAGAGGACCCTCCAGCATCAAGCACGCAAGACATTGCCTCTGATCTACAGCCCCCAGCATGACCTTGCTCGTGCAGGAAACACTATCATCAACACACAGGCTGCAGCGCCATTGCCTATGAAAACCAGTGCCCATAAAAAAAGGATGGCCATGATAAAGGGAAGCTTTGACAGGTTACTCACATGGATGCTAGTGTAGGTAAGGTCCTGACTTCCAAGACACTGGAAACAAGACGATCGCCAGAAGAAAAAATTCTACATTTGTGGTGACACTGGTGCAGAAAGAAATAAATGGAATGGTTTACATTTCTTCTCTTTTTTCTCAGTTGAACAAATCTTAGTGTACAAAAGTACAACCCTAGAGTTTAAAACATTAATCATGACCTAAAGAGCCCTTGATACCATGGGCAGGACTTGAACCCTTGCTCAAGAGGTAGCAGGGCCACTAAATTATCAAGACTTTGCCACTGCGCTACAGCTCTGCATGTTTTTGTTTTGGTGCAGGAGACACTATCAGCAACATACATGCTTGAGCATCATCACCTATATAAACCATTGCCCATAAAAGAGGATGGTCATGATCCAAGGAAGCTTTGACAGCCTGTTCACATGGTAGCTAGTGTAGGTAAGGTCCTGACTTCCAAGACACTGAAAAGGAAGGGATCACCAGAAAGAACAGTGCTACTTTTGTGGTGACACTAGTGCAAAAATAAAAGAAATAAAAAAGGAACATCTTAAATTGCTCCTCTGTTTTCTCAGGTTAAAAAAAATCTTAGTGTACAAAAAAATACAATGCTAGAGGTTTTGACTCTTAATGATGTCCTAAACAATGCTAGACACCATAGGTGGGACTTGAACCCCTGCACAAGAAATACCAGCCACATTAAGTGCTCAAGACCTTGCCCCTGAGCTATGGCCACAGCTACCTTTCACTTGCTGCAGGAGACGCTATCAGCAACATACACGCCTGACCGTCATCGCCTTTAGAACCCATTGCCCATCAGAGAGGATGGCCATGATATAGGGAAGCTCTGACAGGCTACTTACACGGAAGCTAGTGTAGATAAGGTACTAACTTCCAGGCCACCAAAAGGAGACGAGCAAAAGCTCTACTTTTGAGGTGACACTAGTAGAAAAACAAAGGAATGGCTCAAAATGCTCCTCTGTTTTCTCACATAAAACATGATATCAGTAAATAAAAAAAGCTCTGGAGATTTTTTTCCCTCTTCATGATAAGCTAAATGCACCTTGGTGCCACAGGAGGGATTTGAATCCTTGACCAACAGGTGCCCATGACACCAAAGCCTCAAGACTTAAACGCTGAGCTACTGCTCCTGGTAGGTTTAGTGCGGTGGAGAAGACACTATCAGGGTCATCCAGGCCTCAGTGCCACTGCATATGGGTCTCGGTGCCCATGAAAGAACAGGGCCATGCTATAGGGAAGTTTTGCCAGAGTATCAAAAGGGAAGCCTGTGTGGTCCAGTGGGTAAGTTCCTGACTTCCAACTAGACGACCAGGGTTCAAATCCTGGCAGCGGCACTCTCTGCAGGCAATGAGCCACTTGCTTCCCTGTCACACTGAGGGTATAGTATTCATGGCCTATATTTTCACTGCCACCCCACTCCCCCACCCACATTTTGTTTTTTTGGGGGGGCCGCCACTCAAATTTGGGGTTACCAATATTAACGGTGCGAGGGTGGATGAGCGTTTTCACGGGGGGGTCATAGAAGGCTCAGAACGATGCATTGAGTTTAAATTTGGGGTACCCCTTAGATTTTCATTGTCACTCCACACACAGGGGCATCCCAAAAATGGATAGGGATAAGGGAGTGGTGTCCGGGGACAAGGTCCTGCCTTTTTTTATTGCCCAACACAAGGGGCCACCACACAGTCCAACTACGGTTCTGGTATTGAAAGAGGGGATAAAGAAAAAATTGATGGGATGGGTGGAGGGACGGGGCACCCCATGATTTTATTGCCCACTGCTGGGCATCTAAAAAGGTCTCCTGCCATGGTTGAAATGAAAGCAGTTACATGAGGTACTGAAGGAAGGGTTTCTCTTAGTTGGTTTATTGCCTAACCGCCACCCCTTTGGGGTAAACCCACCAAACAGTGATTTATTTAACACTGTTGAAAGGGCCCTATGCGGATTAGAAAAAATCTGGCACGTGTTTGCAATTTCTGGGGCAGTTCACACTCATTTTTTATGGACTCAGCACAAGAGGCAACTGATGTGGTGGTACTGAAAAGGGTTATATGATGTGCAAAAGACTTGCTTACGGTGACACTTGGTGGAGTGGTGAACTGAGCACGGTTGAGATACTCACAGAGAGAGGGTAAAGAGGGGCAAGAGCATGAGCAGAGTTGCTGATCTTAGCACACAGGAGCTCTAATATTTGGCAAGTTAAAGGGGTCGGCAGATTAGACGAATGAGGCAGGGAGAGGGTACCTGTGACAAATGGATAGAGGGGACATGGAGAGTAATCATGGCGTGCAAAAAGTTAGCCGCGCATGGGCTGGCAGCATCTGTAGTGTTGGCCAAGTTATTTCTGCTCTACAGATTGGCTATATGATCTACAGAGGGAAAAGCCAGGCTTACCGTGAGGAGGATCATGGATGTGTCTATTGATGAAGCGTAGTCTGGGTGTGCAGAAAGGTGGTCCACAGAGTGGTAACTGCCTGGAACACTGAAAATTGGGCATCCAACATGCCACTGGGGAATGAACAGAGGCAGAAGCATCTGATTTACTGAGAGGGTGTAAATATAGGGTGAGAGGAAGGGTGTCTGTGGTGACTGAAAGTGTTGAAAACAGGTTGATAGGGCAGCAATCTTTGGGGCACTAGGAGGGAACATTTGAAGGGGCAAATAGACGGGGTTGAGGGGATCAAGTGGTGAAAACAGGTGTCAAAGGCACATACGTAAGGGGCACCTGGTCCCGCAATATAAGGGATAAATGTCTCTGCTAGAGTTAGTTGCCCCTCCCTGACAATCTTTTGCCCAGCCTGGCTCCATCTGTATTTTTCTCTCCACCCTCTTTCTATATTCTAGATGACTGGCGCAAGCTTTGCAGGTGTTTTCTGGGCCTCAACCCTCCAAGGGAGAGCCTGACAATTCTGTTCCAAGGATATTCCGAAAGTGTGTGCTACTGATAGTCTGAGACTTTGCACATTTCTCCACCAAACTAGGGAAATCTTTCAACCTGCAAGTAGCCCGATGGTGTAAGTCTTTTTGTTTTGGTGGAAATCGTCTTCTCTGCTTCCCCTTGCATCTGAATACTGTGAAGCAGCTGTTCCTCTCTCACATGTCCATTCAAAGAAACAGATGATACACTCAATCCAATTGATCAGCAAACTCCTATGCTTTGACCCTATTGTCATGCTGTTTCCTTCCCAATACCCCCCTTCCCCGCAGAAACAGGTCCATCATTCCTCATTACTCACTCAGCTAGTCACAGCAGACCTCCACTCTATAGGCTAAGCAAACCCAACATGGACAAGAGGTATGCCAGCAAGAAGATCTGAAGCCTCTCTGTGTCATTATGTTTATGCTGCTGCCGCCCTCTTGTGACGCTAAGAGGCAACAGCAATATAATAATGGGAATGTGAAAAGGGTAGAACTATGCAAATAATATCCCTTCATGCCTAATTCGGTCTGAGATGGTCCCCAGCTTCTTCTGTGATATGGCATCAACCATATGTCCTTCGGCAGGATTCTAAAGCTGCCAACCAGTCTCAGGCTAAGGATTTTGCCACTCCAAGGGCATACATAGTGAATCCACTCTCATTTAGCAGGGAGCCTAATTGCCTGCAGTCTGCCTCTATACAGAACTTGGGCGTTCGTGGGCGTTCGGGGGCTTCGAGGGCTTGCTTCCCAGGCTACTGACTGAGATTGGGTTAAGGAGCCCAGCCCAGCCCAGCCCAGCCCAGCCCAGCCCAGCCCAGCCCAGCCCTGGCCTGGCCTGGCCTGGCCTGGCCACACCAGACCAGACCAGACCAGACCAGACCAGCCACAACCTAGGCTTCTGACTCAGACCGGGCTGCATACAGCTACAGCAAAAACTCCAGGCCAGGCAGTGCCAGCCTCAGGCCAGGCCTGGGCAGACCAGACCAGACCAGACCAGACCAGACCAGCTGGTAAAACCCCAGTCCCAGCCTCAGGCCAGGCCTGGCCAGTCAACACCAGACCAGACCAGCCACCTGCTCCTCCCTTCACCTGCAACAGTAGGCATAATTCAGGACTTGGAAAGCAAAGGCCTAACACTGCCCATGTCTACCTCTTTAAAACATTAAAGGGCTCAGATTTGACCTTCGTGTGTAGCCAACTGCACAGACATTATTCCTCTCTTGTTTTGAGACATCAACTGACATCAAAAAAACTGAAGAAAACACCATTATTCACCCTATTTTATTACCCATACAGCACACCTCCTCACAGAAGGGTGCTTGGGTATGGCTTAAGACCTCATTCTGCACTACGAAACATCACGTTTAAAGAAAAACCTTTTGAATTAATAAATGATAATAACGCTTTGCCCCGATTTCATGCACGTGAACGAGGCGAGCCACATTTGTCAAAAAAAAAAAGAAACAACAGAAAACAGCTCAAATTGCTCTTCTGTTTTCCCAAAGTAAAAAAAATATCACAAAATAAAACATAAAAACGCAATGCCAGAGACTTTGACTCTTGAAGAAGACTTAAATGGCACCTTGCTGCCAAAGTAGGGATATGAATCCTTGTCCTAGCAAACACCTGTGATAGGCAAGGCCAAAAACCTTGCGTCTGAGCTAAAGCATCTACAACAGCTCCTGTACTGCAGGAGATACTATCAGCAACACACAGACCTCAGCATCATTACTCATGGGTCGTATTGCCCATAAAGGAGGATGGTCATTATATAGGGAAGCATTGGTAGGCTTCTCATACGGAAGTCAGTGTGGGCCGGCAGCTTAGGTCCTGACTTCCAACCAGCCACCTGGGGAGGGGTCAAAGGGAGCAACATTTGCAGTTTTGGGACACCTTCGCAAAATAAAAAAACACTCCCAGTGCTTCTCTGTTTTTTAAAGGGAAAAATAAGGTATTGAACAAAGGTACAGAGTTGGAGGTTTTCACTTATAAAGACAATCTAAGCCACTCTTTACACCATAGGAGGGATTTGAACTCTTGCACAAGAGGACCCTCCAGCATCAAGCACGCAAGACATTGCCTCTGATCTACAGCCCCCAGCATGACCTTGTTTGTGCAGGAAACACTATCATCAACACACAGGCTGCAGCGCCATTGCCTATGAAAACCAGTGCCCATAAAAAAAGGATGGCCATGATAAAGGGAAGCTTTGACAGGTTACTCACATGGATGCTAGTGTAGGTAAGGTCCTGACTTCCAAGACACTGGAAACAAGAGGATCGCCAGAAGAAAAAATTCTACATTTGTGGTGACACTGGTGCAGAAAGAAATAAATGGAATGGTTTACATTTCTTCTCTTTTTTCTCAGTTGAACAAATCTTAGTGTACAAAAGTACAACCCTAGAGTTTAAAACATTAATCATGACCTAAAGAGCCCTTGATACCATGGGCAGGACTTGAACCCTTGCACAAGAGGTAGCAGGGCCACTAAATTATAAAGACTTTGCCACTGCGCTACAGCTCTGCATGTTTTTGTTTTGGTGCAGGAGACACTATCAGCAACATACATGCTTGAGCATCATCACCTATATAAACCATTGCCCATAAAAGAGGATGGTCATGATCCAAGGAAGCTTTGACAGCCTGTTCACATGGTAGCTAGTGTAGGTAAGGTCCTGACTTCCAAGACACTGAAAAGGAAGGGATCACCAGAAAGAACAGTGCTACTTTTGTGGTGACACTAGTGCAAAAATAAAAGAAATAAAAAAGGAACATCTTAAATTGCTCCTCTGTTTTCTCAGGTTAAAAAAAATCTTAGTGTACCAAAAAATACAATGCTAGAGGTTTTGACTCTTAATGATGTCCTAAACAATGCTAGACACCATAGGTGGGACTTGAACCCCTGCACAAGAAATACCAGCCACATTAAGTGCTCAAGACCTTGCCCCTGAGCTATGGCCACAGCTCCCTTTCACTTGCTGCAGGAGACGCTATCAGCAACATACACGCCTGACCGTCATCGCCTTTAGAACCCATTGCCCATCAGAGAGGATGGCCATGATATAGGGAAGCTCTGACAGGCTACTTACACGGAAGCTAGTGTAGATAAGGTACTAACTTCCAGGCCACCAAAAGGAGACGAGCAAAAGCTCTACTTTTGAGGTGACACTAGTAGAAAAACAAAGGAATGGCTCAAAATGCTCCTCTGTTTTCTCACATAAAACATGATATCAGTAAATAAAAAAAGCTCTGGAGATTTTTTTCCCTCTTCATGATAAGCTAAATGCACCTTGGTGCCACAGGAGGGATTTGAATCCTTGACCAACAGGTGCCCATGACACCAAAGCCTCAAGACTTAAACGCTGAGCTACTGCTCCTGGTAGGTTTAGTACGGTGGAGAAGACACTATCAGGGTCATCCAGGCCTCAGTGCCACTGCATATGGGTCTCGGTGCCCATGAAAGAACAGGGCCATGCTATAGGGAAGTTTTGCCAGAGTATCAAAAGGGAAGCCTGTGTGGTCCAGTGGGTAAGTTCCTGACTTCCAACTAGACGACCAGGGTTCAAATCCTGGCAGCGGCACTCTCTGCAGGCAATGAGCCACTTGCTTCCCTGTCACACTGAGGGTATAGTATTCATGGCCTATATTTTCACTGCCACCCCACTCCCCCACCCACATTTTGTTTTTTTGGGGGGGCGGCCACTCAAATTTGGGGTTACCAATATTAACGGTGCGAGGGTGGATGAGCGTTTTCACGGGGGGGTCATAGAAGGCTCAGAACGATGCATTGAGTTTAAATTTGGGGTACCCCTTAGATTTTCATTGTCACTCCACACACAGGGGCATCCCAAAAATGGATAGGGATAAGGGAGTGGTGTCCGGGGACAAGGTCCTGCCTTTTTTTATTGCCCAACACAAGGGGCCACCACACAGTCCAACTACGGTTCTGGTATTGAAAGAGGGGATAAAGAAAAAATTGATGGGATGGGTGGAGGGACGGGGCACCCCATGATTTTATTGCCCACTGCTGGGCATCTAAAAAGGTCTCCTGCCATGGTTGAAATGAAAGCAGTTACATGAGGTACTGAAGGAAGGGTTTCTCTTAGTTGGTTTATTGCCTAACCGCCACCCCTTTGGGGTAAACCCACCAAACAGTGATTTATTTAACACTGTTGAAAGGGCCCTATGCGGATTAGAAAAAAATATGGCACGTGTTTGCAATTTCTGGGGCAGTTCACACTCATTTTTTATGGACTCAGCACAAGAGGCAACTGATGTGGTGGTACTGAAAAGGGTTATATGATGTGCAAAAGACTTGCTTACGGTGACACTTGGTGGAGTGGTGAACTGAGCACGGTTGAGATACTCACAGAGAGAGGGTAAAGAGGGGCAAGAGCATGAGCAGAGATGCTGATCTTAGCACACAGGAGCTCTAATATTTGGCAAGTTAAAGGGGTCGGCAGATTAGACGAATGAGGCAGGGAGAGGGTACCTGTGACAAATGGATAGAGGGGACATAGAGAGTAATCATGGCATGCAAAAAGTTAGCCGCGCATGGGCTGGCAGCATCTGTAGTGTTGGCCAAGTTATTTCTGCTCTACAGATTGGCTATATGATCTACAGAGGGAAAAGCCAGGCTTACCGTGAGGAGGATCATGGATGTGTCTATTGATGAAGCGTAGTCTGGGTGTGCAGAAAGGTGGTCCACAGAGTGGTAACTGCCTGGAACACTGAAAATTGGGCATCCAACATGCCACTGGGGAATGAACAGAGGCAGAAGCATCTGATTTACTGAGAGGGTGTAAATATAGGGTGAGAGGAAGGGTGTCTGTGGTGACTGAAAGTGTTGAAAACAGGTTGATAGGGCAGCAATCTTTGGGGCACTAGGAGGGAACATTTGAAGGGGCAAATAGACGGGGGTTGAGGGGATCAAGTGGTGAAAACAGTTGTCAAAGGCACATACGTAAGGGGCACCTGGTCCCGCAATATAAGGGATAAATGTCTCTGCTAGAGTTAGTTGCCCCTCCCTGACAATCTTTTGCCCAGCCTGGCTCCATCTGTATTTTTCTCTCCACCCTCTTTCTATATTCTAGATGACTGGCGCAAGCTTTGCAGGTGTTTTCTGGGCCTCAACCCTCCAAGGGAGAGCCTGACAATTCTGTTCCAAGGATATTCCGAAAGTGTGTGCTACTGATAGTCTGAGACTTTGCACATTTCTCCACCAAACTAGGGAAATCTTTCAACCTGCAAGTAGCCCGATGGTGTAAGTCTTTTTGTTTTGGTGGAAATCGTCTTCTCTGCTTCCCCTTGCATCTGAATACTGTGAAGCAGCTGTTCCTCTCTCACATGTCCATTCAAAGAAACAGATGATACACTCAATCCAATTGATCAGCAAACTCCTATGCTTTGACCCTATTGTCATGCTGTTTCCTTCCCAATACCCCCCTTCCCCGCAGAAACAGGTCCATCATTCCTCATTACTCACTCAGCTAGTCACAGCAGACCTCCACTCTATAGGCTAAGCAAACCCAACATGGACAAGAGGTATGCCAGCAAGAAGATCTGAAGCCTCTCTGTGTCATTATGTTTATGCTGCTGCCGCCCTCTTGTGACGCTAAGAGGCAACAGCAATATAATAATGGGAATGTGAAAAGGGTAGAACTATGCAAATAATATCCCTTCATGCCTAATTCGGTCTGAGATGGTCCCCAGCTTCTTCTGTGATATGGCATCAACCATATGTCCTTCGGCAGGATTCTAAAGCTGCCAACCAGTCTCAGGCTAAGGATTTTGCCACTCCAAGGGCATACATAGTGAATCCACTCTCATTTAGCAGGGAGCCTAATTGCCTGCAGTCTGCCTCTATACAGAACTTGGGCGTTCGTGGGTGTTCGGGGGCTTCGAGGGCTTGCTTCCCAGGCTACTGACTGAGATTGGGTTAAGGAGCCCAGCCCAGCCCAGCCCAGCCCAGCCCAGCCCTGGCCTGGCCTGGCCACACCAGACCAGACCAGACCAGACCAGCCACAACCTAGGCTTCTGACTCAGACCGGGCTGCATACAGCTACAGCAAAAACTCCAGGCCAGGCAGTGCCAGCCTCAGGCCAGGCCTGGGCAGACCAGACCAGACCAGACCAGCTGGTAAAACCCCAGTCCCAGCCTCAGGCCAGGCCTGGCCAGTCAACACCAGACCAGACCAGCCACCTGCTCCTCCCTTCACCTGCAACAGTAGGCATAATTCAGGACTTGGAAAGCAAAGGCCTAACACTGCCCATGTTTACCTCTTTAAAACATTAAAGGGCTCAGATTTGACCTTCGTGTGTAGCCAACTGCACAGACATTATTCCTCTCTTGTTTTGAGACATCAACTGACATCAAAAAAACTGAAGAAAACACCATTATTCACCCTATTTTATTACCCATTCAGCACACCTCCTCACAGAAGGGTGCTTGGGTATGGCTTAAGACCTCATTCTGCACTACGAAACATCACGTTTAAAGAAAAACCTTTTGAATTAATAAATAATAATAACACTTTGCCCCGATTTCATGCACGTGAACGAGGCGAGCCACATTTGTCAAAAAAAAAAAAAAAAAAGAAACAACAGAGAACAGCTCAAATTGCTCTTCTGTTTTCCCCAAGTAAAAAAAATATCACAAAATAAAACATAAAAACGCAATGCCAGAGACTTTGACTCTTGAAGAAGACTTAAATGGCACCTTGCTGCCAAAGTAGGGATATGAATCCTTGTCCTAGCAAACACCTGTGATAGGCAAGGCCAAAAACCTTGCGTCTGAGCTAAAGCATCTACAACAGCTCCTGTACTGCAGGAGATACTATCAGCAACACACAGACCTCAGCATCATTACTCATGGGTCGTATTGCCCATAAAGGAGGATGGTCATTATATATGGAAGCATTGGTAGGCTTCTCATACGGAAGTCAGTGTGGGCCGGCAGCTTAGGTCCTGACTTCTAACCAGCCACCTGGGGAGGGGTCAAAGGGAGCAACATTTGTAGTTTTGGGACACCCACGCAAAATAAAAAAACACTCCCAGTGCTTCTCTGTTTTTTAAAGGGAAAAATAAGGTATTGAACAAAGGTACAGAGTTGGAGGTTTTCACTTATAAAGACAATCTAAGACACTCTTTACACCATAGGAGGGATTTGAACTCTTGCACAAGAGGACCCTCCAGCATCAAGGACAGCAAGACATTGCCTCTGATCTACAGCCCCCAGCATGACCTTGCTCGTGCAGGAAACACTATCATCAACACACAGGCTGCAGCGCCATTGCCTATGAAAACCAGTGCCCATAAAAAAAGGATGGCCATGATAAAGGGAAGCTTTGACAGGTTACTCACATGGATGCTAGTGTAGGTAAGGTCCTGACTTCCAAGACACTGGAAACAAGAGGATCGCCAGAAGAAAAAATTCTACATTTGTGGTGACACTGGTGCAGAAAGAAATAAATGGAATGGTTTACATTTCTTCTCTTTTTTCTCAGTTGAACAAATCTTAGTGTACAAAAGTACAACCCTAGAGTTTAAAACATTAATCATGACCTAAAGAGCCCTTGATACCATGGGCAGGACTTGAACCCTTGCACAAGAGGTAGCAGGGCCACTAAATTATCAAGACTTTGCCACTGCGCTACAGCTCTGCATGTTTTTGTTTTGGTGCAGGAGACACTATCAGCAACATACATGCGTGAGCATCATCACCTATATAAACCATTGCCCATAAAAGAGGATGGTCATGATCCAAGGAAGCTTTGACAGCCTGTTCACATGGTAGCTAGTGTAGGTAAGGTCCTGACTTCCAAGACACTGAAAAGGAAGGGATCACCAGAAAGAACAGTGCTACTTTTGTGGTGACACTAGTGCAAAAATAAAAGAAATAAAATAGGAACATCTTAAATTGCTCCTCTGTTTTCTCAGGTTAAAAAAAATCTTAGTGTACAAAAAAATACAATGCTAGAGGTTTTGACTTTTAATGATGTCCTAAACAATGCTAGACACCATAGGTGGGACTTGAACCCCTGCACAAGAAATACCAGCCACATTAAGTGCTCAAGACCTTGCCCCTGAGCTATGGCCACAGCTACCTTTCACTTGCTGCAGGAGACGCTATCAGCAACATACACGCCTGACCGTCATCGCCTTTAGAACCCATTGCCCATCAGAGAGGATGGCCATGATATAGGGAAGCTCTGACAGGCTACTTACACGGAAGCTAGTGTAGATAAGGTACTAACTTCCAGGCCACCAAAAGGAGACGAGCAAAAGCTCTACTTTTGAGGTGACACTAGTAGAAAAACAAAGGAATGGCTCAAAATGCTCCTCTGTTTTCTCACATAAAACATGATATCAGTAAATAAAAAAAGCTCTGGAGATTTTTTTCCCTCTTCATGATAAGCTAAATGCACCTTGGTGCCACAGGAGGGATTTGAATCCTTGACCAACAGGTGCCCATGACACCAAAGCCTCAAGACTTAAACGCTGAGCTACTGCTCCTGGTAGGTTTAGTGCGGTGGAGAAGACACTATCAGGGTCATCCAGGCCTCAGTGCCACTGCATATGGGTCTCGGTGCCCATGAAAGAACAGGGCCATGCTATAGGGAAGTTTTGCCAGAGTATCAAAAGGGAAGCCTGTGTGGTCCAGTGGGTAAGTTCCTGACTTCCAACTAGACGACCAGGGTTCATATCCTGGCAGCGGCACACTCTGCAGGCAATGAGCCACTAGCTTCCCTGTCACACTGAGGGTATAGTATTCATGGCCTATATTTTCCCTGCCACCCCACTCCCCCACCCACATTTTGTTTTTTTGGGGGGGCGGCCACTCAAATTTGGGGTTACCAATATTAACGGTGCGAGGGTGGATGAGCGTTTTCACGGGGGGTCATAGAAGGCTCAGAACGATGCATTGAGTTTAAATTTGGGGTACCCCTTAGATTTTCATTGTCACTCCACACACAGGGGCATCCCAAAAATGGATAGGGATAAGGGAGTGGTGTCCGGGGACAAGGTCCTGCCTTTTCTTATTGCCCAACACAAGGGGCCACCACACAGTCCAACTACGGTTCTGGTATTGAAAGAGGGGATAAAGAAAAAATTGATGGGATGGGTGGAGGGACGGGGCACCCCATGATTTTATTGCCCACTGCTGGGCATCTAAAAAGGTCTCCTGCCATGGTTGAAATGAAAGCAGTTACATGAGGTACTGAAGGAAGGGTTTCTCTTAGTTGGTTTATTGCCTAACCGCCACCCCTTTGGGGTAAACCCACCAAACAGTGATTTATTTGACACTGTTGAAAGGGCCCTATGCGGATTAGAAAAAATCTGGCACGTGTTTGCAATTTCTGGGGCAGTTCACACTCATTTTTTATGGACTCAGCACAAGAGGCAACTGATGTGGTGGTACTGAAAAGGGTTATATGATGTGCAAAAGACTTGCTTACGGTGACACTTGGTGGAGTGGTGAACTGAGCAGGGTTGAGATACTCACAGAGAGAGGGTAAAGAGGGGCAAGAGCATGAGCAGAGATGCTGATCTTAGCACACAGGAGCTCTAATATTTGGCAAGTTAAAGGGGTTGGCAGATTAGACGAATGAGGCAGGGAGAGGGTACCTGTGACAAATGGATAGAGGGGACATAGAGAGTAATCATGGCGTGCAAAAAGTTAGCCGCGCATGGGCTGGCAGCATCTGTAGTGTTGGCCAAGTTATTTCTGCTCTACAGATTGGCTATATGATCTACAGAGGGAAAAGCCAGGCTTACCGTAAGGAGGATCATGGATGTGTCTATTGATGAAGCGTAGTCTGGGTGTGCAGAAAGGTGGTCCACAGAGTGGTAACTGCCTGGAACACTGAAAATTGGGCATCCAACATGCCACTGGGGAATGAACAGAGGCAGAAGCATCTGATTTACTGAGAGGGTGTAAATATAGGGTGAGAGGAAGGGTGTCTGTGGTGACTGAAAGTGTTGAAAACAGGTTGATAGGGCAGCAATCTTTGGGGCACTAGGAGGGAACATTTGAAGGGGCAAATAGACGGGGTTGAGGGGATCAAGTGGTGAAAACAGGTGTCAAAGGCACATACGTAAGGGGCACCTGGTCCCGCAATATAAGGGATAAATGTCTCTGCTAGAGTTAGTTGCCCCTCCCTGACAATCTTTTGCCCAGCCTGGCTCCATCTGTATTTTTCTCTCCACCCTCTTTCTATATTCTAGATGACTGGCGCAAGCTTTGCAGGTGTTTTCTGGGCCTCAACCCTCCAAGGGAGAGCCTGACAATTCTGTTCCAAGGATATTCCGAAAGTGTGTGCTACTGATAGTCTGAGACTTTGCACATTTCTCCACCAAACTAGGGAAATCTTTCAACCTGCAAGTAGCCCAATGGTGTAAGTCTTTTTGTTTTGGTGGAAATCGTCTTCTCTGCTTCCCCTTGCATCTGAATACTGTGAAGCAGCTGTTCCTCTCTCACATGTCCATTCAAAGAAACAGATGATACACTCAATCCAATTGATCAGCAAACTCCTATGCTTTGACCCTATTGTCATGCTGTTTCCTTCCCAATACCCCCCTTCCCCGCAGAAACAGGTCCATCATTCCTCATTACTCACTCAGCTAGTCACAGCAGACCTCCACTCTATAGGCTAAGCAAACCCAACATGGACAAGAGGTATGCCAGCAAGAAGATCTGAAGCCTCTCTGTGTCATTATGTTTATGCTGCTGCCGCCCTCTTGTGACGCTAAGAGGCAACAGCAATATAATAATGGGAATGTGAAAAGGGTAGAACTATGCAAATAATATCCCTTCATGCCTAATTCGGTCTGAGATGGTCCCCAGCTTCTTCTGTGATATGGCATCAACCATATGTCCTTCGGCAGGATTCTAAAGCTGCCAACCAGTCTCAGGCTAAGGATTTTGCCACTCCAAGGGCATACATAGTGAATCCACTCTCATTTAGCAGGGAGCCTAATTGCCTCCAGTCTGCCTCTATACAGAACTTGGGCGTTCGTGGGCGTTCGGGGGCTTCGAGGGCTTGCTTCCCAGGCTACTGACTGAGATTGGGTTAAGGAGCCCAGCCCAGCCCAGCCCAGCCCAGCCCAGCCCAGCCCTGGCCTGGCCTGGCCTGGCCTGGCCACACCAGACCAGACCAGACCAGACCAGACCAGCCACAACCTAGGCTTCTGACTCAGACCGGGCTGCATACAGCTACAGCAAAAACTCCAGGCCAGGCAGTGCCAGCCTCAGGCCAGGCCTGGGCAGACCAGACCAGGCCAGACCAGCTGGTAAAACCCCAGTCCCAGCCTCAGGCCAGGCCTGGCCAGTCAACACCAGACCAGACCAGCCACCTGCTCCTCCCTTCACCTGCAATAGTAGGCATAATTCAGGACTTGGAAAGCAAAGGCCTAACACTGCCCATGTCTACCTCTTTAAAACATTAAAGGGCTCAGATTTGACCTTCGTGTGTAGCCAACTGCACAGACATTATTCCTCTCTTGTTTTGAGACATCAACTGACATCAAAAAAACTGAAGAAAACACCATTATTCACCCTATTTTATTACCCATACAGCACACCTCCTCACAGAAGGGTGCTTGGGTATGGCTTAAGACCTCATTCTGCACTACGAAACATCACGTTTAAAGAAAAACCTTTTGAATTAATAAATGATAATAACGCTTTGCCCCGATTTCATGCACGTGAACGAGGCGAGCCACATTTGTCAAAAAAAAAAGAAACAACAGAAAACAGCTCAAATTGCTCTTCTGTTTTCCCCAAGTAAAAAAAATATCACAAAATAAAACATAAAAACGCAATGCCAGAGACTTTGACTCTTGAAGAAGACTTAAATGGCACCTTGCTGCCAAAGTAGGGATATGAATCCTTGTCCTAGCAAACACCTGTGATAGGCAAGGCCAAAAACCTTGCGTCTGAGCTAAAGCATCTACAACAGCTCCTGTACTGCAGGAGATACTATCAGCAACACACAGACCTCAGCATCATTACTCATGGGTCGTATTGCCCATAAAGGAGGATGGTCATTATATATGGAAGCATTGGTAGGCTTCTCATACGGAAGTCAGTGTGGGCCGGCAGCTTAGGTCCTGACTTCCAACCAGCCACCTGGGGAGGGGTCAAAGGGAGCAACATTTGTAGTTTTGGGACACCTTCGCAAAATAAAAAAACACTCCCAGTGCTTCTCTGTTTTTTAAAGGGAAAAATAAGGTATTGAACAAAGGTACAGAGTTGGAGGTTTTCACTTATAAAGACAATCTAAGCCACTCTTTACACCATAGGAGGGATTTGAACTCTTGCACAAGAGGATCCTCCAGCATCAAGCACGCAAGACATTGCCTCTGATCTACAGCCCCCAGCATGACCTTGCTCGTGCAGGAAACACTATCATCAACACACAGGCTGCAGCGCCATTGCCTATGAAAACCAGTGCCCATAAAAAAAGGATGGCCATGATAAAGGGAAGCTTTGACAGGTTACTCACATGGATGCTAGTGTAGGTAAGGTCCTGACTTCCAAGACACTGGAAACAAGAGGATCGCCAAAAGAAAAAATTCTACATTTGTGGTGACACTGGTGCAGAAAGAAATAAATGGAATGGTTTACATTTCTTCTCTTTTTTCTCAGTTGAACAAATCTTAGTGTACAAAAGTACAACCCTAGAGTTTAAAACATTAATCATGACCTAAAGAGCCCTTGATACCATGAGCAGGACTTGAACCCTTGCACAAGAGGTAGCAGGGCCACTAAATTATAAAGACTTTGCCACTGCGCTACAGCTCTGCATGTTTTTGTTTTGGTGCAGGAGACACTATCAGCAACATACATGCTTGAGCATCATCACCTATATAAACCATTGCCCATAAAAGAGGATGGTCATGATCCAAGGAAGCTTTGACAGCCTGTTCACATGGTAGCTAGTGTAGGTAAGGTCCTGACTTCCAAGACACTGAAAAGGAAGGGATCACCAGAAAGAACAGTGCTACTTTTGTGGTGACACTAGTGCAAAAATAAAAGAAATAAAAAAGGAACATCTTAAATTGCTCCTCTGTTTTCTCAGGTTAAAAAAAATCTTAGTGTACCAAAAAATACAATGCTAGAGGTTTTGACTCTTAATGATGTCCTAAACAATGCTAGACACCATAGGTGGGACTTGAACCCCTGCACAAGAAATACCAGCCACATTAAGTGCTCAAGACCTTGCCCCTGAGCTATGGCCACAGCTCCCTTTCACTTGCTGCAGGAGACGCTATCAGCAACATACACGCCTGACCGTCATCGCCTTTAGAACCCATTGCCCATCAGAGAGGATGGCCATGATATAGGGAAGCTCTGACAGGCTACTTACACGGAAGCTAGTGTAGATAAGGTACTAACTTCCAGGCCACCAAAAGGAGACGAGCAAAAGCTCTACTTTTGAGGTGACACTAGTAGAAAAACAAAGGAATGGCTCAAAATGCTCCTCTGTTTTCTCACATAAAACATGATATCAGTAAATAAAAAAAGCTCTGGAGATTTTTTTCCCTCTTCATGATAAGCTAAATGCACCTTGGTGTCACAGGAGGGATTTGAATCCTTGACCAACAGGTCCCATGACACCAAAGCCTCAAGACTTAAACGCTGAGCTACTGCTCCTGGTAGGTTTAGTACGGTGGAGAAGACACTATCAGGGTCATCCAGGCCTCAGTGCCACTGCATATGGGTCTCGGTGCCCATGAAAGAACAGGGCCATGCTATAGGGAAGTTTTGCCAGGGTATCAAAAGGGAAGCCTGTGTGGTCCAGTGGGTAAGTTCCTGACTTCCAACTAGACGACCAGGGTTCAAATCCTGGCAGCGGCACACTCTGCAGGCAATGAGCCACTTGCTTCCCTGTCACACTGAGGGTATAGTATTCATGGCCTATATTTTCACTGCCACCCCACTCCCCCACCCACATTTTGTTTTTTTGGGGGGGCGGCCACTCAAATTTGGGGTTACCAATATTAACGGTGCGAGGGTGGATGAGCGTTTTCACGGGGGGGTCATAGAAGGCTCAGAACGATGCATTGAGTTTAAATTTGGGGTACCCCTTAGATTTTCATTGTCACTCCACACACAGGGGCATCCCAAAAATGGATAGGGATAAGGGAGTGGTGTCCGGGGACAAGGTCCTGCCTTTTTTTATTGCCCAACACAAGGGGCCACCACACAGTCCAACTACGGTTCTGGTATTGAAAGAGGGGATAAAGAAAAAATTGATGGGATGGGTGGAGGGACGGGGCACCCCATGATTTTATTGCCCACTGCTGGGCATCTAAAAAGGTCTCCTGCCATGGTTGAAATGAAAGCAGTTACATGAGGTACTGAAGGAAGGGTTTCTCTTAGTTGGTTTATTGCCTAACCGCCACCCCTTTGGGGTAAACCCACCAAACAGTGATTTATTTAACACTGTTGAAAGGGCCCTATGCGGATTAGAAAAAAATATGGCACGTGTTTGCAATTTCTGGGGCAGTTCACACTCATTTTTTATGGACTCAGCACAAGAGGCAACTGATGTGGTGGTACTGAAAAGGGTTATATGATGTGCAAAAGACTTGCTTACGGTGACACTTGGTGGAGTGGTGAACTGAGCACGGTTGAGATACTCACAGAGAGAGGGTAAAGAGGGGCAAGAGCATGAGCAGAGATGCTGATCTTAGCACACAGGAGCTCTAATATTTGGCAAGTTAAAGGGGTCGGCAGATTAGACGAATGAGGCAGGGAGAGGGTACCTGTGACAAATGGATAGAGGGGACATAGAGAGTAATCATGGCGTGCAAAAAGTTAGCCGCGCATGGGCTGGCAGCATCTGTAGTGTTGGCCAAGTTATTTCTGCTCTACAGATTGGCTATATGATCTACAGAGGGAAAAGCCAGGCTTACCGTGAGGAGGATCATGGATGTGTCTATTGATGAAGCGTAGTCTGGGTGTGCAGAAAGGTGGTCCACAGAGTGGTAACTGCCTGGAACACTGAAAATTGGGCATCCAACATGCCACTGGGGAATGAACAGAGGCAGAAGCATCTGATTTACTGAGAGGGTGTAAATATAGGGTGAGAGGAAGGGTGTCTGTGGTGACTGAAAGTGTTGAAAACAGGTTGATAGGGCAGCAATCTTTGGGGCACTAGGAGGGAACATTTGAAGGGGCAAATAGACGGGGTTGAGGGGATCAAGTGGTGAAAACAGGTGTCAAAGGCACATACGTAAGGGGCACCTGGTCCCGCAATATAAGGGATAAATGTCTCTGCTAGAGTTAGTTGCCCCTCCCTGACAATCTTTTGCCCAGCCTGGCTCCATCTGTATTTTTCTCTCCACCCTCTTTCTATATTCTAGATGACTGGCGCAAGCTTTGCAGGTGTTTTCTGGGCCTCAACCCTCCAAGGGAGAGCCTGACAATTCTGTTCCAAGGATATTCCGAAAGTGTGTGCTACTGATAGTCTGAGACTTTGCACATTTCTCCACCAAACTAGGGAAATCTTTCAACCTGCAAGTAGCCCGATGGTGTAAGTCTTTTTGTTTTGGTGGAAATCGTCTTCTCTGCTTCCCCTTGCATCTGAATACTGTGAAGCAGCTGTTCCTCTCTCACATGTCCATTCAAAGAAACAGATGATACACTCAATTCAATTGATCAGCAAACTCCTATGCTTTGACCCTATTGTCATGCTGTTTCCTTCCCAATACCCCCCTTCCCCGCAGAAACAGGTCCATCATTCCTCATTACTCACTCAGCTAGTCACAGCAGACCTCCACTCTATAGGCTAAGCAAACCCAACATGGACAAGAGGTATGCCAGCAAGAAGATCTGAAGCCTCTCTGTGTCATTATGTTTATGCTGCTGCCGCCCTCTTGTGACGCTAAGAGGCAACAGCAATATAATAATGGGAATGTGAAAAGGGTAGAACTATGCAAATAATATCCCTTCATGCCTAATTCGGTCTGAGATGGTCCCCAGCTTCTTCTGTGATATGGCATCAACCATATGTCCTTCGGCAGGATTCTAAAGCTGCCAACCAGTCTCAGGCTAAGGATTTTGCCACTCCAAGGGCATACATAGTGAATCCACTCTCATTTAGCAGGGAGCCTAATTGCCTGCAGTCTGCCTCTATTCAGAACTTGGGCGTTCGTGGGTGTTCGGGGGCTTCGAGGGCTTGCTTCCCAGGCTACTGACTGAGATTGGGTTAAGGAGCCCAGCCCAGCCCAGCCCAGCCCAGCCCAGCCCAGCCCAGCCCTGGCCTGGCCTGGCCACACCAGACCAGACCAGACCAGCCACAACCTAGGCTTCTGACTCAGACCGGGCTGCATACAGCTACAGCAAAAACTCCAGGCCAGGCAGTGCCAGCCTCAGGCCAGGCCTGGGCAGACCAGACCAGACCAGACCAGCTGGTAAAACCCCAGTCCCAGCCTCAGGCCAGGCCTGGCCAGTCAACACCAGACCAGACCAGCCACCTGCTCCTCCCTTCACCTGCAACAGTAGGCATAATTCAGGACTTGGAAAGCAAAGGCCTAACACTGCCCATGTCTACCTCTTTAAAACATTAAAGGGCTCAGATTTGACCTTCGTGTGTAGCCAACTGCACAGACATTATTCCTCTCTTGTTTTGAGACATCAACTGACATCAAAAAAACTGAAGAAAACACCATTATTCACCCTATTTTATTACCCATACAGCACACCTCCTCACAGAAGGGTGCTTGGGTATGGCTTAAGACCTCATTCTGCACTACGAAACATCACGTTTAAAGAAAAACCTTTTGAATTAATAAATGATAATAACGCTTTGCCCCGATTTCATGCACGTGAACGAGGCGAGCCACATTTGTCAAAAAAAAAAAAAAAAAAGAAACAACAGAAAACAGCTCAAATTGCTCTTCTGTTTTCCCCAAGTAAAAAAAATATCACAAAATAAAACATAAAAACGCAATGCCAGAGACTTTGACTCTTGAAGAAGACTTAAATGGCACCTTGCTGCCAAAGTAGGGATATGAATCCTTGTCCTAGCAAACACCTGTGATAGGCAAGGCCAAAAACCTTGCGTCTGAGCTAAAGCATCTACAACAGCTCCTGTACTGCAGGAGATACTATCAGCAACACACAGACCTCAGCATCATTACTCATGGGTCGTATTGCCCATAAAGGAGGATGGTCATTATATATGGAAGCATTGGTAGGCTTCTCATACGGAAGTCAGTGTGGGCCGGCAGCTTAGGTCCTGACTTCCAACCAGCCACCTGGGGAGGGGTCAAAGGGAGCAACATTTGTAGTTTTGGGACACCTTCGCAAAATAAAAAAACACTCCCAGTGCTTCTCTGTTTTTTAAAGGGAAAAATAAGGTATTGAACAAAGTTACAGAGTTGGAGGTTTTCACTTATAAAGACAATCTAAGCCACTCTTTACACCATAGGAGGGATTTGAACTCTTGCACAAGAGGACCCTCCAGCATCAAGCACGCAAGACATTGCCTCTGATCTACAGCCCCCAGCATGACCTTGCTCGTGCAGGAAACACTATCATCAACACACAGGCTGCAGCGCCATTGCCTATGAAAACCAGTGCCCATAAAAAAAGGATGGCCATGATAAAGGGAAGCTTTGACAGGTTACTCACATGGATGCTAGTGTAGGTAAGGTCCTGACTTCCAAGACACTGGAAACAAGAGGATCGCCAGAAGAAAAAATTCTACATTTGTGGTGACACTGGTGCAGAAAGAAATAAATGGAATGGTTTACATTTCTTCTCTTTTTTCTCAGTTGAACAAATCTTAGTGTACAAAAGTACAACCCTAGAGTTTAAAACATTAATAATGACCTAAAGAGCCCTTGATACCATGGGCAGGACTTGAACCCTTGCACAAGAGGTAGCAGGGCCACTAAATTATCAAGACTTTGCCACTGCGCTACAGCTCTGCATGTTTTTGTTTTGGTGCAGGAGACACTATCAGCAACATACATGCTTGAGCATCATCACCTATATAAACCATTGCCCATAAAAGAGGATGGTCATGATCCAAGGAAGCTTTGACAGCCTGTTCACATGGTAGCTAGTGTAGGTAAGGTCCTGACTTCCAAGACACTGAAAAGGAAGGGATCACCAGAAAGAACAGTGCTACTTTTGTGGTGACACTAGTGCAAAAATAAAAGAAATAAAAAAGGAACATCTTAAATTGCTCCTCTGTTTTCTCAGGTTAAAAAAAATCTTAGTGTACCAAAAAATACAATGCTAGAGGTTTTGACTCTTAATGATGTCCTAAACAATGCTAGACACCATAGGTGGGACATGAACCCCTGCACAAGAAACACCAGCCACATTAAGTGCTCAAGACCTTGCCCCTGAGCTATGGCCACAGCTACCTTTCACTTGCTGCAGGAGACGCTATCAGCAACATACACGCCTGACCGTCATCGCCTTTAGAACCCATTGCCCATCAGAGAGGATGGCCATGATATAGGGAAGCTCTGACAGGCTACTTACACGGAAGCTAGTGTAGATAAGGTACTAACTTCCAGGCCACCAAAAGGAGACGAGCAAAAGCTCTACTTTTGAGGTGACACTAGTAGAAAAACAAAGGAATGGCTCAAAATGCTCCTCTGTTTTCTCACATAAAAGATGATATCAGTAAATAAAAAAAGCTCTGGAGATTTTTTTCCCTCTTCATGATAAGCTAAATGCACCTTGGTGCCACAGGAGGGATTTGAATCCTTGACCAACAGGTGCCCATGACACCAAAGCCTCAAGACGTAAACGCTGAGCTACTGCTCCTGGTAGGTTTAGTGCGGTGGAGAAGACACTATCAGGGTCATCCAGGCCTCAGTGCCACTGCATATGGGTCTCGGTGCCCATGAAAGAACAGGGCCATGCTATAGGGAAGTTTTGCCAGAGTATCAAAAGGGAAGCCTGTGTGGTCCAGTGGGTAAGTTCCTGACTTCCAACTAGACGACCAGGGTTCAAATCCTGGCAGCGGCACTCTCTGCAGGCAATGAGCCACTTGCTTCCCTGTCACTCTGAGGGTATAGTATTCATGGCCTATATTTTCACTGCCACCCCACTCCCCCACCCACATTTTGTTTTTTTGGGGGGGCGGCCACTCAAATTTGGGGTTACCAATATTAACGGTGCGAGGGTGGATGAGCGTTTTCACGGGGGGGTCATAGAAGGCTCAGAACGATGCATTGAGTTTAAATTTGGGGTACCCCTTAGATTTTCATTGTCACTCCACACACAGGGGCATCCCAAAAATGGATAGGGATAAGGGAGTGGTGTCCGGGGACAAGGTCCTGCCTTTTTTTATTGCCCAACACAAGGGGCCACCACACAGTCCAACTACGGTTCTGGTATTGAAAGAGGGGATAAAGAAAAAATTGATGGGATGGGTGGAGGGACGGGGCACCCCATGATTTTATTGCCCACTGCTGGGCATCTAAAAAGGTCTCCTGCCATGGTTGAAATGAAAGCAGTTACATGAGGTACTGAAGGAAGGGTTTCTCTTAGTTGGTTTATTGCCTAACCGCCACCCCTTTGGGGTAAACCCACCAAACAGTGATTTATTTGACACTGTTGAAAGGGCCCTATGCGGATTAGAAAAAATCTGGCACGTGTTTGCAATTTCTGGGGCAGTTCACACTCATTTTTTATGGACTCAGCACAAGAGGCAACTGATGTGGTGGTACTGAAAAGGGTTATATGATGTGCAAAAGACTTGCTTACGGTGACACTTGGTGGAGTGGTGAACTGAGCAGGGTTGAGATACTCACAGAGAGAGGGTAAAGAGGGGCAAGAGCATGAGCAGAGATGCTGATCTTAGCACACAGGAGCTCTAATATTTGGCAAGTTAAAGGGGTTGGCAGATTAGACGAATGAGGCAGGGAGAGGGTACCTGTGACAAATGGATAGAGGGGACATAGAGAGTAATCATGGCGTGCAAAAAGTTAGCCGCGCATGGGCTGGCAGCATCTGTAGTGTTGGCCAAGTTATTTCTGCTCTACAGATTGGCTATATGATCTACAGAGGGAAAAGCCAGGCTTACCGTAAGGAGGATCATGGATGTGTCTATTGATGAAGCGTAGTCTGGGTGTGCAGAAAGGTGGTCCACAGAGTGGTAACTGCCTGGAACACTGAAAATTGGGCATCCAACATGCCACTGGGGAATGAACAGAGGCAGAAGCATCTGATTTACTGAGAGGGTGTAAATATAGGGTGAGAGGAAGGGTGTCTGTGGTGACTGAAAGTGTTGAAAACAGGTTGATAGGGCAGCAATCTTTGGGGCACTAGGAGGGAACATTTGAAGGGGCAAATAGACGGGGTTGAGGGGATCAAGTGGTGAAAACAGGTGTCAAAGGCACATACGTAAGGGGCACCTGGTCCCGCAATATAAGGGATAAATGTCTCTGCTAGAGTTAGTTGCCCCTCCCTGACAATCTTTTGCCCAGCCTGGCTCCATCTGTATTTTTCTCTCCACCCTCTTTCTATATTCTAGATGACTGGCGCAAGCTTTGCAGGTGTTTTCTGGGCCTCAACCCTCCAAGGGAGAGCCTGACAATTCTGTTCCAAGGATATTCCGAAAGTGTGTGCTACTGATAGTCTGAGACTTTGCACATTTCTCCACCAAACTAGGGAAATCTTTCAACCTGCAAGTAGCCCAATGGTGTAAGTCTTTTTGTTTTGGTGGAAATCGTCTTCTCTGCTTCCCCTTGCATCTGAATACTGTGAAGCAGCTGTTCCTCTCTCACATGTCCATTCAAAGAAACAGATGATACACTCAATCCAATTGATCAGCAAACTCCTATGCTTTGACCCTATTGTCATGCTGTTTCCTTCCCAATACCCCCCTTCCCCGCAGAAACAGGTCCATCATTCCTCATTACTCACTCAGCTAGTCACAGCAGACCTCCACTCTATAGGCTAAGCAAACCCAACATGGACAAGAGGTATGCCAGCAAGAAGATCTGAAGCCTCTCTGTGTCATTATGTTTATGCTGCTGCCGCCCTCTTGTGACGCTAAGAGGCAACAGCAATATAATAATGGGAATGTGAAAAGGGTAGAACTATGCAAATAATATCCCTTCATGCCTAATTCGGTCTGAGATGGTCCCCAGCTTCTTCTGTGATATGGCATCAACCATATGTCCTTCGGCAGGATTCTAAAGCTGCCAACCAGTCTCAGGCTAAGGATTTTGCCACTCCAAGGGCATACATAGTGAATCCACTCTCATTTAGCAGGGAGCCTAATTGCCTCCAGTCTGCCTCTATACAGAACTTGGGCGTTCGTGGGCGTTCGGGGGCTTCGAGGGCTTGCTTCCCAGGCTACTGACTGAGATTGGGTTAAGGAGCCCAGCCCAGCCCAGCCCAGCCCAGCCCAGCCCAGCCCAGCCCAGCCCAGCCCTGGCCTGGCCTGGCCTGGCCTGGCCACACCAGACCAGACCAGACCAGACCAGACCAGCCACAACCTAGGCTTCTGACTCAGACCGGGCTGCATACAGCTACAGCAAAAACTCCAGGCCAGGCAGTGCCAGCCTCAGGCCAGGCCTGGGCAGACCAGACCAGGCCAGACCAGCTGGTAAAACCCCAGTCCCAGCCTCAGGCCAGGCCTGGCCAGTCAACACCAGACCAGACCAGCCACCTGCTCCTCCCTTCACCTGCAATAGTAGGCATAATTCAGGACTTGGAAAGCAAAGGCCTAACACTGCCCATGTCTACCTCTTTAAAACATTAAAGGGCTCAGATTTGACCTTCGTGTGTAGCCAACTGCACAGACATTATTCCTCTCTTGTTTTGAGACATCAACTGACATCAAAAAAACTGAAGAAAACACCATTATTCACCCTATTTTATTACCCATACAGCACACCTCCTCACAGAAGGGTGCTTGGGTATGGCTTAAGACCTCATTCTGCACTACGAAACATCACGTTTAAAGAAAAACCTTTTGAATTAATAAATGATAATAACGCTTTGCCCCGATTTCATGCACGTGAACGAGGCGAGCCACATTTGTCAAAAAAAAAAGAAACAACAGAAAACAGCTCAAATTGCTCTTCTGTTTTCCCCAAGTAAAAAAAATATCACAAAATAAAACATAAAAACGCAATGCCAGAGACTTTGACTCTTGAAGAAGACTTAAATGGCACCTTGCTGCCAAAGTAGGGATATGAATCCTTGTCCTAGCAAACACCTGTGATAGGCAAGGCCAAAAACCTTGCGTCTGAGCTAAAGCATCTACAACAGCTCCTGTACTGCAGGAGATACTATCAGCAACACACAGACCTCAGCATCATTACTCATGGGTCGTATTGCCCATAAAGGAGGATGGTCATTATATATGGAAGCATTGGTAGGCTTCTCATACGGAAGTCAGTGTGGGCCGGCAGCTTAGGTCCTGACTTCCAACCAGCCACCTGGGGAGGGGTCAAAGGGAGCAACATTTGTAGTTTTGGGACACCTTCGCAAAATAAAAAAACACTCCCAGTGCTTCTCTGTTTTTTAAAGGGAAAAATAAGGTATTGAACAAAGGTACAGAGTTGGAGGTTTTCACTTATAAAGACAATCTAAGCCACTCTTTACACCATAGGAGGGATTTGAACTCTTGCACAAGAGGATCCTCCAGCATCAAGCACGCAAGACATTGCCTCTGATCTACAGCCCCCAGCATGACCTTGCTCGTGCAGGAAACACTATCATCAACACACAGGCTGCAGCGCCATTGCCTATGAAAACCAGTGCCCATAAAAAAAGGATGGCCATGATAAAGGGAAGCTTTGACAGGTTACTCACATGGATGCTAGTGTAGGTAAGGTCCTGACTTCCAAGACACTGGAAACAAGAGGATCGCCAAAAGAAAAAATTCTACATTTGTGGTGACACTGGTGCAGAAAGAAATAAATGGAATGGTTTACATTTCTTCTCTTTTTTCTCAGTTGAACAAATCTTAGTGTACAAAAGTACAACCCTAGAGTTTAAAACATTAATCATGACCTAAAGAGCCCTTGATACCATGAGCAGGACTTGAACCCTTGCACAAGAGGTAGCAGGGCCACTAAATTATAAAGACTTTGCCACTGCGCTACAGCTCTGCATGTTTTTGTTTTGGTGCAGGAGACACTATCAGCAACATACATGCTTGAGCATCATCACCTATATAAACCATTGCCCATAAAAGAGGATGGTCATGATCCAAGGAAGCTTTGACAGCCTGTTCACATGGTAGCTAGTGTAGGTAAGGTCCTGACTTCCAAGACACTGAAAAGGAAGGGATCACCAGAAAGAACAGTGCTACTTTTGTGGTGACACTAGTGCAAAAATAAAAGAAATAAAAAAGGAACATCTTAAATTGCTCCTCTGTTTTCTCAGGTTAAAAAAAATCTTAGTGTACCAAAAAATACAATGCTAGAGGTTTTGACTCTTAATGATGTCCTAAACAATGCTAGACACCATAGGTGGGACTTGAACCCCTGCACAAGAAATACCAGCCACATTAAGTGCTCAAGACCTTGCCCCTGAGCTATGGCCACAGCTCCCTTTCACTTGCTGCAGGAGACGCTATCAGCAACATACACGCCTGACCGTCATCGCCTTTAGAACCCATTGCCCATCAGAGAGGATGGCCATGATATAGGGAAGCTCTGACAGGCTACTTACACGGAAGCTAGTGTAGATAAGGTACTAACTTCCAGGCCACCAAAAGGAGACGAGCAAAAGCTCTACTTTTGAGGTGACACTAGTAGAAAAACAAAGGAATGGCTCAAAATGCTCCTCTGTTTTCTCACATAAAACATGATATCAGTAAATAAAAAAAGCTCTGGAGATTTTTTTCCCTCTTCATGATAAGCTAAATGCACCTTGGTGTCACAGGAGGGATTTGAATCCTTGACCAACAGGTCCCATGACACCAAAGCCTCAAGACTTAAACGCTGAGCTACTGCTCCTGGTAGGTTTAGTACGGTGGAGAAGACACTATCAGGGTCATCCAGGCCTCAGTGCCACTGCATATGGGTCTCGGTGCCCATGAAAGAACAGGGCCATGCTATAGGGAAGTTTTGCCAGGGTATCAAAAGGGAAGCCTGTGTGGTCCAGTGGGTAAGTTCCTGACTTCCAACTAGACGACCAGGGTTCAAATCCTGGCAGCGGCACACTCTGCAGGCAATGAGCCACTTGCTTCCCTGTCACACTGAGGGTATAGTATTCATGGCCTATATTTTCACTGCCACCCCACTCCCCCACCCACATTTTGTTTTTTTGGGGGGGCGGCCACTCAAATTTGGGGTTACCAATATTAACGGTGCGAGGGTGGATGAGCGTTTTCACGGGGGGGTCATAGAAGGCTCAGAACGATGCATTGAGTTTAAATTTGGGGTACCCCTTAGATTTTCATTGTCACTCCACACACAGGGGCATCCCAAAAATGGATAGGGATAAGGGAGTGGTGTCCGGGGACAAGGTCCTGCCTTTTTTTATTGCCCAACACAAGGGGCCACCACACAGTCCAACTACGGTTCTGGTATTGAAAGAGGGGATAAAGAAAAAATTGATGGGATGGGTGGAGGGACGGGGCACCCCATGATTTTATTGCCCACTGCTGGGCATCTAAAAAGGTCTCCTGCCATGGTTGAAATGAAAGCAGTTACATGAGGTACTGAAGGAAGGGTTTCTCTTAGTTGGTTTATTGCCTAACCGCCACCCCTTTGGGGTAAACCCACCAAACAGTGATTTATTTAACACTGTTGAAAGGGCCCTATGCGGATTAGAAAAAAATATGGCACGTGTTTGCAATTTCTGGGGCAGTTCACACTCATTTTTTATGGACTCAGCACAAGAGGCAACTGATGTGGTGGTACTGAAAAGGGTTATATGATGTGCAAAAGACTTGCTTACGGTGACACTTGGTGGAGTGGTGAACTGAGCACGGTTGAGATACTCACAGAGAGAGGGTAAAGAGGGGCAAGAGCATGAGCAGAGATGCTGATCTTAGCACACAGGAGCTCTAATATTTGGCAAGTTAAAGGGGTCGGCAGATTAGACGAATGAGGCAGGGAGAGGGTACCTGTGACAAATGGATAGAGGGGACATAGAGAGTAATCATGGCGTGCAAAAAGTTAGCCGCGCATGGGCTGGCAGCATCTGTAGTGTTGGCCAAGTTATTTCTGCTCTACAGATTGGCTATATGATCTACAGAGGGAAAAGCCAGGCTTACCGTGAGGAGGATCATGGATGTGTCTATTGATGAAGCGTAGTCTGGGTGTGCAGAAAGGTGGTCCACAGAGTGGTAACTGCCTGGAACACTGAAAATTGGGCATCCAACATGCCACTGGGGAATGAACAGAGGCAGAAGCATCTGATTTACTGAGAGGGTGTAAATATAGGGTGAGAGGAAGGGTGTCTGTGGTGACTGAAAGTGTTGAAAACAGGTTGATAGGGCAGCAATCTTTGGGGCACTAGGAGGGAACATTTGAAGGGGCAAATAGACGGGGTTGAGGGGATCAAGTGGTGAAAACAGGTGTCAAAGGCACATACGTAAGGGGCACCTGGTCCCGCAATATAAGGGATAAATGTCTCTGCTAGAGTTAGTTGCCCCTCCCTGACAATCTTTTGCCCAGCCTGGCTCCATCTGTATTTTTCTCTCCACCCTCTTTCTATATTCTAGATGACTGGCACAAGCTTTGCAGGTGTTTTCTGGGCCTCAACCCTCCAAGGGAGAGCCTGACAATTCTGTTCCAAGGATATTCCGAAAGTGTGTGCTACTGATAGTCTGAGACTTTGCACATTTCTCCACCAAACTAGGGAAATCTTTCAACCTGCAAGTAGCCCGATGGTGTAAGTCTTTTTGTTTTGGTGGAAATCGTCTTCTCTGCTTCCCCTTGCATCTGAATACTGTGAAGCAGCTGTTCCTCTCTCACATGTCCATTCAAAGAAACAGATGATACACTCAATTCAATTGATCAGCAAACTCCTATGCTTTGACCCTATTGTCATGCTGTTTCCTTCCCAATACCCCCCTTCCCCGCAGAAACAGGTCCATCATTCCTCATTACTCACTCAGCTAGTCACAGCAGACCTCCACTCTATAGGCTAAGCAAACCCAACATGGACAAGAGGTATGCCAGCAAGAAGATCTGAAGCCTCTCTGTGTCATTATGTTTATGCTGCTGCCGCCCTCTTGTGACGCTAAGAGGCAACAGCAATATAATAATGGGAATGTGAAAAGGGTAGAACTATGCAAATAATATCCCTTCATGCCTAATTCGGTCTGAGATGGTCCCCAGCTTCTTCTGTGATATGGCATCAACCATATGTCCTTCGGCAGGATTCTAAAGCTGCCAACCAGTCTCAGGCTAAGGATTTTGCCACTCCAAGGGCATACATAGTGAATCCACTCTCATTTAGCAGGGAGCCTAATTGCCTGCAGTCTGCCTCTATACAGAACTTGGGCGTTCGTGGGTGTTCGGGGGCTTCGAGGGCTTGCTTCCCAGGCTACTGACTGAGATTGGGTTAAGGAGCCCAGCCCAGCCCAGCCCAGCCCAGCCCAGCCCAGCCCTGGCCTGGCCTGGCCACACCAGACCAGACCAGACCAGACCAGCCACAACCTAGGCTTCTGACTCAGACCGGGCTGCATACAGCTACAGCAAAAACTCCAGGCCAGGCAGTGCCAGCCTCAGGCCAGGCCTGGGCAGACCAGACCAGACCAGACCAGCTGGTAAAACCCCAGTCCCAGCCTCAGGCCAGGCCTGGCCAGTCAACACCAGACCAGACCAGCCACCTGCTCCTCCCTTCACCTGCAACAGTAGGCATAATTCAGGACTTGGAAAGCAAAGGCCTAACACTGCCCATGTCTACCTCTTTAAAACATTAAAGGGCTCAGATTTGACCTTCGTGTGTAGCCAACTGCACAGACATTATTCCTCTCTTGTTTTGAGACATCAACTGACATCAAAAAAACTGAAGAAAACACCATTATTCACCCTATTTTATTACCCATACAGCACACCTCCTCACAGAAGGGTGCTTGGGTATGGCTTAAGACCTCATTCTGCACTACGAAACATCACGTTTAAAGAAAAACCTTTTGAATTAATAAATGATAATAACGCTTTGCCCCGATTTCATGCACGTGAACGAGGCGAGCCACATTTGTCAAAAAAAAAAAAAAAAAAGAAACAACAGAAAACAGCTCAAATTGCTCTTCTGTTTTCCCCAAGTAAAAAAAATATCACAAAATAAAACATAAAAACGCAATGCCAGAGACTTTGACTCTTGAAGAAGACTTAAATGGCACCTTGCTGCCAAAGTAGGGATATGAATCCTTGTCCTAGCAAACACCTGTGATAGGCAAGGCCAAAAACCTTGCGTCTGAGCTAAAGCATCTACAACAGCTCCTGTACTGCAGGAGATACTATCAGCAACACACAGACCTCAGCATCATTACTCATGGGTCGTATTGCTCATAAAGGAGGATGGTCATTATATATGGAAGCATTGGTAGGCTTCTCATACGGAAGTCAGTGTGGGCCGGCAGCTTAGGTCCTGACTTCCAACCAGCCACCTGGGGAGGGGTCAAAGGGAGCAACATTTGTAGTTTTGGGACACCTTCGCAAAATAAAAAAACACTCCCAGTGCTTCTCTGTTTTTTAAAGGGAAAAATAAGGTATTGAACAAAGTTACAGAGTTGGAGGTTTTCACTTATAAAGACAATCTAAGCCACTCTTTACACCATAGGAGGGATTTGAACTCTTGCACAAGAGGACCCTCCAGCATCAAGCACGCAAGACATTGCCTCTGATCTACAGCCCCCAGCATGACCTTGCTCGTGCAGGAAACACTATCATCAACACACAGGCTGCAGCGCCATTGCCTATGAAAACCAGTGCCCATAAAAAAAGGATGGCCATGATAAAGGGAAGCTTTGACAGGTTACTCACATGGATGCTAGTGTAGGTAAGGTCCTGACTTCCAAGACACTGGAAACAAGAGGATCGCCAGAAGAAAAAATTCTACATTTGTGGTGACACTGGTGCAGAAAGAAATAAATGGAATGGTTTACATTTCTTCTCTTTTTTCTCAGTTGAACAAATCTTAGTGTACAAAAGTACAACCCTAGAGTTTAAAACATTAATAATGACCTAAAGAGCCCTTGATACCATGGGCAGGACTTGAACCCTTGCACAAGAGGTAGCAGGGCCACTAAATTATCAAGACTTTGCCACTGCGCTACAGCTCTGCATGTTTTTGTTTTGGTGCAGGAGACACTATCAGCAACATACATGCTTGAGCATCATCACCTATATAAACCATTGCCCATAAAAGAGGATGGTCATGATCCAAGGAAGCTTTGACAGCCTGTTCACATGGTAGCTAGTGTAGGTAAGGTCCTGACTTCCAAGACACTGAAAAGGAAGGGATCACCAGAAAGAACAGTGCTACTTTTGTGGTGACACTTGTGCAAAAATAAAAGAAATAAAAAAGGAACATCTTAAATTGCTCCTCTGTTTTCTCAGGTTAAAAAAAATCTTAGTGTACCAAAAAATACAATGCTAGAGGTTTTGACTCTTAATGATGTCCTAAACAATGCTAGACACCATAGGTGGGACATGAACCCCTGCACAAGAAACACCAGCCACATTAAGTGCTCAAGACCTTGCCCCTGAGCTATGGCCACAGCTACCTTTCACTTGCTGCAGGAGACGCTATCAGCAACATACACGCCTGACCGTCATCGCCTTTAGAACCCATTGCCCATCAGAGAGGATGGCCATGATATAGGGAAGCTCTGACAGGCTACTTACACGGAAGCTAGTGTAGATAAGGTACTAACTTCCAGGCCACCAAAAGGAGACGAGCAAAAGCTCTACTTTTGAGGTGACACTAGTAGAAAAACAAAGGAATGGCTCAAAATGCTCCTCTGTTTTCTCACATAAAAGATGATATCAGTAAATAAAAAAAGCTCTGGAGATTTTTTTCCCTCTTCATGATAAGCTAAATGCACCTTGGTGCCACAGGAGGGATTTGAATCCTTGACCAACAGGTGCCCATGACACCAAAGCCTCAAGACGTAAACGCTGAGCTACTGCTCCTGGTAGGTTTAGTGCGGTGGAGAAGACACTATCAGGGTCATCCAGGCCTCAGTGCCACTGCATATGGGTCTCGGTGCCCATGAAAGAACAGGGCCATGCTATAGGGAAGTTTTGCCAGAGTATCAAAAGGGAAGCCTGTGTGGTCCAGTGGGTAAGTTCCTGACTTCCAACTAGACGACCAGGGTTCAAATCCTGGCAGCGGCACTCTCTGCAGGCAATGAGCCACTTGCTTCCCTGTCACTCTGAGGGTATAGTATTCATGGCCTATATTTTCACTGCCACCCCACTCCCCCACCCACATTTTGTTTTTTTGGGGGGGCGGCCACTCAAATTTGGGGTTACCAATATTAACGGTGCGAGGGTGGATGAGCGTTTTCACGGGGGGGTCATAGAAGGCTCAGAACGATGCATTGAGTTTAAATTTGGGGTACCCCTTAGATTTTCATTGTCACTCCACACACAGGGGCATCCCAAAAATGGATAGGGATAAGGGAGTGGTGTCCGGGGACAAGGTCCTGCCTTTTTTTATTGCCCAACACAAGGGGCCACCACACAGTCCAACTACGGTTCTGGTATTGAAAGAGGGGATAAAGAAAAAATTGATGGGATGGGTGGAGGGACGGGGCACCCCATGATTTTATTGCCCACTGCTGGGCATCTAAAAAGGTCTCCTGCCATGGTTGAAATGAAAGCAGTTACATGAGGTACTGAAGGAAGGGTTTCTCTTAGTTGGTTTATTGCCTAACCGCCACCCCTTTGGGGTAAACCCACCAAACAGTGATTTATTTAACACTGTTGAAAGGGCCCTATGCGGATTAGAAAAAATATGGCATGTGTTTGCAATTTCTGGGGCAGTTCACACTCATTTTTTATGGACTCAGCACAAGAGGCAACTGATGTGGTGGTACTGAAAAGGGTTATATGATGTGCAAAAGACTTGCTTACGGTGACACTTGGTGGAGTGGTGAACTGAGCACGGTTGAGATACTCACAGAGAGAGGGTAAAGAGGGGCAAGAGCATGAGCAGAGATGCTGATCTTAGCACACAGGAGCTCTAATATTTGGCAAGTTAAAGGGGTCGGCAGATTAGACGAATGAGGCAGGGAGAGGGTACCTGTGACAAATGGATAGAGGGGACATAGAGAGTAATCATGGCGTGCAAAAAGTTAGCCGCGCATGGGCTGGTAGCATCTGTAGTGTTGGCCAAGTTATTTCTGCTCTACAGATTGGCTATATGATCTACAGAGGGAAAAGCCAGGCTTACCGTGAGGAGGATCATGGATGTGTCTATTGATGAAGCGTAGTCTGGGTGTGCAGAAAGGTGGTCCACAGAGTGGTAACTGCCTGGAACACTGAAAATTGGGCATCCAACATGCCACTGGGGAATGAACAGAGGCAGAAGCATCTGATTTACTGAGAGGGTGTAAATATAGGGTGAGAGGAAGGGTGTCTGTGGTGACTGAAAGTGTTGAAAACAGGTTGATAGGGCAGCAATCTTTGGGGCACTAGGAGGGAACATTTGAAGGGGCAAATAGACGGGGTTGAGGGGATCAAGTGGTGAAAACAGGTGTCAAAGGCACATACGTAAGGGGCACCTGGTCCCGCAATATAAGGGATAAATGTCTCTGCTAGAGTTAGTTGCCCCTCCCTGACAATCTTTTGCCCAGCCTGGCTCCATCTGTATTTTTCTCTCCACCCTCTTTCTATATTCTAGATGACTGGCGCAAGCTTTGCAGGTGTTTTCTGGGCCTCAACCCTCCAAGGGAGAGCCTGACAATTCTGTTCCAAGGATATTCCGAAAGTGTGTGCTACTGATAGTCTGAGACTTTGCACATTTCTCCACCAAACTAGGGAAATCTTTCAACCTGCAAGTAGCCCAATGGTGTAAGTCTTTTTGTTTTGGTGGAAATCGTCTTCTCTGCTTCCCCTTGCATCTGAATACTGTGAAGCAGCTGTTCCTCTCTCACATGTCCATTCAAAGAAACAGATGATACACTCAATCCAATTGATCAGCAAACTCCTATGCTTTGACCCTATTGTCATGCTGTTTCCTTCCCAATACCCCCCTTCCCCGCAGAAACAGGTCCATCATTCCTCATTACTCACTCAGCTAGTCACAGCAGACCTCCACTCTATAGGCTAAGCAAACCCAACATGGACAAGAGGTATGCCAGCAAGAAGATCTGAAGCCTCTCTGTGTCATTATGTTTATGCTGCTGCCGCCCTCTTGTGACGCTAAGAGGCAACAGCAATATAATAATGGGAATGTGAAAAGGGTAGAACTATGCAAATAATATCCCTTCATGCCTAATTCGGTCTGAGATGGTCCCCAGCTTCTTCTGTGATATGACATCAACCATATGTCCTTCGGCAGGATTCTAAAGCTGCCAACCAGTCTCAGGCTAAGGATTTTGCCACTCCAAGGGCATACATAGTGAATCCACTCTCATTTAGCAGGGAGCCTAATTGCCTCCAGTCTGCCTCTATACAGAACTTGGGCGTTCGTGGGCGTTCGGGGGCTTCGAGGGCTTGCTTCCCAGGCTACTGACTGAGATTGGGTTAAGGAGCCCAGCCCAGCCCAGCCCAGCCCAGCCCAGCCCAGCCCAGCCCAGCCCTGGCCTGGCCTGGCCTGGCCTGGCCACACCAGACCAGACCAGACCAGACCAGACCAGCCACAACCTAGGCTTCTGACTCAGACCGGGCTGCATACAGCTACAGCAAAAACTCCAGGCCAGGCAGTGCCAGCCTCAGGCCAGGCCTGGGCAGACCAGACCAGACCAGACCAGACCAGCTGGTAAAACCCCAGTCCCAGCCTCAGGCCAGGCCTGGCCAGTCAACACCAGACCAGACCAGCCACCTGCTCCTCCCTTCACCTGCAATAGTAGGCATAATTCAGGACTTGGAAAGCAAAGGCCTAACACTGCCCATGTCTACCTCTTTAAAACATTAAAGGGCTCAGATTTGACCTTCGTGTGTAGCCAACTGCACAGACATTATTCCTCTCTTGTTTTGAGACATCAACTGACATCAAAAAAACTGAAGAAAACACCATTATTCACCCTATTTTATTACCCATACAGCACACCTCCTCACAGAAGGGTGCTTGGGTATGGCTTAAGACCTCATTCTGCACTACGAAACATCACGTTTAAAGAAAAACCTTTTGAATTAATAAATGATAATAACGCTTTGCCCCGATTTCATGCACGTGAACGAGGCGAGCCACATTTGTCAAAAAAAAAAGAAACAACAGAAAACAGCTCAAATTGCTCTTCTGTTTTCCCCAAGTAAAAAAAATATCACAAAATAAAACATAAAAACGCAATGCCAGAGACTTTGACTCTTGAAGAAGACTTAAATGGCACCTTGCTGCCAAAGTAGGGATATGAATCCTTGTCCTAGCAAACACCTGTGATAGGCAAGGCCAAAAACCTTGCGTCTGAGCTAAAGCATCTACAACAGCTCCTGTACTGCAGGAGATACTATCAGCAACACACAGACCTCAGCATCATTACTCATGGGTCGTATTGCCCATAAAGGAGGATGGTCATTATATATGGAAGCATTGGTAGGCTTCTCATACGGAAGTCAGTGTGGGCCGGCAGCTTAGGTCCTGACTTCCAACCAGCCACCTGGGGAGGGGTCAAAGGGAGCAACATTTGTAGTTTTGGGACACCTTCGCAAAATAAAAAAACACTCCCAGTGCTTCTCTGTTTTTTAAAGGGAAAAATAAGGTATTGAACAAAGGTACAGAGTTGGAGGTTTTCACTTATAAAGACAATCTAAGCCACTCTTTACACCATAGGAGGGATTTGAACTCTTGCACAAGAGGATCCTCCAGCATCAAGCACGCAAGACATTGCCTCTGATCTACAGCCCCCAGCATGACCTTGCTCGTGCAGGAAACACTATCATCAACACACAGGCTGCAGCGCCATTGCCTATGAAAACCAGTGCCCATAAAAAAAGGATGGCCATGATAAAGGGAAGCTTTGACAGGTTACTCACATGGATGCTAGTGTAGGTAAGGTCCTGACTTCCAAGACACTGGAAACAAGAGGATCGCCAAAAGAAAAAATTCTACATTTGTGGTGACACTGGTGCAGAAAGAAATAAATGGAATGGTTTACATTTCTTCTCTTTTTTCTCAGTTGAACAAATCTTAGTGTACAAAAGTACAACCCTAGAGTTTAAAACATTAATCATGACCTAAAGAGCCCTTGATACCATGAGCAGGACTTGAACCCTTGCACAAGAGGTAGCAGGGCCACTAAATTATAAAGACTTTGCCACTGCGCTACAGCTCTGCATGTTTTTGTTTTGGTGCAGGAGACACTATCAGCAACATACATGCTTGAGCATCATCACCTATATAAACCATTGCCCATAAAAGAGGATGGTCATGATCCAAGGAAGCTTTGACAGCCTGTTCACATGGTAGCTAGTGTAGGTAAGGTCCTGACTTCCAAGACACTGAAAAGGAAGGGATCACCAGAAAGAACAGTGCTACTTTTGTGGTGACACTAGTGCAAAAATAAAAGAAATAAAAAAGGAACATCTTAAATTGCTCCTCTGTTTTCTCAGGTTAAAAAAAATCTTAGTGTACCAAAAAATACAATGCTAGAGGTTTTGACTCTTAATGATGTCCTAAACAATGCTAGACACCATAGGTGGGACTTGAACCCCTGCACAAGAAATACCAGCCACATTAAGTGCTCAAGACCTTGCCCCTGAGCTATGGCCACAGCTCCCTTTCACTTGCTGCAGGAGACGCTATCAGCAACATACACGCCTGACCGTCATCGCCTTTAGAACCCATTGCCCATCAGAGAGGATGGCCATGATATAGGGAAGCTCTGACAGGCTACTTACACGGAAGCTAGTGTAGATAAGGTACTAACTTCCAGGCCACCAAAAGGAGACGAGCAAAAGCTCTACTTTTGAGGTGACACTAGTAGAAAAACAAAGGAATGGCTCAAAATGCTCCTCTGTTTTCTCACATAAAACATGATATCAGTAAATAAAAAAAGCTCTGGAGATTTTTTTCCCTCTTCATGATAAGCTAAATGCACCTTGGTGTCACAGGAGGGATTTGAATCCTTGACCAACAGGTCCCATGACACCAAAGCCTCAAGACTTAAACGCTGAGCTACTGCTCCTGGTAGGTTTAGTACGGTGGAGAAGACACTATCAGGGTCATCCAGGCCTCAGTGCCACTGCATATGGGTCTCGGTGCCCATGAAAGAACAGGGCCATGCTATAGGGAAGTTTTGCCAGGGTATCAAAAGGGAAGCCTGTGTGGTCCAGTGGGTAAGTTTCTGACTTCCAACTAGACGACCAGGGTTCAAATCCTGGCAGCGGCACTCTCTGCAGGCAATGAGCCACTTGCTTCCCTGTCACACTGAGGGTATAGTATTCATGGCCTATATTTTCACTGCCACCCCACTCCCCCACCCACATTTTGTTTTTTTGGGGGGGCGGCCACTCAAATTTGGGGTTACCAATATTAACGGTGCGAGGGTGGATGAGCGTTTTCACGGGGGGGTCATAGAAGGCTCAGAACGATGCATTGAGTTTAAATTTGGGGTACCCCTTAGATTTTCATTGTCACTCCACACACAGGGGCATCCCAAAAATGGATAGGGATAAGGGAGTGGTGTCCGGGGACAAGGTCCTGCCTTTTTTTATTGCCCAACACAAGGGGCCACCACACAGTCCAACTACGGTTCTGGTATTGAAAGAGGGGATAAAGAAAAAATTGATGGGATGGGTGGAGGGACGGGGCACCCCATGATTTTATTGCCCACTGCTGGGCATCTAAAAAGGTCTCCTGCCATGGTTGAAATGAAAGCAGTTACATGAGGTACTGAAGGAAGGGTTTCTCTTAGTTGGTTTATTGCCTAACCGCCACCCCTTTGGGGTAAACCCACCAAACAGTGATTTATTTAACACTGTTGAAAGGGCCCTATGCGGATTAGAAAAAAATATGGCACGTGTTTGCAATTTCTGGGGCAGTTCACACTCATTTTTTATGGACTCAGCACAAGAGGCAACTGATGTGGTGGTACTGAAAAGGGTTATATGATGTGCAAAAGACTTGCTTACGGTGACACTTGGTGGAGTGGTGAACTGAGCACGGTTGAGATACTCACAGAGAGAGGGTAAAGAGGGGCAAGAGCATGAGCAGAGATGCTGATCTTAGCACACAGGAGCTCTAATATTTGGCAAGTTAAAGGGGTCGGCAGATTAGACGAATGAGGCAGGGAGAGGGTACCTGTGACAAATGGATAGAGGGGACATAGAGAGTAATCATGGCGTGCAAAAAGTTAGCCGCGCATGGGCTGGCAGCATCTGTAGTGTTGGCCAAGTTATTTCTGCTCTACAGATTGGCTATATGATCTACAGAGGGAAAAGCCAGGCTTACCGTGAGGAGGATCATGGATGTGTCTATTGATGAAGCGTAGTCTGGGTGTGCAGAAAGGTGGTCCACAGAGTGGTAACTGCCTGGAACACTGAAAATTGGGCATCCAACATGCCACTGGGGAATGAACAGAGGCAGAAGCATCTGATTTACTGAGAGGGTGTAAATATAGGGTGAGAGGAAGGGTGTCTGTGGTGACTGAAAGTGTTGAAAACAGGTTGATAGGGCAGCAATCTTTGGGGCACTAGGAGGGAACATTTGAAGGGGCAAATAGACGGGGTTGAGGGGATCAAGTGGTGAAAACAGGTGTCAAAGGCACATACGTAAGGGGCACCTGGTCCCGCAATATAAGGGATAAATGTCTCTGCTAGAGTTAGTTGCCCCTCCCTGACAATCTTTTGCCCAGCCTGGCTCCATCTGTATTTTTCTCTCCACCCTCTTTCTATATTCTAGATGACTGGCGCAAGCTTTGCAGGTGTTTTCTGGGCCTCAACCCTCCAAGGGAGAGCCTGACAATTCTGTTCCAAGGATATTCCGAAAGTGTGTGCTACTGATAGTCTGAGACTTTGCACATTTCTCCACCAAACTAGGGAAATCTTTCAACCTGCAAGTAGCCCGATGGTGTAAGTCTTTTTGTTTTGGTGGAAATCGTCTTCTCTGCTTCCCCTTGCATCTGAATACTGTGAAGCAGCTGTTCCTCTCTCACATGTCCATTCAAAGAAACAGATGATACACTCAATTCAATTGATCAGCAAACTCCTATGCTTTGACCCTATTGTCATGCTGTTTCCTTCCCAATACCCCCCTTCCCCGCAGAAACAGGTCCATCATTCCTCATTACTCACTCAGCTAGTCACAGCAGACCTCCACTCTATAGGCTAAGCAAACCCAACATGGACAAGAGGTATGCCAGCAAGAAGATCTGAAGCCTCTCTGTGTCATTATGTTTATGCTGCTGCCGCCCTCTTGTGACGCTAAGAGGCAACAGCAATATAATAATGGGAATGTGAAAAGGGTAGAACTATGCAAATAATATCCCTTCATGCCTAATTCGGTCTGAGATGGTCCCCAGCTTCTTCTGTGATATGGCATCAACCATATGTCCTTCGGCAGGATTCTAAAGCTGCCAACCAGTCTCAGGCTAAGGATTTTGCCACTCCAAGGGCATACATAGTGAATCCACTCTCATTTAGCAGGGAGCCTAATTGCCTGCAGTCTGCCTCTATACAGAACTTGGGCGTTCGTGGGTGTTCGGGGGCTTCGAGGGCTTGCTTCCCAGGCTACTGACTGAGATTGGGTTAAGGAGCCCAGCCCAGCCCAGCCCAGCCCAGCCCAGCCCAGCCCAGCCCAGCCCAGCCCTGGCCTGGCCTGGCCACACCAGACCAGACCAGACCAGACCAGCCACAACCTAGGCTTCTGACTCAGACCGGGCTGCATACAGCTACAGCAAAAACTCCAGGCCAGGCAGTGCCAGCCTCAGGCCAGGCCTGGGCAGACCAGACCAGACCAGACCAGCTGGTAAAACCCCAGTCCCAGCCTCAGGCCAGGCCTGGCCAGTCAACACCAGACCAGACCAGCCACCTGCTCCTCCCTTCACCTGCAACAGTAGGCATAATTCAGGACTTGGAAAGCAAAGGCCTAACACTGCCCATGTCTACCTCTTTAAAACATTAAAGGGCTCAGATTTGACCTTCGTGTGTAGCCAACTGCACAGACATTATTCCTCTCTTGTTTTGAGACATCAACTGACATCAAAAAAACTGAAGAAAACACCATTATTCACCCTATTTTATTACCCATACAGCACACCTCCTCACAGAAGGGTGCTTGGGTATGGCTTAAGACCTCATTCTGCACTACGAAACATCACGTTTAAAGAAAAACCTTTTGAATTAATAAATGATAATAACGCTTTGCCCCGATTTCATGCACGTGAACGAGGCGAGCCACATTTGTCAAAAAAAAAAAAAAAAAAAGAAACAACAGAAAACAGCTCAAATTGCTCTTCTGTTTTCCCCAAGTAAAAAAAATATCACAAAATAAAACATAAAAACGCAATGCCAGAGACTTTGACTCTTGAAGAAGACTTAAATGGCACCTTGCTGCCAAAGTAGGGATATGAATCCTTGTCCTAGCAAACACCTGTGATAGGCAAGGCCAAAAACCTTGCGTCTGAGCTAAAGCATCTACAACAGCTCCTGTACTGCAGGAGATACTATCAGCAACACACAGACCTCAGCATCATTACTCATGGGTCGTATTGCCCATAAAGGAGGATGGTCATTATATATGGAAGCATTGGTAGGCTTCTCATACGGAAGTCAGTGTGGGCCGGCAGCTTAGGTCCTGACTTCCAACCAGCCACCTGGGGAGGGGTCAAAGGGAGCAACATTTGTAGTTTTGGGACACCTTCGCAAAATAAAAAAACACTCCCAGTGCTTCTCTGTTTTTTAAAGGGAAAAATAAGGTATTGAACAAAGTTACAGAGTTGGAGGTTTTCACTTATAAAGACAATCTAAGCCACTCTTTACACCATAGGAGGGATTTGAACTCTTGCACAAGAGGACCCTCCAGCATCAAGCACGCAAGACATTGCCTCTGATCTACAGCCCCCAGCATGACCTTGCTCGTGCAGGAAACACTATCATCAACACACAGGCTGCAGCGCCATTGCCTATGAAAACCAGTGCCCATAAAAAAAGGATGGCCATGATAAAGGGAAGCTTTGACAGGTTACTCACATGGATGCTAGTGTAGGTAAGGTCCTGACTTCCAAGACACTGGAAACAAGAGGATCGCCAGAAGAAAAAATTCTACATTTGTGGTGACACTGGTGCAGAAAGAAATAAATGGAATGGTTTACATTTCTTCTCTTTTTTCTCAGTTGAACAAATCTTAGTGTACAAAAGTACAACCCTAGAGTTTAAAACATTAATAATGACCTAAAGAGCCCTTGATACCATGGGCAGGACTTGAACCCTTGCACAAGAGGTAGCAGGGCCACTAAATTATCAAGACTTTGCCACTGCGCTACAGCTCTGCATGTTTTTGTTTTGGTGCAGGAGACACTATCAGCAACATACATGCTTGAGCATCATCACCTATATAAACCATTGCCCATAAAAGAGGATGGTCATGATCCAAGGAAGCTTTGACAGCCTGTTCACATGGTAGCTAGTGTAGGTAAGGTCCTGACTTCCAAGACACTGAAAAGGAAGGGATCACCAGAAAGAACAGTGCTACTTTTGTGGTGACACTAGTGCAAAAATAAAAGAAATAAAAAAGGAACATCTTAAATTGCTCCTCTGTTTTCTCAGGTTAAAAAAAATCTTAGTGTACCAAAAAATACAATGCTAGAGGTTTTGACTCTTAATGATGTCCTAAACAATGCTAGACACCATAGGTGGGACATGAACCCCTGCACAAGAAACACCAGCCACATTAAGTGCTCAAGACCTTGCCCCTGAGCTATGGCCACAGCTACCTTTCACTTGCTGCAGGAGACGCTATCAGCAACATACACGCCTGACCGTCATCGCCTTTAGAACCCATTGCCCATCAGAGAGGATGGCCATGATATAGGGAAGCTCTGACAGGCTACTTACACGGAAGCTAGTGTAGATAAGGTACTAACTTCCAGGCCACCAAAAGGAGACGAGCAAAAGCTCTACTTTTGAGGTGACACTAGTAGAAAAACAAAGGAATGGCTCAAAATGCTCCTCTGTTTTCTCACATAAAAGATGATATCAGTAAATAAAAAAAGCTCTGGAGATTTTTTTCCCTCTTCATGATAAGCTAAATGCACCTTGGTGCCACAGGAGGGATTTGAATCCTTGACCAACAGGTGCCCATGACACCAAAGCCTCAAGACGTAAACGCTGAGCTACTGCTCCTGGTAGGTTTAGTGCGGTGGAGAAGACACTATCAGGGTCATCCAGGCCTCAGTGCCACTGCATATGGGTCTCGGTGCCCATGAAAGAACAGGGCCATGCTATAGGGAAGTTTTGCCAGAGTATCAAAAGGGAAGCCTGTGTGGTCCAGTGGGTAAGTTCCTGACTTCCAACTAGACGACCAGGGTTCAAATCCTGGCAGCGGCACTCTCTGCAGGCAATGAGCCACTTGCTTCCCTGTCACACAGAGGGTATAGTATTCATGGCCTATATTTTCACTGCCACCCCACTCCCCCACCCACATTTTGTTTTTTTGGGGGGGCGGCCACTCAAATTTGGGGTTACCAATATTAACGGTGCGAGGGTGGATGAGCGTTTTCACGGGGGGGTCATAGAAGGCTCAGAACGATGCATTGAGTTTAAATTTGGGGTACCCCTTAGATTTTCATTGTCACTCCACACACAGGGGCATCCCAAAAATGGATAGGGATAAGGGAGTGGTGTCCGGGGACAAGGTCCTGCCTTTTTTTATTGCCCAACACAAGGGGCCACCACACAGTCCAACTACGGTTCTGGTATTGAAAGAGGGGATAAAGAAAAAATTGATGGGATGGGTGGAGGGACGGGGCACCCCATGATTTTATTGCCCACTGCTGGGCATCTAAAAAGGTCTCCTGCCATGGTTGAAATGAAAGCAGTTACATGAGGTACTGAAGGAAGGGTTTCTCTTAGTTGGTTTATTGCCTAACCGCCACCCCTTTGGGGTAAACCCACCAAACAGTGATTTATTTAACACTGTTGAAAGGGCCCTATGCGGATTAGAAAAAATATGGCATGTGTTTGCAATTTCTGGGGCAGTTCACACTCATTTTTTATGGACTCAGCACAAGAGGCAACTGATGTGGTGGTACTGAAAAGGGTTATATGATGTGCAAAAGACTTGCTTACGGTGACACTTGGTGGAGTGGTGAACTGAGCACGGTTGAGATACTCACAGAGAGAGGGTAAAGAGGGGCAAGAGCATGAGCAGAGATGCTGATCTTAGCACACAGGAGCTCTAATATTTGGCAAGTTAAAGGGGTCGGCAGATTAGACGAATGAGGCAGGGAGAGGGTACCTGTGACAAATGGATAGAGGGGACATAGAGAGTAATCATGGCGTGCAAAAAGTTAGCCGCGCATGGGCTGGCAGCATCTGTAGTGTTGGCCAAGTTATTTCTGCTCTACAGATTGGCTATATGATCTACAGAGGGAAAAGCCAGGCTTACCGTGAGGAGGATCATGGATGTGTCTATTGATGAAGCGTAGTCTGGGTGTGCAGAAAGGTGGTCCACAGAGTGGTAACTGCCTGGAACACTGAAAATTGGGCATCCAACATGCCACTGGGGAATGAACAGAGGCAGAAGCATCTGATTTACTGAGAGGGTGTAAATATAGGGTGAGAGGAAGGGTGTCTGTGGTGACTGAAAGTGTTGAAAACAGGTTGATAGGGCAGCAATCTTTGGGGCACTAGGAGGGAACATTTGAAGGGGCAAATAGACGGGGTTGAGGGGATCAAGTGGTGAAAACAGGTGTCAAAGGCACATACGTAAGGGGCACCTGGTCCCGCAATATAAGGGATAAATGTCTCTGCTAGAGTTAGTTGCCCCTCCCTGACAATCTTTTGCCCAGCCTGGCTCCATCTGTATTTTTCTCTCCACCCTCTTTCTATATTCTAGATGACTGGCGCAAGCTTTGCAGGTGTTTTCTGGGCCTCAACCCTCCAAGGGAGAGCCTGACAATTCTGTTCCAAGGATATTCCGAAAGTGTGTGCTACTGATAGTCTGAGACTTTGCACATTTCTCCACCAAACTAGGGAAATCTTTCAACCTGCAAGTAGCCCAATGGTGTAAGTCTTTTTGTTTTGGTGGAAATCGTCTTCTCTGCTTCCCCTTGCATCTGAATACTGTGAAGCAGCTGTTCCTCTCTCACATGTCCATTCAAAGAAACAGATGATACACTCAATCCAATTGATCAGCAAACTCCTATGCTTTGACCCTATTGTCATGCTGTTTCCTTCCCAATACCCCCCTTCCCAGCAGAAACAGGTCCATCATTCCTCATTACTCACTCAGCTAGTCACAGCAGACCTCCACTCTATAGGCTAAGCAAACCCAACATGGACAAGAGGTATGCCAGCAAGAAGATCTGAAGCCTCTCTGTGTCATTATGTTTATGCTGCTGCCGCCCTCTTGTGACGCTAAGAGGCAACAGCAATATAATAATGGGAATGTGAAAAGGGTAGAACTATGCAAATAATATCCCTTCATGCCTAATTCGGTCTGAGATGGTCCCCAGCTTCTTCTGTGATATGACATCAACCATATGTCCTTCGGCAGGATTCTAAAGCTGCCAACCAGTCTCAGGCTAAGGATTTTGCCACTCCAAGGGCATACATAGTGAATCCACTCTCATTTAGCAGGGAGCCTAATTGCCTCCAGTCTGCCTCTATACAGAACTTGGGCGTTCGTGGGCGTTCGGGGGCTTCGAGGGCTTGCTTCCCAGGCTACTGACTGAGATTGGGTTAAGGAGCCCAGCCCAGCCCAGCCCAGCCCAGCCCAGCCCAGCCCAGCCCTGGCCTGGCCTGGCCTGGCCTGGCCACACCAGACCAGACCAGACCAGACCAGCCACAACCTAGGCTTCTGACTCAGACCGGGCTGCATACAGCTACAGCAAAAACTCCAGGCCAGGCAGTGCCAGCCTCAGGCCAGGCCTGGGCAGACCAGACCAGACCAGACCAGCTGGTAAAACCCCAGTCCCAGCCTCAGGCCAGGCCTGGCCAGTCAACACCAGACCAGACCAGCCACCTGCTCCTCCCTTCACCTGCAATAGTAGGCATAATTCAGGACTTGGAAAGCAAAGGCCTAACACTGCCCATGTCTACCTCTTTAAAACATTAAAGGGCTCAGATTTGACCTTCGTGTGTAGCCAACTGCACAGACATTATTCCTCTCTTGTTTTGAGACATCAACTGACATCAAAAAAACTGAAGAAAACACCATTATTCACCCTATTTTATTACCCATACAGCACACCTCCTCACAGAAGGGTGCTTGGGTATGGCTTAAGACCTCATTCTGCACTACGAAACATCACGTTTAAAGAAAAACCTTTTGAATTAATAAATGATAATAACGCTTTGCCCCGATTTCATGCACGTGAACGAGGCGAGCCACATTTGTCAAAAAAAAAAGAAACAACAGAAAACAGCTCAAATTGCTCTTCTGTTTTCCCCAAGTAAAAAAAATATCACAAAATAAAACATAAAAACGCAATGCCAGAGACTTTGACTCTTGAAGAAGACTTAAATGGCACCTTGCTGCCAAAGTAGGGATATGAATCCTTGTCCTAGCAAACACCTGTGATAGGCAAGGCCAAAAACCTTGCGTCTGAGCTAAAGCATCTACAACAGCTCCTGTACTGCAGGAGATACTATCAGCAACACACAGACCTCAGCATCATTACTCATGGGTCGTATTGCCCATAAAGGAGGATGGTCATTATATATGGAAGCATTGGTAGGCTTCTCATACGGAAGTCAGTGTGGGCCGGCAGCTTAGGTCCTGACTTCCAACCAGCCACCTGGGGAGGGGTCAAAGGGAGCAACATTTGTAGTTTTGGGACACCTTCGCAAAATAAAAAAACACTCCCAGTGCTTCTCTGTTTTTTAAAGGGAAAAATAAGGTATTGAACAAAGGTACAGAGTTGGAGGTTTTCACTTATAAAGACAATCTAAGCCACTCTTTACACCATAGGAGGGATTTGAACTCTTGCACAAGAGGATCCTCCAGCATCAAGCACGCAAGACATTGCCTCTGATCTACAGCCCCCAGCATGACCTTGCTCGTGCAGGAAACACTATCATCAACACACAGGCTGCAGCGCCATTGCCTATGAAAACCAGTGCCCATAAAAAAAGGATGGCCATGATAAAGGGAAGCTTTGACAGGTTACTCACATGGATGCTAGTGTAGGTAAGGTCCTGACTTCCAAGACACTGGAAACAAGAGGATCGCCAAAAGAAAAAATTCTACATTTGTGGTGACACTGGTGCAGAAAGAAATAAATGGAATGGTTTACATTTCTTCTCTTTTTTCTCAGTTGAACAAATCTTAGTGTACAAAAGTACAACCCTAGAGTTTAAAACATTAATCATGACCTAAAGAGCCCTTGATACCATGAGCAGGACTTGAACCCTTGCACAAGAGGTAGCAGGGCCACTAAATTATAAAGACTTTGCCACTGCGCTACAGCTCTGCATGTTTTTGTTTTGGTGCAGGAGACACTATCAGCAACATACATGCTTGAGCATCATCACCTATATAAACCATTGCCCATAAAAGAGGATGGTCATGATCCAAGGAAGCTTTGACAGCCTGTTCACATGGTAGCTAGTGTAGGTAAGGTCCTGACTTCCAAGACACTGAAAAGGAAGGGATCACCAGAAAGAACAGTGCTACTTTTGTGGTGACACTAGTGCAAAAATAAAAGAAATAAAAAAGGAACATCTTAAATTGCTCCTCTGTTTTCTCAGGTTAAAAAAAATCTTAGTGTACCAAAAAATACAATGCTAGAGGTTTTGACTCTTAATGATGTCCTAAACAATGCTAGACACCATAGGTGGGACTTGAACCCCTGCACAAGAAATACCAGCCACATTAAGTGCTCAAGACCTTGCCCCTGAGCTATGGCCACAGCTCCCTTTCACTTGCTGCAGGAGACGCTATCAGCAACATACACGCCTGACCGTCATCGCCTTTAGAACCCATTGCCCATCAGAGAGGATGGCCATGATATAGGGAAGCTCTGACAGGCTACTTACACGGAAGCTAGTGTAGATAAGGTACTAACTTCCAGGCCACCAAAAGGAGACGAGCAAAAGCTCTACTTTTGAGGTGACACTAGTAGAAAAACAAAGGAATGGCTCAAAATGCTCCTCTGTTTTCTCACATAAAACATGATATCAGTAAATAAAAAAAGCTCTGGAGATTTTTTTCCCTCTTCATGATAAGCTAAATGCACCTTGGTGTCACAGGAGGGATTTGAATCCTTGACCAACAGGTCCCATGACACCAAAGCCTCAAGACTTAAACGCTGAGCTACTGCTCCTGGTAGGTTTAGTACGGTGGAGAAGACACTATCAGGGTCATCCAGGCCTCAGTGCCACTGCATATGGGTCTCGGTGCCCATGAAAGAACAGGGCCATGCTATAGGGAAGTTTTGCCAGGGTATCAAAAGGGAAGCCTGTGTGGTCCAGTGGGTAAGTTCCTGACTTCCAACTAGACGACCAGGGTTCAAATCCTGGCAGCGGCACTCTCTGCAGGCAATGAGCCACTTGCTTCCCTGTCACACTGGGGGTATATAGTCTTCATGGCCTATATTTTCACTGCCACCCCACTCCCCCACCCACATTTTGTTTTTTTGGGGGGGCGGCCACTCAAATTTGGGGTTACCAATATTAACGGTGCGAGGGTGGATGAGCGTTTTCACGGGGGGTCATAGAAGGCTCAGAACGATGCATTGAGTTTAAATTTGGGGTACCCCTTAGATTTTCATTGTCACTCCACACACAGGGGCATCCCAAAAATGGATAGGGATAAGGGAGTGGTGTCCGGGGACAAGGTCCTGCCTTTTTTTATTGCCCAACACAAGGGGCCACCACACAGTCCAACTACGGTTCTGGTATTGAAAGAGGGGATAAAGAAAAAATTGATGGGATGGGTGGAGGGACGGGGCACCCCATGATTTTATTGCCCACTGCTGGGCATCTAAAAAGGTCTCCTGCCATGGTTGAAATGAAAGCAGTTACATGAGGTACTGAAGGAAGGGTTTCTCTTAGTTGGTTTATTGCCTAACCGCCACCCCTTTGGGGTAAACCCACCAAACAGTGATTTATTTAACACTGTTGAAAGGGCCCTATGCGGATTAGAAAAAAATATGGCACGTGTTTGCAATTTCTGGGGCAGTTCACACTCATTTTTTATGGACTCAGCACAAGAGGCAACTGATGTGGTGGTACTGAAAAGGGTTATATGATGTGCAAAAGACTTGCTTACGGTGACACTTGGTGGAGTGGTGAACTGAGCACGGTTGAGATACTCACAGAGAGAGGGTAAAGAGGGGCAAGAGCATGAGCAGAGATGCTGATCTTAGCACACAGGAGCTCTAATATTTGGCAAGTTAAAGGGGTCGGCAGATTAGACGAATGAGGCAGGGAGAGGGTACCTGTGACAAATGGATAGAGGGGACATAGAGAGTAATCATGGCGTGCAAAAAGTTAGCCGCGCATGGGCTGGCAGCATCTGTAGTGTTGGCCAAGTTATTTCTGCTCTACAGATTGGCTATATGATCTACAGAGGGAAAAGCCAGGCTTACCGTGAGGAGGATCATGGATGTGTCTATTGATGAAGCGTAGTCTGGGTGTGCAGAAAGGTGGTCCACAGAGTGGTAACTGCCTGGAACACTGAAAATTGGGCATCCAACATGCCACTGGGGAATGAACAGAGGCAGAAGCATCTGATTTACTGAGAGGGTGTAAATATAGGGTGAGAGGAAGGGTGTCTGTGGTGACTGAAAGTGTTGAAAACAGGTTGATAGGGCAGCAATCTTTGGGGCACTAGGAGGGAACATTTGAAGGGGCAAATAGACGGGGTTGAGGGGATCAAGTGGTGAAAACAGGTGTCAAAGGCACATACGTAAGGGGCACCTGGTCCCGCAATATAAGGGATAAATGTCTCTGCTAGAGTTAGTTGCCCCTCCCTGACAATCTTTTGCCCAGCCTGGCTCCATCTGTATTTTTCTCTCCACCCTCTTTCTATATTCTAGATGACTGGCGCAAGCTTTGCAGGTGTTTTCTGGGCCTCAACCCTCCAAGGGAGAGCCTGACAATTCTGTTCCAAGGATATTCCGAAAGTGTGTGCTACTGATAGTCTGAGACTTTGCACATTTCTCCACCAAACTAGGGAAATCTTTCAACCTGCAAGTAGCCCGATGGTGTAAGTCTTTTTGTTTTGGTGGAAATCGTCTTCTCTGCTTCCCCTTGCATCTGAATACTGTGAAGCAGCTGTTCCTCTCTCACATGTCCATTCAAAGAAACAGATGATACACTCAATTCAATTGATCAGCAAACTCCTATGCTTTGACCCTATTGTCATGCTGTTTCCTTCCCAATACCCCCCTTCCCCGCAGAAACAGGTCCATCATTCCTCATTACTCACTCAGCTAGTCACAGCAGACCTCCACTCTATAGGCTAAGCAAACCCAACATGGACAAGAGGTATGCCAGCAAGAAGATCTGAAGCCTCTCTGTGTCATTATGTTTATGCTGCTGCCGCCCTCTTGTGACGCTAAGAGGCAACAGCAATATAATAATGGGAATGTGAAAAGGGTAGAACTATGCAAATAATATCCCTTCATGCCTAATTCGGTCTGAGATGGTCCCCAGCTTCTTCTGTGATATGGCATCAACCATATGTCCTTCGGCAGGATTCTAAAGCTGCCAACCAGTCTCAGGCTAAGGATTTTGCCACTCCAAGGGCATACATAGTGAATCCACTCTCATTTAGCAGGGAGCTTAATTGCCTGCAGTCTGCCTCTATACAGAACTTGGGCGTTCGTGGGTGTTCGGGGGCTTCGAGGGCTTGCTTCCCAGGCTACTGACTGAGATTGGGTTAAGGAGCCCAGCCCAGCCCAGCCCAGCCCAGCCCAGCCCAGCCCAGCCCAGCCCAGCCCAGCCCTGGCCTGGCCTGGCCACACCAGACCAGACCAGACCAGACCAGCCACAACCTAGGCTTCTGACTCAGACCGGGCTGCATACAGCTACAGCAAAAACTCCAGGCCAGGCAGTGCCAGCCTCAGGCCAGGCCTGGGCAGACCAGACCAGACCAGACCAGCTGGTAAAACCCCAGTCCCAGCCTCAGGCCAGGCCTGGCCAGTCAACACCAGACCAGACCAGCCACCTGCTCCTCCCTTCACCTGCAACAGTAGGCATAATTCAGGACTTGGAAAGCAAAGGCCTAACACTGCCCATGTCTACCTCTTTAAAACATTAAAGGGCTCAGATTTGACCTTCGTGTGTAGCCAACTGCACAGACATTATTCCTCTCTTGTTTTGAGACATCAACTGACATCAAAAAAACTGAAGAAAACACCATTATTCACCCTATTTTATTACCCATACAGCACACCTCCTCACAGAAGGGTGCTTGGGTATGGCTTAAGACCTCATTCTGCACTACGAAACATCACGTTTAAAGAAAAACCTTTTGAATTAATAAATGATAATAACGCTTTGCCCCGATTTCATGCACGTGAACGAGGCGAGCCACATTTGTCAAAAAAAAAAAAAAAAAAGAAACAACAGAAAACAGCTCAAATTGCTCTTCTGTTTTCCCCAAGTAAAAAAAATATCACAAAATAAAACATAAAAACGCAATGCCAGAGACTTTGACTCTTGAAGAAGACTTAAATGGCACCTTGCTGCCAAAGTAGGGATATGAATCCTTGTCCTAGCAAACACCTGTGATAGGCAAGGCCAAAAACCTTGCGTCTGAGCTAAAGCATCTACAACAGCTCCTGTACTGCAGGAGATACTATCAGCAACACACAGACCTCAGCATCATTACTCATGGGTCGTATTGCCCATAAAGGAGGATGGTCATTATATATGGAAGCATTGGTAGGCTTCTCATACGGAAGTCAGTGTGGGCCGGCAGCTTAGGTCCTGACTTCCAACCAGCCACCTGGGGAGGGGTCAAAGGGAGCAACATTTGTAGTTTTGGGACACCTTCGCAAAATAAAAAAACACTCCCAGTGCTTCTCTGTTTTTTAAAGGGAAAAATAAGGTATTGAACAAAGTTACAGAGTTGGAGGTTTTCACTTATAAAGACAATCTAAGCCACTCTTTACACCATAAGAGGGATTTGAACTCTTGCACAAGAGGACCCTCCAGCATCAAGCACGCAAGACATTGCCTCTGATCTACAGCCCCCAGCATGACCTTGCTCGTGCAGGAAACACTATCATCAACACACAGGCTGCAGCGCCATTGCCTATGAAAACCAGTGCCCATAAAAAAAGGATGGCCATGATAAAGGGAAGCTTTGACAGGTTACTCACATGGATGCTAGTGTAGGTAAGGTCCTGACTTCCAAGACACTGGAAACAAGAGGATCGCCAGAAGAAAAAATTCTACATTTGTGGTGACACTGGTGCAGAAAGAAATAAATGGAATGGTTTACATTTCTTCTCTTTTTTCTCAGTTGAACAAATCTTAGTGTACAAAAGTACAACCCTAGAGTTTAAAACATTAATAATGACCTAAAGAGCCCTTGATACCATGGGCAGGACTTGAACCCTTGCACAAGAGGTAGCAGGGCCACTAAATTATCAAGACTTTGCCACTGCGCTACAGCTCTGCATGTTTTTGTTTTGGTGCAGGAGACACTATCAGCAACATACATGCTTGAGCATCATCACCTATATAAACCATTGCCCATAAAAGAGGATGGTCATGATCCAAGGAAGCTTTGACAGCCTGTTCACATGGTAGCTAGTGTAGGTAAGGTCCTGACTTCCAAGACACTGAAAAGGAAGGGATCACCAGAAAGAACAGTGCTACTTTTGTGGTGACACTAGTGCAAAAATAAAAGAAATAAAAAAGGAACATCTTAAATTGCTCCTCTGTTTTCTCAGGTTAAAAAAAATCTTAGTGTACCAAAAAATACAATGCTAGAGGTTTTGACTCTTAATGATGTCCTAAACAATGCTAGACACCATAGGTGGGACATGAACCCCTGCACAAGAAACACCAGCCACATTAAGTGCTCAAGACCTTGCCCCTGAGCTATGGCCACAGCTACCTTTCACTTGCTGCAGGAGACGCTATCAGCAACATACACGCCTGACCGTCATCGCCTTTAGAACCCATTGCCCATCAGAGAGGATGGCCATGATATAGGGAAGCTCTGACAGGCTACTTACACGGAAGCTAGTGTAGATAAGGTACTAACTTCCAGGCCACCAAAAGGAGACGAGCAAAAGCTCTACTTTTGAGGTGACACTAGTAGAAAAACAAAGGAATGGCTCAAAATGCTCCTCTGTTTTCTCACATAAAAGATGATATCAGTAAATAAAAAAAGCTCTGGAGATTTTTTTCCCTCTTCATGATAAGCTAAATGCACCTTGGTGCCACAGGAGGGATTTGAATCCTTGACCAACAGGTGCCCATGACACCAAAGCCTCAAGACGTAAACGCTGAGCTACTGCTCCTGGTAGGTTTAGTGCGGTGGAGAAGACACTATCAGGGTCATCCAGGCCTCAGTGCCACTGCATATGGGTCTCGGTGCCCATGAAAGAACAGGGCCATGCTATAGGGAAGTTTTGCCAGAGTATCAGAAGGGAAGCCTGTGTGGTCCAGTGGGTAAGTTCCTGACTTCCAACTAGACGACCAGGGTTCAAATCCTGGCAGCGGCACTCTCTGCAGGCAATGAGCCACTTGCTTCCCTGTCACACTGAGGGAATAGTATTCATGGCCTATATTTTCACTGCCACCCCACTCCCCCACCCACATTTTGTTTTTTTGGGGGGGCGGCCACTCAAATTTGGGGTTACCAATATTAACGGTGCGAGGGTGGATGAGCGTTTTCACGGGGGGGTCATAGAAGGCTCAGAACGATGCATTGAGTTTAAATTTGGGGTACCCCTTAGATTTTCATTGTCACTCCACACACAGGGGCATCCCAAAAATGGATAGGGATAAGGGAGTGGTGTCCGGGGACAAGGTCCTGCCTTTTTTTATTGCCCAACACAAGGGGCCACCACACAGTCCAACTACGGTTCTGGTATTGAAAGAGGGGATAAAGAAAAAATTGATGGGATGGGTGGAGGGACGGGGCACCCCATGATTTTATTGCCCACTGCTGGGCATCTAAAAAGGTCTCCTGCCATGGTTGAAATGAAAGCAGTTACATGAGGTACTGAAGGAAGGGTTTCTCTTAGTTGGTTTATTGCCTAACCGCCACCCCTTTGGGGTAAACCCACCAAACAGTGATTTATTTAACACTGTTGAAAGGGCCCTATGCGGATTAGAAAAAATATGGCATGTGTTTGCAATTTCTGGGGCAGTTCACACTCATTTTTTATGGACTCAGCACAAGAGGCAACTGATGTGGTGGTACTGAAAAGGGTTATATGATGTGCAAAAGACTTGCTTACGGTGACACTTGGTGGAGTGGTGAACTGAGCACGGTTGAGATACTCACAGAGAGAGGGTAAAGAGGGGCAAGAGCATGAGCAGAGATGCTGATCTTAGCACACAGGAGCTCTAATATTTGGCAAGTTAAAGGGGTCGGCAGATTAGACGAATGAGGCAGGGAGAGGGTACCTGTGACAAATGGATAGAGGGGACATAGAGAGTAATCATGGCGTGCAAAAAGTTAGCCGCGCATGGGCTGGCAGCATCTGTAGTGTTGGCCAAGTTATTTCTGCTCTACAGATTGGCTATATGATCTACAGAGGGAAAAGCCAGGCTTACCGTGAGGAGGATCATGGATGTGTCTATTGATGAAGCGTAGTCTGGGTGTGCAGAAAGGTGGTCCACAGAGTGGTAACTGCCTGGAACACTGAAAATTGGGCATCCAACATGCCACTGGGGAATGAACAGAGGCAGAAGCATCTGATTTACTGAGAGGGTGTAAATATAGGGTGAGAGGAAGGGTGTCTGTGGTGACTGAAAGTGTTGAAAACAGGTTGATAGGGCAGCAATCTTTGGGGCACTAGGAGGGAACATTTGAAGGGGCAAATAGACGGGGTTGAGGGGATCAAGTGGTGAAAACAGGTGTCAAAGGCACATACGTAAGGGGCACCTGGTCCCGCAATATAAGGGATAAATGTCTCTGCTAGAGTTAGTTGCCCCTCCCTGACAATCTTTTGCCCAGCCTGGCTCCATCTGTATTTTTCTCTCCACCCTCTTTCTATATTCTAGATGACTGGCGCAAGCTTTGCAGGTGTTTTCTGGGCCTCAACCCTCCAAGGGAGAGCCTGACAATTCTGTTCCAAGGATATTCCGAAAGTGTGTGCTACTGATAGTCTGAGACTTTGCACATTTCTCCACCAAACTAGGGAAATCTTTCAACCTGCAAGTAGCCCAATGGTGTAAGTCTTTTTGTTTTGGTGGAAATCGTCTTCTCTGCTTCCCCTTGCATCTGAATACTGTGAAGCAGCTGTTCCTCTCTCACATGTCCATTCAAAGAAACAGATGATACACTCAATCCAATTGATCAGCAAACTCCTATGCTTTGACCCTATTGTCATGCTGTTTCCTTCCCAATACCCCCCTTCCCCGCAGAAACAGGTCCATCATTCCTCATTACTCACTCAGCTAGTCACAGCAGACCTCCACTCTATAGGCTAAGCAAACCCAACATGGACAAGAGGTATGCCAGCAAGAAGATCTGAAGCCTCTCTGTGTCATTATGTTTATGCTGCTGCCGCCCTCTTGTGACGCTAAGAGGCAACAGCAATATAATAATGGGAATGTGAAAAGGGTAGAACTATGCAAATAATATCCCTTCATGCCTAATTCGGTCTGAGATGGTCCCCAGCTTCTTCTGTGATATGACATCAACCATATGTCCTTCGGCAGGATTCTAAAGCTGCCAACCAGTCTCAGGCTAAGGATTTTGCCACTCCAAGGGCATACATAGTGAATCCACTCTCATTTAGCAGGGAGCCTAATTGCCTCCAGTCTGCCTCTATACAGAACTTGGGCGTTCGTGGGCGTTCGGGGGCTTCGAGGGCTTGCTTCCCAGGCTACTGACTGAGATTGGGTTAAGGAGCCCAGCCCAGCCCAGCCCAGCCCAGCCCTGGCCTGGCCTGGCCTGGCCTGGCCACACCAGACCAGACCAGACCAGACCAGACCAGCCACAACCTAGGCTTCTGACTCAGACCGGGCTGCATACAGCTACAGCAAAAACTCCAGGCCAGGCAGTGCCAGCCTCAGGCCAGGCCTGGGCAGACCAGACCAGACCAGACCAGCTGGTAAAACCCCAGTCCCAGCCTCAGGCCAGGCCTGGCCAGTCAACACCAGACCAGACCAGCCACCTGCTCCTCCCTTCACCTGCAATAGTAGGCATAATTCAGGACTTGGAAAGCAAAGGCCTAACACTGCCCATGTCTACCTCTTTAAAACATTAAAGGGCTCAGATTTGACCTTCGTGTGTAGCCAACTGCACAGACATTATTCCTCTCTTGTTTTGAGACATCAACTGACAACAAAAAAACTGAAGAAAACACCATTATTCACCCTATTTTATTACCCATACAGCACACCTCCTCACAGAAGGGTGCTTGGGTATGGCTTAAGACCTCATTCTGCACTACGAAACATCACGTTTAAAGAAAAACCTTTTGAATTAATAAATGATAATAACGCTTTGCCCCGATTTCATGCACGTGAACGAGGCGAGCCACATTTGTCAAAAAAAAAAGAAACAACAGAAAACAGCTCAAATTGCTCTTCTGTTTTCCCCAAGTAAAAAAAATATCACAAAATAAAACATAAAAACGCAATGCCAGAGACTTTGACTCTTGAAGAAGACTTAAATGGCACCTTGCTGCCAAAGTAGGGATATGAATCCTTGTCCTAGCAAACACCTGTGATAGGCAAGGCCAAAAACCTTGCGTCTGAGCTAAAGCATCTACAACAGCTCCTGTACTGCAGGAGATACTATCAGCAACACACAGACCTCAGCATCATTACTCATGGGTCGTATTGCCCATAAAGGAGGATGGTCATTATATATGGAAGCATTGGTAGGCTTCTCATACGGAAGTCAGTGTGGGCCGGCAGCTTAGGTCCTGACTTCCAACCAGCCACCTGGGGAGGGGTCAAAGGGAGCAACATTTGTAGTTTTGGGAGACCTTCGCAAAATAAAAAAACACTCCCAGTGCTTCTCTGTTTTTTAAAGGGAAAAATAAGGTATTGAACAAAGGTACAGAGTTGGAGGTTTTCACTTATAAAGACAATCTAAGCCACTCTTTACACCATAGGAGGGATTTGAACTCTTGCACAAGAGGATCCTCCAGCATCAAGCACGCAAGACATTGCCTCTGATCTACAGCCCCCAGCATGACCTTGCTCGTGCAGGAAACACTATCATCAACACACAGGCTGCAGCGCCATTGCCTATGAAAACCAGTGCCCATAAAAAAAGGATGGCCATGATAAAGGGAAGCTTTGACAGGTTACTCACATGGATGCTAGTGTAGGTAAGGTCCTGACTTCCAAGACACTGGAAACAAGAGGATCGCCAAAAGAAAAAATTCTACATTTGTGGTGACACTGGTGCAGAAAGAAATAAATGGAATGGTTTACATTTCTTCTCTTTTTTCTCAGTTGAACAAATCTTAGTGTACAAAAGTACAACCCTAGAGTTTAAAACATTAATCATGACCTAAAGAGCCCTTGATACCATGAGCAGGACTTGAACCCTTGCACAAGAGGTAGCAGGGCCACTAAATTATAAAGACTTTGCCACTGCGCTACAGCTCTGCATGTTTTTGTTTTGGTGCAGGAGACACTATCAGCAACATACATGCTTGAGCATCATCACCTATATAAACCATTGCCCATAAAAGAGGATGGTCATGATCCAAGGAAGCTTTGACAGCCTGTTCACATGGTAGCTAGTGTAGGTAAGGTCCTGACTTCCAAGACACTGAAAAGGAAGGGATCACCAGAAAGAACAGTGCTACTTTTGTGGTGACACTAGTGCAAAAATAAAAGAAATAAAAAAGGAACATCTTAAATTGCTCCTCTGTTTTCTCAGGTTAAAAAAAATCTTAGTGTACCAAAAAATACAATGCTAGAGGTTTTGACTCTTAATGATGTCCTAAACAATGCTAGACACCATAGGTGGGACTTGAACCCCTGCACAAGGAATACCAGCCACATTAAGTGCTCAAGACCTTGCCCCTGAGCTATGGCCACAGCTACCTTTCACTTGCTGCAGGAGACGCTATCAGCAACATACACGCCTGACCGTCATCGCCTTTAGAACCCATTGCCCATCAGAGAGGATGGCCATGATATAGGGAAGCTCTGACAGGCTACTTACACGGAAGCTAGTGTAGATAAGGTACTAACTTCCAGGCCACCAAAAGGAGACGAGCAAAAGCTCTACTTTTGAGGTGACACTAGTAGAAAAACAAAGGAATGGCTCAAAATGCTCCTCTGTTTTCTCACATAAAACATGATATCAGTAAATAAAAAAAGCTCTGGAGATTTTTTTCCCTCTTCATGATAAGCTAAATGCACCTTGGTGCCACAGGAGGGATTTGAATCCTTGACCAACAGGTGCCCATGACACCAATGTCTCAAGACTTAAACGCTGAGCTACTGCTCCTGGTAGGTTTAGTACGGTGGAGAAGACACTATCAGGGTCATCCAGGCCTCAGTGCCACTGCATATGGGTCTCGGTGCCCATGAAAGAACAGGGCCATGCTATAGGGAAGTTTTGCCAGAGTATCAAAAGGGAAGCCTGTGTGGTCCAGTGGGTAAGTTCCTGACTTCCAACTAGACGACCAGGGTTCAAATCCTGGCAGCGGCACTCTCTGCAGGCAATGAGCCACTTGCTTCCCTGTCACACTGAGGGTATAGTATTCATGGCCTATATTTTCACTGCCACCCCACTCCCCCACCCACATTTTGTTTTTTTGGGGGGGCGGCCACTCAAATTTGGGGTTACCAATATTAACGGTGCGAGGATGGATGAGCGTTTTCACGGGGGGGTCATAGAAGGCTCAGAACGATGCATTGAGTTTAAATTTGGGGTACCCCTTAGATTTTCATTGTCACTCCACACACAGGGGCATCCCAAAAATGGATAGGGATAAGGGAGTGGTGTCCGGGGACAAGGTCCTGCCTTTTTTTATTGCCCAACACAAGGGGCCACCACACAGTCCAACTACGGTTCTGGTATTGAAAGAGGGGATAAAGAAAAAATTGATGGGATGGGTGGAGGGATGGGGCACCCCATGATTTTATTGCCCACTGCTGGGCATCTAAAAAGGTCTCCTGCCATGGTTGAAATGAAAGCAGTTACATGAGGTACTGAAGGAAGGGTTTCTCTTAGTTGGTTTATTGCCTAACCGCCACCCCTTTGGGGTAAACCCACCAAACAGTGATTTATTTAACACTGTTGAAAGGGCCCTATGCGGATTAGAAAAAAATATGGCACGTGTTTGCAATTTCTGGGGCAGTTCACACTCATTTTTTATGGACTCAGCACAAGAGGCAACTGATGTGGTGGTACTGAAAAGGGTTATATGATGTGCAAAAGACTTGCTTACGGTGACACTTGGTGGAGTGGTGAACTGAGCACGGTTGAGATACTCACAGAGAGAGGGTAAAGAGGGGCAAGAGCATGAGCAGAGATGCTGATCTTAGCACACAGGAGCTCTAATATTTGGCAAGTTAAAGGGGTCGGCAGATTAGACGAATGAGGCAGGGAGAGGGTACCTGTGACAAATGGATAGAGGGGACATAGAGAGTAATCATGGCGTGCAAAAAGTTAGCCGCGCATGGGCTGGCAGCATCTGTAGTGTTGGCCAAGTTATTTCTGCTCTACAGATTGGCTATATGATCTACAGAGGGAAAAGCCAGGCTTACCGTGAGGAGGATCATGGATGTGTCTATTGATGAAGCGTAGTCTGGGTGTGCAGAAAGGTGGTCCACAGAGTGGTAACTGCCTGGAACACTGAAAATTGGGCATCCAACATGCCACTGGGGAATGAACAGAGGCAGAAGCATCTGATTTACTGAGAGGGTGTAAATATAGGGTGAGAGGAAGGGTGTCTGTGGTGACTGAAAGTGTTGAAAACAGGTTGATAGGGCAGCAATCTTTGGGGCACTAGGAGGGAACATTTGAAGGGGCAAATAGACGGGGTTGAGGGGATCAAGTGGTGAAAACAGGTGTCAAAGGCACATACGTAAGGGGCACCTGGTCCCGCAATATAAGGGATAAATGTCTCTGCTAGAGTTAGTTGCCCCTCCCTGACAATCTTTTGCCCAGCCTGGCTCCATCTGTATTTTTCTCTCCACCCTCTTTCTATATTCTAGATGACTGGCGCAAGCTTTGCAGGTGTTTTCTGGGCCTCAACCCTCCAAGGGAGAGCCTGACAATTCTGTTCCAAGGATATTCCGAAAGTGTGTGCTACTGATAGTCTGAGACTTTGCACATTTCTCCACCAAACTAGGGAAATCTTTCAACCTGCAAGTAGCCCGATGGTGTAAGTCTTTTTGTTTTGGTGGAAATCGTCTTCTCTGCTTCCCCTTGCATCTGAATACTGTGAAGCAGCTGTTCCTCTCTCACATGTCCATTCAAAGAAACAGATGATACACTCAATCCAATTGATCAGCAAACTCCTATGCTTTGACCCTATTGTCATGCTGTTTCCTTCCCAATACCCCCCTTCCCCGCAGAAACAGGTCCATCATTCCTCATTACTCACTCAGCTAGTCACAGCAGACCTCCACTCTATAGGCTAAGCAAACCCAACATGGACAAGAGGTATGCCAGCAAGAAGATCTGAAGCCTCTCTGTGTCATTATGTTTATGCTGCTGCCGCCCTCTTGTGACGCTAAGAGGCAACAGCAATATAATAATGGGAATGTGAAAAGGGTAGAACTATGCAAATAATATCCCTTCATGCCTAATTCGGTCTGAGATGGTCCCCAGCTTCTTCTGTGATATGACATCAACCATATGTCCTTCGGCAGGATTCTAAAGCTGCCAACCAGTCTCAGGCTAAGGATTTTGCCACTCCAAGGGCATACATAGTGAATCCACTCTCATTTAGCAGGGAGCCTAATTGCCTCCAGTCTGCCTCTATACAGAACTTGGGCGTTCGTGGGCGTTCGGGGGCTTCGAGGGCTTGCTTCCCAGGCTACTGACTGAGATTGGGTTAAGGAGCCCAGCCCAGCCCAGCCCAGCCCAGCCCAGCCCAGCCCAGCCCAGCCCTGGCCTGGCCTGGCCTGGCCACACCAGACCAGACCAGACCAGACCAGACCAGCCACAACCTAGGCTTCTGACTCAGACCGGGCTGCATACAGCTACAGCAAAAACTCCAGGCCAGGCAGTGCCAGCCTCAGGCCAGGCCTGGGCAGACCAGACCAGACCAGACCAGCTGGTAAAACCCCAGTCCCAGCCTCAGGCCAGGCCTGGCCAGTCAACACCAGACCAGACCAGCCACCTGCTCCTCCCTTCACCTGCAATAGTAGGCATAATTCAGGACTTGGAAAGCAAAGGCCTAACACTGCCCATGTCTACCTCTTTAAAACATTAAAGGGCTCAGATTTGACCTTCGTGTGTAGCCAACTGCACAGACATTATTCCTCTCTTGTTTTGAGACATCAACTGACATCAAAAAAACTGAAGAAAACACCATTATTCACCCTATTTTATTACCCATACAGCACACCTCCTCACAGAAGGGTGCTTGGGTATGGCTTAAGACCTCATTCTGCACTACGAAACATCACGTTTAAAGAAAAACCTTTTGAATTAATAAATGATAATAACGCTTTGCCCCGATTTCATGCACGTGAACGAGGCGAGCCACATTTGTCAAAAAAAAAAGAAACAACAGAAAACAGCTCAAATTGCTCTTCTGTTTTCCCCAAGTAAAAAAAATATCACAAAATAAAACATAAAAACGCAATGCCAGAGACTTTGACTCTTGAAGAAGACTTAAATGGCACCTTGCTGCCAAAGTAGGGATATGAATCCTTGTCCTAGCAAACACCTGTGATAGGCAAGGCCAAAAACCTTGCGTCTGAGCTAAAGCATCTACAACAGCTCCTGTACTGCAGGAGATACTATCAGCAACACACAGACCTCAGCATCATTACTCATGGGTCGTATTGCCCATAAAGGAGGATGGTCATTATATATGGAAGCATTGGTAGGCTTCTCATACGGAAGTCAGTGTGGGCCGGCAGCTTAGGTCCTGACTTCCAACCAGCCACCTGGGGAGGGGTCAAAGGGAGCAACATTTGTAGTTTTGGGACACCTTCGCAAAATAAAAAAACACTCCCAGTGCTTCTCTGTTTTTTAAAGGGAAAAATAAGGTATTGAACAAAGGTACAGAGTTGGAGGTTTTCACTTATAAAGACAATCTAAGCCACTCTTTACACCATAGGAGGGATTTGAACTCTTGCACAAGAGGATCCTCCAGCATCAAGCACGCAAGACATTGCCTCTGATCTACAGCCCCCAGCATGACCTTGCTCGTGCAGGAAACACTATCATCAACACACAGGCTGCAGCGCCATTGCCTATGAAAACCAGTGCCCATAAAAAAAGGATGGCCATGATAAAGGGAAGCTTTGACAGGTTACTCACATGGATGCTAGTGTAGGTAAGGTCCTGACTTCCAAGACACTGGAAACAAGAGGATCGCCAAAAGAAAAAATTCTACATTTGTGGTGACACTGGTGCAGAAAGAAATAAATGGAATGGTTTACATTTCTTCTCTTTTTTCTCAGTTGAACAAATCTTAGTGTACAAAAGTACAACCCTAGAGTTTAAAACATTAATCATGACCTAAAGAGCCCTTGATACCATGAGCAGGACTTGAACCCTTGCACAAGAGGTAGCAGGGCCACTAAATTATAAAGACTTTGCCACTGCGCTACAGCTCTGCATGTTTTTGTTTTGGTGCAGGAGACACTATCAGCAACATACATGCTTGAGCATCATCACCTATATAAACCATTGCCCATAAAAGAGGATGGTCATGATCCAAGGAAGCTTTGACAGCCTGTTCACATGGTAGCTAGTGTAGGTAAGGTCCTGACTTCCAAGACACTGAAAAGGAAGGGATCACCAGAAAGAACAGTGCTACTTTTGTGGTGACACTAGTGCAAAAATAAAAGAAATAAAAAAGGAACATCTTAAATTGCTCCTCTGTTTTCTCAGGTTAAAAAAAATCTTAGTGTACCAAAAAATACAATGCTAGAGGTTTTGACTCTTAATGATGTCCTAAACAATGCTAGACACCATAGGTGGGACTTGAACCCCTGCACAAGAAATACCAGCCACATTAAGTGCTCAAGACCTTGCCCCTGAGCTATGGCCACAGCTCCCTTTCACTTGCTGCAGGAGACGCTATCAGCAACATACACGCCTGACCGTCATCGCCTTTAGAACCCATTGCCCATCAGAGAGGATGGCCATGATATAGGGAAGCTCTGACAGGCTACTTACACGGAAGCTAGTGTAGATAAGGTACTAACTTCCAGGCCACCAAAAGGAGACGAGCAAAAGCTCTACTTTTGAGGTGACACTAGTAGAAAAACAAAGGAATGGCTCAAAATGCTCCTCTGTTTTCTCACATAAAACATGATATCAGTAAATAAAAAAAGCTCTGGAGATTTTTTTCCCTCTTCATGATAAGCTAAATGCACCTTGGTGTCACAGGAGGGATTTGAATCCTTGACCAACAGGTCCCATGACACCAAAGCCTCAAGACTTAAACGCTGAGCTACTGCTCCTGGTAGGTTTAGTACGGTGGAGAAGACACTATCAGGGTCATCCAGGCCTCAGTGCCACTGCATATGGGTCTCGGTGCCCATGAAAGAACAGGGCCATGCTATAGGGAAGTTTTGCCAGGGTATCAAAAGGGAAGCCTGTGTGGTCCAGTGGGTAAGTTCCTGACTTCCAACTAGACGACCAGGGTTCAAATCCTGGCAGCGGCACTCTCTGCAGGCAATGAGCCACTTGCTTCCCTGTCACACTGAGGGTATAGTATTCATGGCCTATATTTTCACTGCCACCCCACTCCCCCACCCACATTTTGTTTTTTTGGGGGGGCGGCCACTCAAATTTGGGGTTACCAATATTAACGGTGCGAGGGTGGATGAGCGTTTTCACGGGGGGGTCATAGAAGGCTCAGAACGATGCATTGAGTTTAAATTTGGGGTACCCCTTAGATTTTCATTGTCACTCCACACACAGGGGCATCCCAAAAATGGATAGGGATAAGGGAGTGGTGTCCGGGGACAAGGTCCTGCCTTTTTTTATTGCCCAACACAAGGGGCCACCACACAGTCCAACTACGGTTCTGGTATTGAAAGAGGGGATAAAGAAAAAATTGATGGGATGGGTGGAGGGACGGGGCACCCCATGATTTTATTGCCCACTGCTGGGCATCTAAAAAGGTCTCCTGCCATGGTTGAAATGAAAGCAGTTACATGAGGTACTGAAGGAAGGGTTTCTCTTAGTTGGTTTATTGCCTAACCGCCACCCCTTTGGGGTAAACCCACCAAACAGTGATTTATTTAACACTGTTGAAAGGGCCCTATGCGGATTAGAAAAAAATATGGCACGTGTTTGCAATTTCTGGGGCAGTTCACACTCATTTTTTATGGACTCAGCACAAGAGGCAACTGATGTGGTGGTACTGAAAAGGGTTATATGATGTGCAAAAGACTTGCTTACGGTGACACTTGGTGGAGTGGTGAACTGAGCACGGTTGAGATACTCACAGAGAGAGGGTAAAGAGGGGCAAGAGCATGAGCAGAGATGCTGATCTTAGCACACAGGAGCTCTAATATTTGGCAAGTTAAAGGGGTCGGCAGATTAGACGAATGAGGCAGGGAGAGGGTACCTGTGACAAATGGATAGAGGGGACATAGAGAGTAATCATGGCGTGCAAAAAGTTAGCCGCGCATGGGCTGGCAGCATCTGTAGTGTTGGCCAAGTTATTTCTGCTCTACAGATTGGCTATATGATCTACAGAGGGAAAAGCCAGGCTTACCGTGAGGAGGATCATGGATGTGTCTATTGATGAAGCGTAGTCTGGGTGTGCAGAAAGGTGGTCCACAGAGTGGTAACTGCCTGGAACACTGAAAATTGGGCATCCAACATGCCACTGGGGAATGAACAGAGGCAGAAGCATCTGATTTACTGAGAGGGTGTAAATATAGGGTGAGAGGAAGGGTGTCTGTGGTGACTGAAAGTGTTGAAAACAGGTTGATAGGGCAGCAATCTTTGGGGCACTAGGAGGGAACATTTGAAGGGGCAAATAGACGGGGTTGAGGGGATCAAGTGGTGAAAACAGGTGTCAAAGGCACATACGTAAGGGGCACCTGGTCCCGCAATATAAGGGATAAATGTCTCTGCTAGAGTTAGTTGCCCCTCCCTGACAATCTTTTGCCCAGCCTGGCTCCATCTGTATTTTTCTCTCCACCCTCTTTCTATATTCTAGATGACTGGCGCAAGCTTTGCAGGTGTTTTCTGGGCCTCAACCCTCCAAGGGAGAGCCTGACAATTCTGTTCCAAGGATATTCCGAAAGTGTGTGCTACTGATAGTCTGAGACTTTGCACATTTCTCCACCAAACTAGGGAAATCTTTCAACCTGCAAGTAGCCCGATGGTGTAAGTCTTTTTGTTTTGGTGGAAATCGTCTTCTCTGCTTCCCCTTGCATCTGAATACTGTGAAGCAGCTGTTCCTCTCTCACATGTCCATTCAAAGAAACAGATGATACACTCAATCCAATTGATCAGCAAACTCCTATGCTTTGACCCTATTGTCATGCTGTTTCCTTCCCAATACCCCCCTTCCCCGCAGAAACAGGTCCATCATTCCTCATTACTCACTCAGCTAGTCACAGCAGACCTCCACTCTATAGGCTAAGCAAACCCAACATGGACAAGAGGTATGCCAGCAAGAAGATCTGAAGCCTCTCTGTGTCATTATGTTTATGCTGCTGCCGCCCTCTTGTGACGCTAAGAGGCAACAGCAATATAATAATGGGAATGTGAAAAGGGTAGAACTATGCAAATAATATCCCTTCATGCCTAATTCGGTCTGAGATGGTCCCCAGCTTCTTCTGTGATATGACATCAACCATATGTCCTTCGGCAGGATTCTAAAGCTGCCAACCAGTCTCAGGCTAAGGATTTTGCCACTCCAAGGGCATACATAGTGAATCCACTCTCATTTAGCAGGGAGCCTAATTGCCTCCAGTCTGCCTCTATACAGAACTTGGGCGTTCGTGGGCGTTCGGGGGCTTCGAGGGCTTGCTTCCCAGGCTACTGACTGAGATTGGGTTAAGGAGCCCAGCCCAGCCCAGCCCAGCCCAGCCCAGCCCAGCCCAGCCCAGCCCAGCCCTGGCCTGGCCTGGCCTGGCCTGGCCACACCAGACCAGACCAGACCAGACCAGACCAGCCACAACCTAGGCTTCTGACTCAGACCGGGCTGCATACAGCTACAGCAAAAACTCCAGGCCAGGCAGTGCCAGCCTCAGGCCAGGCCTGGGCAGACCAGACCAGACCAGACCAGCTGGTAAAACCCCAGTCCCAGCCTCAGGCCAGGCCTGGCCAGTCAACACCAGACCAGACCAGCCACCTGCTCCTCCCTTCACCTGCAATAGTAGGCATAATTCAGGACTTGGAAAGCAAAGGCCTAACACTGCCCATGTCTACCTCTTTAAAACATTAAAGGGCTCAGATTTGACCTTCGTGTGTAGCCAACTGCACAGACATTATTCCTCTCTTGTTTTGAGACATCAACTGACATCAAAAAAACTGAAGAAAACACCATTATTCACCCTATTTTATTACCCATACAGCACACCTCCTCACAGAAGGGTGCTTGGGTATGGCTTAAGACCTCATTCTGCACTACGAAACATCACGTTTAAAGAAAAACCTTTTGAATTAATAAATGATAATAACGCTTTGCCCCGATTTCATGCACGTGAACGAGGCGAGCCACATTTGTCAAAAAAAAAAGAAACAACAGAAAACAGCTCAAATTGCTCTTCTGTTTTCCCCAAGTAAAAAAAATATCACAAAATAAAACATAAAAACGCAATGCCAGAGACTTTGACTCTTGAAGAAGACTTAAATGGCACCTTGCTGCCAAAGTAGGGATATGAATCCTTGTCCTAGCAAACACCTGTGATAGGCAAGGCCAAAAACCTTGCGTCTGAGCTAAAGCATCTACAACAGCTCCTGTACTGCAGGAGATACTATCAGCAACACACAGACCTCAGCATCATTACTCATGGGTCGTATTGCCCATAAAGGAGGATGGTCATTATATATGGAAGCATTGGTAGGCTTCTCATACGGAAGTCAGTGTGGGCCGGCAGCTTAGGTCCTGACTTCCAACCAGCCACCTGGGGAGGGGTCAAAGGGAGCAACATTTGTAGTTTTGGGACACCTTCGCAAAATAAAAAAACACTCCCAGTGCTTCTCTGTTTTTTAAAGGGAAAAATAAGGTATTGAACAAAGGTACAGAGTTGGAGGTTTTCACTTATAAAGACAATCTAAGCCACTCTTTACACCATAGGAGGGATTTGAACTCTTGCACAAGAGGATCCTCCAGCATCAAGCACGCAAGACATTGCCTCTGATCTACAGCCCCCAGCATGACCTTGCTCGTGCAGGAAACACTATCATCAACACACAGGCTGCAGCGCCATTGCCTATGAAAACCAGTGCCCATAAAAAAAGGATGGCCATGATAAAGGGAAGCTTTGACAGGTTACTCACATGGATGCTAGTGTAGGTAAGGTCCTGACTTCCAAGACACTGGAAACAAGAGGATCGCCAAAAGAAAAAATTCTACATTTGTGGTGACACTGGTGCAGAAAGAAATAAATGGAATGGTTTACATTTCTTCTCTTTTTTCTCAGTTGAACAAATCTTAGTGTACAAAAGTACAACCCTAGAGTTTAAAACATTAATCATGACCTAAAGAGCCCTTGATACCATGAGCAGGACTTGAACCCTTGCACAAGAGGTAGCAGGGCCACTAAATTATAAAGACTTTGCCACTGCGCTACAGCTCTGCATGTTTTTGTTTTGGTGCAGGAGACACTATCAGCAACATACATGCTTGAGCATCATCACCTATATAAACCATTGCCCATAAAAGAGGATGGTCATGATCCAAGGAAGCTTTGACAGCCTGTTCACATGGTAGCTAGTGTAGGTAAGGTCCTGACTTCCAAGACACTGAAAAGGAAGGGATCACCAGAAAGAACAGTGCTACTTTTGTGGTGACACTAGTGCAAAAATAAAAGAAATAAAAAAGGAACATCTTAAATTGCTCCTCTGTTTTCTCAGGTTAAAAAAAATCTTAGTGTACCAAAAAATACAATGCTAGAGGTTTTGACTCTTAATGATGTCCTAAACAATGCTAGACACCATAGGTGGGACTTGAACCCCTGCACAAGAAATACCAGCCACATTAAGTGCTCAAGACCTTGCCCCTGAGCTATGGCCACAGCTCCCTTTCACTTGCTGCAGGAGACGCTATCAGCAACATACACGCCTGACCGTCATCGCCTTTAGAACCCATTGCCCATCAGAGAGGATGGCCATGATATAGGGAAGCTCTGACAGGCTACTTACACGGAAGCTAGTGTAGATAAGGTACTAACTTCCAGGCCACCAAAAGGAGACGAGCAAAAGCTCTACTTTTGAGGTGACACTAGTAGAAAAACAAAGGAATGGCTCAAAATGCTCCTCTGTTTTCTCACATAAAACATGATATCAGTAAATAAAAAAAGCTCTGGAGATTTTTTTCCCTCTTCATGATAAGCTAAATGCACCTTGGTGTCACAGGAGGGATTTGAATCCTTGACCAACAGGTCCCATGACACCAAAGCCTCAAGACTTAAACGCTGAGCTACTGCTCCTGGTAGGTTTAGTACGGTGGAGAAGACACTATCAGGGTCATCCAGGCCTCAGTGCCACTGCATATGGGTCTCGGTGCCCATGAAAGAACAGGGCCATGCTATAGGGAAGTTTTGCCAGGGTATCAAAAGGGAAGCCTGTGTGGTCCAGTGGGTAAGTTCCTGACTTCCAACTAGACGACCAGGGTTCAAATCCTGGCAGCGGCACTCTCTGCAGGCAATGAGCCACTTGCTTCCCTGTCACACTGGGGGTATATAGTCTTCATGGCCTATATTTTCACTGCCACCCCACTCCCCCACCCACATTTTGTTTTTTTGGGGGGGCGGCCACTCAAATTTGGGGTTACCAATATTAACGGTGCGAGGGTGGATGAGCGTTTTCACGGGGGGTCATAGAAGGCTCAGAACGATGCATTGAGTTTAAATTTGGGGTACCCCTTAGATTTTCATTGTCACTCCACACACAGGGGCATCCCAAAAATGGATAGGGATAAGGGAGTGGTGTCCGGGGACAAGGTCCTGCCTTTTTTTATTGCCCAACACAAGGGGCCACCACACAGTCCAACTACGGTTCTGGTATTGAAAGAGGGGATAAAGAAAAAATTGATGGGATGGGTGGAGGGACGGGGCACCCCATGATTTTATTGCCCACTGCTGGGCATCTAAAAAGGTCTCCTGCCATGGTTGAAATGAAAGCAGTTACATGAGGTACTGAAGGAAGGGTTTCTCTTAGTTGGTTTATTGCCTAACCGCCACCCCTTTGGGGTAAACCCACCAAACAGTGATTTATTTAACACTGTTGAAAGGGCCCTATGCGGATTAGAAAAAAATATGGCACGTGTTTGCAATTTCTGGGGCAGTTCACACTCATTTTTTATGGACTCAGCACAAGAGGCAACTGATGTGGTGGTACTGAAAAGGGTTATATGATGTGCAAAAGACTTGCTTACGGTGACACTTGGTGGAGTGGTGAACTGAGCACGGTTGAGATACTCACAGAGAGAGGGTAAAGAGGGGCAAGAGCATGAGCAGAGATGCTGATCTTAGCACACAGGAGCTCTAATATTTGGCAAGTTAAAGGGGTCGGCAGATTAGACGAATGAGGCAGGGAGAGGGTACCTGTGACAAATGGATAGAGGGGACATAGAGAGTAATCATGGCGTGCAAAAAGTTAGCCGCGCATGGGCTGGCAGCATCTGTAGTGTTGGCCAAGTTATTTCTGCTCTACAGATTGGCTATATGATCTACAGAGGGAAAAGCCAGGCTTACCGTGAGGAGGATCATGGATGTGTCTATTGATGAAGCGTAGTCTGGGTGTGCAGAAAGGTGGTCCACAGAGTGGTAACTGCCTGGAACACTGAAAATTGGGCATCCAACATGCCACTGGGGAATGAACAGAGGCAGAAGCATCTGATTTACTGAGAGGGTGTAAATATAGGGTGAGAGGAAGGGTGTCTGTGGTGACTGAAAGTGTTGAAAACAGGTTGATAGGGCAGCAATCTTTGGGGCACTAGGAGGGAACATTTGAAGGGGCAAATAGACGGGGTTGAGGGGATCAAGTGGTGAAAACAGGTGTCAAAGGCACATACGTAAGGGGCACCTGGTCCCGCAATATAAGGGATAAATGTCTCTGCTAGAGTTAGTTGCCCCTCCCTGACAATCTTTTGCCCAGCCTGGCTCCATCTGTATTTTTCTCTCCACCCTCTTTCTATATTCTAGATGACTGGCGCAAGCTTTGCAGGTGTTTTCTGGGCCTCAACCCTCCAAGGGAGAGCCTGACAATTCTGTTCCAAGGATATTCCGAAAGTGTGTGCTACTGATAGTCTGAGACTTTGCACATTTCTCCACCAAACTAGGGAAATCTTTCAACCTGCAAGTAGCCCGATGGTGTAAGTCTTTTTGTTTTGGTGGAAATCGTCTTCTCTGCTTCCCCTTGCATCTGAATACTGTGAAGCAGCTGTTCCTCTCTCACATGTCCATTCAAAGAAACAGATGATACACTCAATTCAATTGATCAGCAAACTCCTATGCTTTGACCCTATTGTCATGCTGTTTCCTTCCCAATACCCCCCTTCCCCGCAGAAACAGGTCCATCATTCCTCATTACTCACTCAGCTAGTCACAGCAGACCTCCACTCTATAGGCTAAGCAAACCCAACATGGACAAGAGGAATGCCAGCAAGAAGATCTGAAGCCTCTCTGTGTCATTATGTTTATGCTGCTGCCGCCCTCTTGTGACGCTAAGAGGCAACAGCAATATAATAATGGGAATGTGAAAAGGGTAGAACTATGCAAATAATATCCCTTCATGCCTAATTCGGTCTGAGATGGTCCCCAGCTTCTTCTGTGATATGGCATCAACCATATGTCCTTCGGCAGGATTCTAAAGCTGCCAACCAGTCTCAGGCTAAGGATTTTGCCACTCCAAGGGCATACATAGTGAATCCACTCTCATTTAGCAGGGAGCCTAATTGCCTGCAGTCTGCCTCTATACAGAACTTGGGCGTTCGTGGGTGTTCGGGGGCTTCGAGGGCTTGCTTCCCAGGCTACTGACTGAGATTGGGTTAAGGAGCCCAGCCCAGCCCAGCCCAGCCCAGCCCAGCCCAGCCCAGCCCTGGCCTGGCCTGGCCACACCAGACCAGACCAGACCAGACCAGACCAGCCACAACCTAGGCTTCTGACTCAGACCGGGCTGCATACAGCTACAGCAAAAACTCCAGGCCAGGCAGTGCCAGCCTCAGGCCAGGCCTGGGCAGACCAGACCAGACCAGACCAGCTGGTAAAACCCCAGTCCCAGCCTCAGGCCAGGCCTGGCCAGTCAACACCAGACCAGACCAGCCACCTGCTCCTCCCTTCACCTGCAACAGTAGGCATAATTCAGGACTTGGAAAGCAAAGGCCTAACACTGCCCATGTCTACCTCTTTAAAACATTAAAGGGCTCAGATTTGACCTTCGTGTGTAGCCAACTGCACAGACATTATTCCTCTCTTGTTTTGAGACATCAACTGACATCAAAAAAACTGAAGAAAACACCATTATTCACCCTATTTTATTACCCATACAGCACACCTCCTCACAGAAGGGTGCTTGGGTATGGCTTAAGACCTCATTCTGCACTACGAAACATCACGTTTAAAGAAAAACCTTTTGAATTAATAAATGATAATAACGCTTTGCCCCGATTTCATGCACGTGAACGAGGCGAGCCACATTTGTCAAAAAAAAAAAAAAAAAAGAAACAACAGAAAACAGCTCAAATTGCTCTTCTGTTTTCCCCAAGTAAAAAAAATATCACAAAATAAAACATAAAAACGCAATGCCAGAGACTTTGACTCTTGAAGAAGACTTAAATGGCACCTTGCTGCCAAAGTAGGGATATGAATCCTTGTCCTAGCAAACACCTGTGATAGGCAAGGCCAAAAACCTTGTGTCTGAGCTAAAGCATCTACAACAGCTCCTGTACTGCAGGAGATACTATCAGCAACACACAGACCTCAGCATCATTACTCATGGGTCGTATTGCCCATAAAGGAGGATGGTCATTATATATGGAAGCATTGGTAGGCTTCTCATACGGAAGTCAGTGTGGGCCGGCAGCTTAGGTCCTGACTTCCAACCAGCCACCTGGGGAGGGGTCAAAGGGAGCAACATTTGTAGTTTTGGGACACCTTCGCAAAATAAAAAAACACTCCCAGTGCTTCTCTGTTTTTTAAAGGGAAAAATAAGGTATTGAACAAAGTTACAGAGTTGGAGGTTTTCACTTATAAAGACAATCTAAGCCACTCTTTACACCATAGGAGGGATTTGAACTCTTGCACAAGAGGACCCTCCAGCATCAAGCACGCAAGACATTGCCTCTGATCTACAGCCCCCAGCATGACCTTGCTCGTGCAGGAAACACTATCATCAACACACAGGCTGCAGCGCCATTGCCTATGAAAACCAGTGCCCATAAAAAAAGGATGGCCATGATAAAGGGAAGCTTTGACAGGTTACTCACATGGATGCTAGTGTAGGTAAGGTCCTGACTTCCAAGACACTGGAAACAAGAGGATCGCCAGAAGAAAAAATTCTACATTTGTGGTGACACTGGTGCAGAAAGAAATAAATGGAATGGTTTACATTTCTTCTCTTTTTTCTCAGTTGAACAAATCTTAGTGTACAAAAGTACAACCCTAGAGTTTAAAACATTAATAATGACCTAAAGAGCCCTTGATACCATGGGCAGGACTTGAACCCTTGCACAAGAGGTAGCAGGGCCACTAAATTATCAAGACTTTGCCACTGCGCTACAGCTCTGCATGTTTTTGTTTTGGTGCAGGAGACACTATCAGCAACATACATGCTTGAGCATCATCACCTATATAAACCATTGCCCATAAAAGAGGATGGTCATGATCCAAGGAAGCTTTGACAGCCTGTTCACATGGTAGCTAGTGTAGGTAAGGTCCTGACTTCCAAGACACTGAAAAGGAAGGGATCACCAGAAAGAACAGTGCTACTTTTGTGGTGACACTAGTGCAAAAATAAAAGAAATAAAAAAGGAACATCTTAAATTGCTCCTCTGTTTTCTCAGGTTAAAAAAAATCTTAGTGTACCAAAAAATACAATGCTAGAGGTTTTGACTCTTAATGATGTCCTAAACAATGCTAGACACCATAGGTGGGACATGAACCCCTGCACAAGAAACACCAGCCACATTAAGTGCTCAAGACCTTGCCCCTGAGCTATGGCCACAGCTACCTTTCACTTGCTGCAGGAGACGCTATCAGCAACATACACACCTGACCGTCATCGCCTTTAGAACCCATTGCCCATCAGAGAGGATGGCCATGATATAGGGAAGCTCTGACAGGCTACTTACACGGAAGCTAGTGTAGATAAGGTACTAACTTCCAGGCCACCAAAAGGAGACGAGCAAAAGCTCTACTTTTGAGGTGACACTAGTAGAAAAACAAAGGAATGGCTCAAAATGCTCCTCTGTTTTCTCACATAAAAGATGATATCAGTAAATAAAAAAAGCTCTGGAGATTTTTTTCCCTCTTCATGATAAGCTAAATGCACCTTGGTGCCACAGGAGGGATTTGAATCCTTGACCAACAGGTGCCCATGACACCAAAGCCTCAAGACGTAAACGCTGAGCTACTGCTCCTGGTAGGTTTAGTGCGGTGGAGAAGACACTATCAGGGTCATCCAGGCCTCAGTGCCACTGCATATGGGTCTCGGTGCCCATGAAAGAACAGGGCCATGCTATAGGGAAGTTTTGCCAGAGTATCAGAAGGGAAGCCTGTGTGGTCCAGTGGGTAAGTTCCTGACTTCCAACTAGACGACCAGGGTTCAAATCCTGGCAGCGGCACTCTCTGCAGGCAATGAGCCACTTGCTTCCCTGTCACACTGAGGGTATAGTATTCATGGCCTATATTTTCACTGCCACCCCACTCCCCCACCCACATTTTGTTTTTTTGGGGGGGCGGCCACTCAAATTTGGGGTTACCAATATTAACGGTGCGAGGGTGGATGAGCGTTTTCACGGGGGGTCATAGAAGGCTCAGAACGATGCATTGAGTTTAAATTTGGGGTACCCCTTAGATTTTCATTGTCACTCCACACACAGGGGCATCCCAAAAATGGATAGGGATAAGGGAGTGGTGTCCGGGGACAAGGTCCTGCCTTTTTTTATTGCCCAACACAAGGGGCCACCACACAGTCCAACTACGGTTCTGGTATTGAAAGAGGGGATAAAGAAAAAATTGATGGGATGGGTGGAGGGACGGGGCACCCCATGATTTTATTGCCCACTGCTGGGCATCTAAAAAGGTCTCCTGCCATGGTTGAAATGAAAGCAGTTACATGAGGTACTGAAGGAAGGGTTTCTCTTAGTTGGTTTATTGCCTAACCGCCACCCCTTTGGGGTAAACCCACCAAACAGTGATTTATTTAACACTGTTGAAAGGGCCCTATGCGGATTAGAAAAAATATGGCATGTGTTTGCAATTTCTGGGGCAGTTCACACTCATTTTTTATGGACTCAGCACAAGAGGCAACTGATGTGGTGGTACTGAAAAGGGTTATATGATGTGCAAAAGACTTGCTTACGGTGACACTTGGTGGAGTGGTGAACTGAGCACGGTTGAGATACTCACAGAGAGAGGGTAAAGAGGGGCAAGAGCATGAGCAGAGATGCTGATCTTAGCACACAGGAGCTCTAATATTTGGCAAGTTAAAGGGGTCGGCAGATTAGACGAATGAGGCAGGGAGAGGGTACCTGTGACAAATGGATAGAGGGGACATAGAGAGTAATCATGGCGTGCAAAAAGTTAGCCGCGCATGGGCTGGCAGCATCTGTAGTGTTGGCCAAGTTATTTCTGCTCTACAGATTGGCTATATGATCTACAGAGGGAAAAGCCAGGCTTACCGTGAGGAGGATCATGGATGTGTCTATTGATGAAGCGTAGTCTGGGTGTGCAGAAAGGTGGTCCACAGAGTGGTAACTGCCTGGAACACTGAAAATTGGGCATCCAACATGCCACTGGGGAATGAACAGAGGCAGAAGCATCTGATTTACTGAGAGGGTGTAAATATAGGGTGAGAGGAAGGGTGTCTGTGGTGACTGAAAGTGTTGAAAACAGGTTGATAGGGCAGCAATCTTTGGGGCACTAGGAGGGAACATTTGAAGGGGCAAATAGACGGGGTTGAGGGGATCAAGTGGTGAAAACAGGTGTCAAAGGCACATACGTAAGGGGCACCTGGTCCCGCAATATAAGGGATAAATGTCTCTGCTAGAGTTAGTTGCCCCTCCCTGACAATCTTTTGCCCAGCCTGGCTCCATCTGTATTTTTCTCTCCACCCTCTTTCTATATTCTAGATGACTGGCGCAAGCTTTGCAGGTGTTTTCTGGGCCTCAACCCTCCAAGGGAGAGCCTGACAATTCTGTTCCAAGGATATTCCGAAAGTGTGTGCTACTGATAGTCTGAGACTTTGCACATTTCTCCACCAAACTAGGGAAATCTTTCAACCTGCAAGTAGCCCAATGGTGTAAGTCTTTTTGTTTTGGTGGAAATCGTCTTCTCTGCTTCCCCTTGCATCTGAATACTGTGAAGCAGCTGTTCCTCTCTCACATGTCCATTCAAAGAAACAGATGATACACTCAATCCAATTGATCAGCAAACTCCTATGCTTTGACCCTATTGTCATGCTGTTTCCTTCCCAATACCCCCCTTCCCCGCAGAAACAGGTCCATCATTCCTCATTACTCACTCAGCTAGTCACAGCAGACCTCCACTCTATAGGCTAAGCAAACCCAACATGGACAAGAGGTATGCCAGCAAGAAGATCTGAAGCCTCTCTGTGTCATTATGTTTATGCTGCTGCCGCCCTCTTGTGACGCTAAGAGGCAACAGCAATATAATAATGGGAATGTGAAAAGGGTAGAACTATGCAAATAATATCCCTTCATGCCTAATTCGGTCTGAGATGGTCCCCAGCTTCTTCTGTGATATGACATCAACCATATGTCCTTCGGCAGGATTCTAAAGCTGCCAACCAGTCTCAGGCTAAGGATTTTGCCACTCCAAGGGCATACATAGTGAATCCACTCTCATTTAGCAGGGAGCCTAATTGCCTCCAGTCTGCCTCTATACAGAACTTGGGCGTTCGTGGGCGTTCGGGGGCTTCGAGGGCTTGCTTCCCAGGCTACTGACTGAGATTGGGTTAAGGAGCCCAGCCCAGCCCAGCCCAGCCCAGCCCTGGCCTGGCCTGGCCTGGCCTGGCCACACCAGACCAGACCAGACCAGACCAGACCAGCCACAACCTAGGCTTCTGACTCAGACCGGGCTGCATACAGCTACAGCAAAAACTCCAGGCCAGGCAGTGCCAGCCTCAGGCCAGGCCTGGGCAGACCAGACCAGACCAGACCAGCTGGTAAAACCCCAGTCCCAGCCTCAGGCCAGGCCTGGCCAGTCAACACCAGACCAGACCAGCCACCTGCTCCTCCCTTCACCTGCAATAGTAGGCATAATTCAGGACTTGGAAAGCAAAGGCCTAACACTGCCCATGTCTACCTCTTTAAAACATTAAAGGGCTCAGATTTGACCTTCGTGTGTAGCCAACTGCACAGACATTATTCCTCTCTTGTTTTGAGACATCAACTGACAACAAAAAAACTGAAGAAAACACCATTATTCACCCTATTTTATTACCCATACAGCACACCTCCTCACAGAAGGGTGCTTGGGTATGGCTTAAGACCTCATTCTGCACTACGAAACATCACGTTTAAAGAAAAACCTTTTGAATTAATAAATGATAATAACGCTTTGCCCCGATTTCATGCACGTGAACGAGGCGAGCCACATTTGTCAAAAAAAAAAGAAACAACAGAAAACAGCTCAAATTGCTCTTCTGTTTTCCCCAAGTAAAAAAAATATCACAAAATAAAACATAAAAACGCAATGCCAGAGACTTTGACTCTTGAAGAAGACTTAAATGGCACCTTGCTGCCAAAGTAGGGATATGAATCCTTGTCCTAGCAAACACCTGTGATAGGCAAGGCCAAAAACCTTGCGTCTGAGCTAAAGCATCTACAACAGCTCCTGTACTGCAGGAGATACTATCAGCAACACACAGACCTCAGCATCATTACTCATGGGTCGTATTGCCCATAAAGGAGGATGGTCATTATATATGGAAGCATTGGTAGGCTTCTCATACGGAAGTCAGTGTGGGCCGGCAGCTTAGGTCCTGACTTCCAACCAGCCACCTGGGGAGGGGTCAAAGGGAGCAACATTTGTAGTTTTGGGAGACCTTCGCAAAATAAAAAAACACTCCCAGTGCTTCTCTGTTTTTTAAAGGGAAAAATAAGGTATTGAACAAAGGTACAGAGTTGGAGGTTTTCACTTATAAAGACAATCTAAGCCACTCTTTACACCATAGGAGGGATTTGAACTCTTGCACAAGAGGATCCTCCAGCATCAAGCACGCAAGACATTGCCTCTGATCTACAGCCCCCAGCATGACCTTGCTCGTGCAGGAAACACTATCATCAACACACAGGCTGCAGCGCCATTGCCTATGAAAACCAGTGCCCATAAAAAAAGGATGGCCATGATAAAGGGAAGCTTTGACAGGTTACTCACATGGATGCTAGTGTAGGTAAGGTCCTGACTTCCAAGACACTGGAAACAAGAGGATCGCCAAAAGAAAAAATTCTACATTTGTGGTGACACTGGTGCAGAAAGAAATAAATGGAATGGTTTACATTTCTTCTCTTTTTTCTCAGTTGAACAAATCTTAGTGTACAAAAGTACAACCCTAGAGTTTAAAACATTAATCATGACCTAAAGAGCCCTTGATACCATGAGCAGGACTTGAACCCTTGCACAAGAGGTAGCAGGGCCACTAAATTATAAAGACTTTGCCACTGCGCTACAGCTCTGCATGTTTTTGTTTAGGTGCAGGAGACACTATCAGCAACATACATGCTTGAGCATCATCACCTATATAAACCATTGCCCATAAAAGAGGATGGTCATGATCCAAGGAAGCTTTGACAGCCTGTTCACATGGTAGCTAGTGTAGGTAAGGTCCTGACTTCCAAGACACTGAAAAGGAAGGGATCACCAGAAAGAACAGTGCTACTTTTGTGGTGACACTAGTGCAAAAATAAAAGAAATAAAAAAGGAACATCTTAAATTGCTCCTCTGTTTTCTCAGGTTAAAAAAAATCTTAGTGTACCAAAAAATACAATGCTAGAGGTTTTGACTCTTAATGATGTCCTAAACAATGCTAGACACCATAGGTGGGACTTGAACCCCTGCACAAGGAATACCAGCCACATTAAGTGCTCAAGACCTTGCCCCTGAGCTATGGCCACAGCTACCTTTCACTTGCTGCAGGAGACGCTATCAGCAACATACACGCCTGACCGTCATCGCCTTTAGAACCCATTGCCCATCAGAGAGGATGGCCATGATATAGGGAAGCTCTGACAGGCTACTTACACGGAAGCTAGTGTAGATAAGGTACTAACTTCCAGGCCACCAAAAGGAGACGAGCAAAAGCTCTACTTTTGAGGTGACACTAGTAGAAAAACAAAGGAATGGCTCAAAATGCTCCTCTGTTTTCTCACATAAAACATGATATCAGTAAATAAAAAAAGCTCTGGAGATTTTTTTCCCTCTTCATGATAAGCTAAATGCACCTTGGTGCCACAGGAGGGATTTGAATCCTTGACCAACAGGTGCCCATGACACCAATGTCTCAAGACTTAAACGCTGAGCTACTGCTCCTGGTAGGTTTAGTACGGTGGAGAAGACACTATCAGGGTCATCCAGGCCTCAGTGCCACTGCATATGGGTCTCGGTGCCCATGAAAGAACAGGGCCATGCTATAGGGAAGTTTTGCCAGAGTATCAAAAGGGAAGCCTGTGTGGTCCAGTGGGTAAGTTCCTGACTTCCAACTAGACGACCAGGGTTCAAATCCTGGCAGCGGCACTCTCTGCAGGCAATGAGCCACTTGCTTCCCTGTCACACTGAGGGTATAGTATTCATGGCCTATATTTTCACTGCCACCCCACTCCCCCACCCACATTTTGTTTTTTTGGGGGGGCGGCCACTCAAATTTGGGGTTACCAATATTAACGGTGCGAGGATGGATGAGCGTTTTCACGGGGGGGTCATAGAAGGCTCAGAACGATGCATTGAGTTTAAATTTGGGGTACCCCTTAGATTTTCATTGTCACTCCACACACAGGGGCATCCCAAAAATGGATAGGGATAAGGGAGTGGTGTCCGGGGACAAGGTCCTGCCTTTTTTTATTGCCCAACACAAGGGGCCACCACACAGTCCAACTACGGTTCTGGTATTGAAAGAGGGGATAAAGAAAAAATTGATGGGATGGGTGGAGGGACGGGGCACCCCATGATTTTATTGCCCACTGCTGGGCATCTAAAAAGGTCTCCTGCCATGGTTGAAATGAAAGCAGTTACATGAGGTACTGAAGGAAGGGTTTCTCTTAGTTGGTTTATTGCCTAACCGCCACCCCTTTGGGGTAAACCCACCAAACAGTGATTTATTTAACACTGTTGAAAGGGCCCTATGCGGATTAGAAAAAAATATGGCACGTGTTTGCAATTTCTGGGGCAGTTCACACTCATTTTTTATGGACTCAGCACAAGAGGCAACTGATGTGGTGGTACTGAAAAGGGTTATATGATGTGCAAAAGACTTGCTTACGGTGACACTTGGTGGAGTGGTGAACTGAGCACGGTTGAGATACTCACAGAGAGAGGGTAAAGAGGGGCAAGAGCATGAGCAGAGATGCTGATCTTAGCACACAGGAGCTCTAATATTTGGCAAGTTAAAGGGGTCGGCAGATTAGACGAATGAGGCAGGGAGAGGGTACCTGTGACAAATGGATAGAGGGGACATAGAGAGTAATCATGGCGTGCAAAAAGTTAGCCGCGCATGGGCTGGCAGCATCTGTAGTGTTGGCCAAGTTATTTCTGCTCTACAGATTGGCTATATGATCTACAGAGGGAAAAGCCAGGCTTACCGTGAGGAGGATCATGGATGTGTCTATTGATGAAGCGTAGTCTGGGTGTGCAGAAAGGTGGTCCACAGAGTGGTAACTGCCTGGAACACTGAAAATTGGGCATCCAACATGCCACTGGGGAATGAACAGAGGCAGAAGCATCTGATTTACTGAGAGGGTGTAAATATAGGGTGAGAGGAAGGGTGTCTGTGGTGACTGAAAGTGTTGAAAACAGGTTGATAGGGCAGCAATCTTTGGGGCACTAGGAGGGAACATTTGAAGGGGCAAATAGACGGGGTTGAGGGGATCAAGTGGTGAAAACAGGTGTCAAAGGCACATACGTAAGGGGCACCTGGTCCCGCAATATAAGGGATAAATGTCTCTGCTAGAGTTAGTTGCCCCTCCCTGACAATCTTTTGCCCAGCCTGGCTCCATCTGTATTTTTCTCTCCACCCTCTTTCTATATTCTAGATGACTGGCGCAAGCTTTGCAGGTGTTTTCTGGGCCTCAACCCTCCAAGGGAGAGCCTGACAATTCTGTTCCAAGGATATTCCGAAAGTGTGTGCTACTGATAGTCTGAGACTTTGCACATTTCTCCACCAAACTAGGGAAATCTTTCAACCTGCAAGTAGCCCGATGGTGTAAGTCTTTTTGTTTTGGTGGAAATCGTCTTCTCTGCTTCCCCTTGCATCTGAATACTGTGAAGCAGCTGTTCCTCTCTCACATGTCCATTCAAAGAAACAGATGATACACTCAATCCAATTGATCAGCAAACTCCTATGCTTTGACCCTATTGTCATGCTGTTTCCTTCCCAATACCCCCCTTCCCCGCAGAAACAGGTCCATCATTCCTCATTACTCACTCAGCTAGTCACAGCAGACCTCCACTCTATAGGCTAAGCAAACCCAACATGGACAAGAGGTATGCCAGCAAGAAGATCTGAAGCCTCTCTGTGTCATTATGTTTATGCTGCTGCCGCCCTCTTGTGACGCTAAGAGGCAACAGCAATATAATAATGGGAATGTGAAAAGGGTAGAACTATGCAAATAATATCCCTTCATGCCTAATTCGGTCTGAGATGGTCCCCAGCTTCTTCTGTGATATGACATCAACCATATGTCCTTCGGCAGGATTCTAAAGCTGCCAACCAGTCTCAGGCTAAGGATTTTGCCACTCCAAGGGCATACATAGTGAATCCACTCTCATTTAGCAGGGAGCCTAATTGCCTCCAGTCTGCCTCTATACAGAACTTGGGCGTTCGTGGGCGTTCGGGGGCTTCGAGGGCTTGCTTCCCAGGCTACTGACTGAGATTGGGTTAAGGAGCCCAGCCCAGCCCAGCCCAGCCCAGCCCAGCCCAGCCCAGCCCAGCCCTGGCCTGGCCTGGCCTGGCCTGGCCACACCAGACCAGACCAGACCAGACCAGACCAGCCACAACCTAGGCTTCTGACTCAGACCGGGCTGCATACAGCTACAGCAAAAACTCCAGGCCAGGCAGTGCCAGCCTCAGGCCAGGCCTGGGCAGACCAGACCAGACCAGACCAGCTGGTAAAACCCCAGTCCCAGCCTCAGGCCAGGCCTGGCCAGTCAACACCAGACCAGACCAGCCACCTGCTCCTCCCTTCACCTGCAATAGTAGGCATAATTCAGGACTTGGAAAGCAAAGGCCTAACACTGCCCATGTCTACCTCTTTAAAACATTAAAGGGCTCAGATTTGACCTTCGTGTGTAGCCAACTGCACAGACATTATTCCTCTCTTGTTTTGAGACATCAACTGACATCAAAAAAACTGAAGAAAACACCATTATTCACCCTATTTTATTACCCATACAGCACACCTCCTCACAGAAGGGTGCTTGGGTATGGCTTAAGACCTCATTCTGCACTACGAAACATCACGTTTAAAGAAAAACCTTTTGAATTAATAAATGATAATAACGCTTTGCCCCGATTTCATGCACGTGAACGAGGCGAGCCACATTTGTCAAAAAAAAAAGAAACAACAGAAAACAGCTCAAATTGCTCTTCTGTTTTCCCCAAGTAAAAAAAATATCACAAAATAAAACATAAAAACGCAATGCCAGAGACTTTGACTCTTGAAGAAGACTTAAATGGCACCTTGCTGCCAAAGTAGGGATATGAATCCTTGTCCTAGCAAACACCTGTGATAGGCAAGGCCAAAAACCTTGCGTCTGAGCTAAAGCATCTACAACAGCTCCTGTACTGCAGGAGATACTATCAGCAACACACAGACCTCAGCATCATTACTCATGGGTCGTATTGCCCATAAAGGAGGATGGTCATTATATATGGAAGCATTGGTAGGCTTCTCATACGGAAGTCAGTGTGGGCCGGCAGCTTAGGTCCTGACTTCCAACCAGCCACCTGGGGAGGGGTCAAAGGGAGCAACATTTGTAGTTTTGGGACACCTTCGCAAAATAAAAAAACACTCCCAGTGCTTCTCTGTTTTTTAAAGGGAAAAATAAGGTATTGAACAAAGGTACAGAGTTGGAGGTTTTCACTTATAAAGACAATCTAAGCCACTCTTTACACCATAGGAGGGATTTGAACTCTTGCACAAGAGGATCCTCCAGCATCAAGCACGCAAGACATTGCCTCTGATCTACAGCCCCCAGCATGACCTTGCTCGTGCAGGAAACACTATCATCAACACACAGGCTGCAGCGCCATTGCCTATGAAAACCAGTGCCCATAAAAAAAGGATGGCCATGATAAAGGGAAGCTTTGACAGGTTACTCACATGGATGCTAGTGTAGGTAAGGTCCTGACTTCCAAGACACTGGAAACAAGAGGATCGCCAAAAGAAAAAATTCTACATTTGTGGTGACACTGGTGCAGAAAGAAATAAATGGAATGGTTTACATTTCTTCTCTTTTTTCTCAGTTGAACAAATCTTAGTGTACAAAAGTACAACCCTAGAGTTTAAAACATTAATCATGACCTAAAGAGCCCTTGATACCATGAGCAGGACTTGAACCCTTGCACAAGAGGTAGCAGGGCCACTAAATTATAAAGACTTTGCCACTGCGCTACAGCTCTGCATGTTTTTGTTTTGGTGCAGGAGACACTATCAGCAACATACATGCTTGAGCATCATCACCTATATAAACCATTGCCCATAAAAGAGGATGGTCATGATCCAAGGAAGCTTTGACAGCCTGTTCACATGGTAGCTAGTGTAGGTAAGGTCCTGACTTCCAAGACACTGAAAAGGAAGGGATCACCAGAAAGAACAGTGCTACTTTTGTGGTGACACTAGTGCAAAAATAAAAGAAATAAAAAAGGAACATCTTAAATTGCTCCTCTGTTTTCTCAGGTTAAAAAAAATCTTAGTGTACCAAAAAATACAATGCTAGAGGTTTTGACTCTTAATGATGTCCTAAACAATGCTAGACACCATAGGTGGGACTTGAACCCCTGCACAAGAAATACCAGCCACATTAAGTGCTCAAGACCTTGCCCCTGAGCTATGGCCACAGCTCCCTTTCACTTGCTGCAGGAGACGCTATCAGCAACATACACGCCTGACCGTCATCGCCTTTAGAACCCATTGCCCATCAGAGAGGATGGCCATGATATAGGGAAGCTCTGACAGGCTACTTACACGGAAGCTAGTGTAGATAAGGTACTAACTTCCAGGCCACCAAAAGGAGACGAGCAAAAGCTCTACTTTTGAGGTGACACTAGTAGAAAAACAAAGGAATGGCTCAAAATGCTCCTCTGTTTTCTCACATAAAACATGATATCAGTAAATAAAAAAAGCTCTGGAGATTTTTTTCCCTCTTCATGATAAGCTAAATGCACCTTGGTGTCACAGGAGGGATTTGAATCCTTGACCAACAGGTCCCATGACACCAAAGCCTCAAGACTTAAACGCTGAGCTACTGCTCCTGGTAGGTTTAGTACGGTGGAGAAGACACTATCAGGGTCATCCAGGCCTCAGTGCCACTGCATATGGGTCTCGGTGCCCATGAAAGAACAGGGCCATGCTATAGGGAAGTTTTGCCAGGGTATCAAAAGGGAAGCCTGTGTGGTCCAGTGGGTAAGTTCCTGACTTCCAACTAGACGACCAGGGTTCAAATCCTGGCAGCGGCACTCTCTGCAGGCAATGAGCCACTTGCTTCCCTGTCACACTGAGGGTATAGTATTCATGGCCTATATTTTCACTGCCACCCCACTCCCCCACCCACATTTTGTTTTTTTGGGGGGGCGGCCACTCAAATTTGGGGTTACCAATATTAACGGTGCGAGGGTGGATGAGCGTTTTCACGGGGGGGTCATAGAAGGCTCAGAACGATGCATTGAGTTTAAATTTGGGGTACCCCTTAGATTTTCATTGTCACTCCACACACAGGGGCATCCCAAAAATGGATAGGGATAAGGGAGTGGTGTCCGGGGACAAGGTCCTGCCTTTTTTTATTGCCCAACACAAGGGGCCACCACACAGTCCAACTACGGTTCTGGTATTGAAAGAGGGGATAAAGAAAAAATTGATGGGATGGGTGGAGGGACGGGGCACCCCATGATTTTATTGCCCACTGCTGGGCATCTAAAAAGGTCTCCTGCCATGGTTGAAATGAAAGCAGTTACATGAGGTACTGAAGGAAGGGTTTCTCTTAGTTGGTTTATTGCCTAACCGCCACCCCTTTGGGGTAAACCCACCAAACAGTGATTTATTTAACACTGTTGAAAGGGCCCTATGCGGATTAGAAAAAAATATGGCACGTGTTTGCAATTTCTGGGGCAGTTCACACTCATTTTTTATGGACTCAGCACAAGAGGCAACTGATGTGGTGGTACTGAAAAGGGTTATATGATGTGCAAAAGACTTGCTTACGGTGACACTTGGTGGAGTGGTGAACTGAGCACGGTTGAGATACTCACAGAGAGAGGGTAAAGAGGGGCAAGAGCATGAGCAGAGATGCTGATCTTAGCACACAGGAGCTCTAATATTTGGCAAGTTAAAGGGGTCGGCAGATTAGACGAATGAGGCAGGGAGAGGGTACCTGTGACAAATGGATAGAGGGGACATAGAGAGTAATCATGGCGTGCAAAAAGTTAGCCGCGCATGGGCTGGCAGCATCTGTAGTGTTGGCCAAGTTATTTCTGCTCTACAGATTGGCTATATGATCTACAGAGGGAAAAGCCAGGCTTACCGTGAGGAGGATCATGGATGTGTCTATTGATGAAGCGTAGTCTGGGTGTGCAGAAAGGTGGTCCACAGAGTGGTAACTGCCTGGAACACTGAAAATTGGGCATCCAACATGCCACTGGGGAATGAACAGAGGCAGAAGCATCTGATTTACTGAGAGGGTGTAAATATAGGGTGAGAGGAAGGGTGTCTGTGGTGACTGAAAGTGTTGAAAACAGGTTGATAGGGCAGCAATCTTTGGGGCACTAGGAGGGAACATTTGAAGGGGCAAATAGACGGGGTTGAGGGGATCAAGTGGTGAAAACAGGTGTCAAAGGCACATACGTAAGGGGCACCTGGTCCCGCAATATAAGGGATAAATGTCTCTGCTAGAGTTAGTTGCCCCTCCCTGACAATCTTTTGCCCAGCCTGGCTCCATCTGTATTTTTCTCTCCACCCTCTTTCTATATTCTAGATGACTGGCGCAAGCTTTGCAGGTGTTTTCTGGGCCTCAACCCTCCAAGGGAGAGCCTGACAATTCTGTTCCAAGGATATTCCGAAAGTGTGTGCTACTGATAGTCTGAGACTTTGCACATTTCTCCACCAAACTAGGGAAATCTTTCAACCTGCAAGTAGCCCGATGGTGTAAGTCTTTTTGTTTTGGTGGAAATCGTCTTCTCTGCTTCCCCTTGCATCTGAATACTGTGAAGCAGCTGTTCCTCTCTCACATGTCCATTCAAAGAAACAGATGATACACTCAATCCAATTGATCAGCAAACTCCTATGCTTTGACCCTATTGTCATGCTGTTTCCTTCCCAATACCCCCCTTCCCCGCAGAAACAGGTCCATCATTCCTCATTACTCACTCAGCTAGTCACAGCAGACCTCCACTCTATAGGCTAAGCAAACCCAACATGGACAAGAGGTATGCCAGCAAGAAGATCTGAAGCCTCTCTGTGTCATTATGTTTATGCTGCTGCCGCCCTCTTGTGACGCTAAGAGGCAACAGCAATATAATAATGGGAATGTGAAAAGGGTAGAACTATGCAAATAATATCCCTTCATGCCTAATTCGGTCTGAGATGGTCCCCAGCTTCTTCTGTGATATGACATCAACCATATGTCCTTCGGCAGGATTCTAAAGCTGCCAACCAGTCTCAGGCTAAGGATTTTGCCACTCCAAGGGCATACATAGTGAATCCACTCTCATTTAGCAGGGAGCCTAATTGCCTCCAGTCTGCCTCTATACAGAACTTGGGCGTTCGTGGGCGTTCGGGGGCTTCGAGGGCTTGCTTCCCAGGCTACTGACTGAGATTGGGTTAAGGAGCCCAGCCCAGCCCAGCCCAGCCCAGCCCAGCCCAGCCCAGCCCAGCCCAGCCCTGGCCTGGCCTGGCCTGGCCTGGCCACACCAGACCAGACCAGACCAGACCAGACCAGCCACAACCTAGGCTTCTGACTCAGACCGGGCTGCATACAGCTACAGCAAAAACTCCAGGCCAGGCAGTGCCAGCCTCAGGCCAGGCCTGGGCAGACCAGACCAGACCAGCTGGTAAAACCCCAGTCCCAGCCTCAGGCCAGGCCTGGCCAGTCAACACCAGACCAGACCAGCCACCTGCTCCTCCCTTCACCTGCAATAGTAGGCATAATTCAGGACTTGGAAAGCAAAGGCCTAACACTGCCCATGTCTACCTCTTTAAAACATTAAAGGGCTCAGATTTGACCTTCGTGTGTAGCCAACTGCACAGACATTATTCCTCTCTTGTTTTGAGACATCAACTGACATCAAAAAAACTGAAGAAAACACCATTATTCACCCTATTTTATTACCCATACAGCACACCTCCTCACAGAAGGGTGCTTGGGTATGGCTTAAGACCTCATTCTGCACTACGAAACATCACGTTTAAAGAAAAACCTTTTGAATTAATAAATGATAATAACGCTTTGCCCCGATTTCATGCACGTGAACGAGGCGAGCCACATTTGTCAAAAAAAAAAGAAACAACAGAAAACAGCTCAAATTGCTCTTCTGTTTTCCCCAAGTAAAAAAAATATCACAAAATAAAACATAAAAACGCAATGCCAGAGACTTTGACTCTTGAAGAAGACTTAAATGGCACCTTGCTGCCAAAGTAGGGATATGAATCCTTGTCCTAGCAAACACCTGTGATAGGCAAGGCCAAAAACCTTGCGTCTGAGCTAAAGCATCTACAACAGCTCCTGTACTGCAGGAGATACTATCAGCAACACACAGACCTCAGCATCATTACTCATGGGTCGTATTGCCCATAAAGGAGGATGGTCATTATATATGGAAGCATTGGTAGGCTTCTCATACGGAAGTCAGTGTGGGCCGGCAGCTTAGGTCCTGACTTCCAACCAGCCACCTGGGGAGGGGTCAAAGGGAGCAACATTTGTAGTTTTGGGACACCTTCGCAAAATAAAAAAACACTCCCAGTGCTTCTCTGTTTTTTAAAGGGAAAAATAAGGTATTGAACAAAGGTACAGAGTTGGAGGTTTTCACTTATAAAGACAATCTAAGCCACTCTTTACACCATAGGAGGGATTTGAACTCTTGCACAAGAGGATCCTCCAGCATCAAGCACGCAAGACATTGCCTCTGATCTACAGCCCCCAGCATGACCTTGCTCGTGCAGGAAACACTATCATCAACACACAGGCTGCAGCGCCATTGCCTATGAAAACCAGTGCCCATAAAAAAAGGATGGCCATGATAAAGGGAAGCTTTGACAGGTTACTCACATGGATGCTAGTGTAGGTAAGGTCCTGACTTCCAAGACACTGGAAACAAGAGGATCGCCAAAAGAAAAAATTCTACATTTGTGGTGACACTGGTGCAGAAAGAAATAAATGGAATGGTTTACATTTCTTCTCTTTTTTCTCAGTTGAACAAATCTTAGTGTACAAAAGTACAACCCTAGAGTTTAAAACATTAATCATGACCTAAAGAGCCCTTGATACCATGAGCAGGACTTGAACCCTTGCACAAGAGGTAGCAGGGCCACTAAATTATAAAGACTTTGCCACTGCGCTACAGCTCTGCATGTTTTTGTTTTGGTGCAGGAGACACTATCAGCAACATACATGCTTGAGCATCATCACCTATATAAACCATTGCCCATAAAAGAGGATGGTCATGATCCAAGGAAGCTTTGACAGCCTGTTCACATGGTAGCTAGTGTAGGTAAGGTCCTGACTTCCAAGACACTGAAAAGGAAGGGATCACCAGAAAGAACAGTGCTACTTTTGTGGTGACACTAGTGCAAAAATAAAAGAAATAAAAAAGGAACATCTTAAATTGCTCCTCTGTTTTCTCAGGTTAAAAAAAATCTTAGTGTACCAAAAAATACAATGCTAGAGGTTTTGACTCTTAATGATGTCCTAAACAATGCTAGACACCATAGGTGGGACTTGAACCCCTGCACAAGAAATACCAGCCACATTAAGTGCTCAAGACCTTGCCCCTGAGCTATGGCCACAGCTCCCTTTCACTTGCTGCAGGAGACGCTATCAGCAACATACACGCCTGACCGTCATCGCCTTTAGAACCCATTGCCCATCAGAGAGGATGGCCATGATATAGGGAAGCTCTGACAGGCTACTTACACGGAAGCTAGTGTAGATAAGGTACTAACTTCCAGGCCACCAAAAGGAGACGAGCAAAAGCTCTACTTTTGAGGTGACACTAGTAGAAAAACAAAGGAATGGCTCAAAATGCTCCTCTGTTTTCTCACATAAAACATGATATCAGTAAATAAAAAAAGCTCTGGAGATTTTTTTCCCTCTTCATGATAAGCTAAATGCACCTTGGTGTCACAGGAGGGATTTGAATCCTTGACCAACAGGTCCCATGACACCAAAGCCTCAAGACTTAAACGCTGAGCTACTGCTCCTGGTAGGTTTAGTACGGTGGAGAAGACACTATCAGGGTCATCCAGGCCTCAGTGCCACTGCATATGGGTCTCGGTGCCCATGAAAGAACAGGGCCATGCTATAGGGAAGTTTTGCCAGGGTATCAAAAGGGAAGCCTGTGTGGTCCAGTGGGTAAGTTCCTGACTTCCAACTAGACGACCAGGGTTCAAATCCTGGCAGCGGCACTCTCTGCAGGCAATGAGCCACTTGCTTCCCTG